>NC_140420.1:27520000-27825000 GCF_965140295.1 Lepidochelys olivacea | reverse complement strand
ATTGAAATAGAGGTGTGTAGTCTCTTCATTTTTCACTATTCGTTTGTTCAGTTATTCATTATTTGGTTGTTGCATCATTCTTTTTTTTAAATAGCAAAACTGTGATGTAAAAATATTTTACCTTCTATTCTCAAATTTTGTTCTGTGCTCTAAAAATGTTTAAGGAAAAAACACAATGTGAGAAAGTTATAAAGGGTAATATAATAAAGAATAATAAAGGTAAATATATAAATATATATATATATATATATATATATATCTGTATCTATATATAAATACTAAAAAATGGGAAATACACTACTTTTTACTGTGCCTATGTGAAATGGTATTGCTGCAGTATTGCTATTGCCTTCAAATGCTACAGTGACAGAATTCTGCTTGTAAAATGGCCTTAAAAACATCCAAGTTTTAACTCATTTCCATTTTGATCCACAATATGCAATGATGGCATACAATTGTTTTTTCCTGTAAGGCATATATATGATTTTCACTCAGTGCTCTCGATAATGTACAACATTTATGTACTTTAATAATTTATTTTAGTAACATTCATTTGTAAGAGTTGTACCTCTGATATTTACTGTATATATTTAAATATGATGATGCATACAACATTTAGCAGTACATCTTATGTTAAAGAAAGCTTCCTTCCTTCTTTCTGTGATTCCGTTACCTATGCTGTGTCCACACTTCCAAAGACTTCAGTTAGCAGTTCCTAAAGCTCTTACAGAAGTGATTAGAGTCATGATTGCTCACAAATTGAGTCTTTTTTCTGCTTGACACTGATCCTGTGATAGTCTCCCCACTTAATCCTCACTAGCAATTTGCCTATAGTTGCAGCTAAGAGGAGGTGATTAGAGGGGAGTTGCCCATTGCCTTTTTACTTCTGTTGTAGTGGCATGTTAGACAGAGGCTAGTGAATCAAAGCTGTTTTCCTATTAACTCAACACCTCCTAATGCATTAGACCCACTTTTATCTAATAATAGTGTTCAGCTTCTAACACTATTTTAATGTTATCTGGTATTACTTTTAAAATGTTACAGTGAGCATTTTTAAAATTAGAGAACAAAAGTCAGTGTTTTTAAAGCAAAATAATAACACTAAAGGATCTCTTCTCCCATCAGTGCATGCAAATAATTCCCATTAATGTTGCTGCGAGTTTTTTTCATGAATTGATGCAAGACTTAGATCCTACATTCTGTAAACATTAATTACTTTAATTACAATGTTTGTGACAGGTAACTGATGTAACAGGTTTAAAGTGATACAATATATTTGCAAGTCAGAAAAAGCACCATTAAGGAAGGAGAAAAAATATCAAGAGTTAATTAATCCAAATATTAGCTATAATGAAATATAACACTAAGGGTCAGAATTAAAACAAAAAGAAGCAAGGGTCATTAACATGCAGAATGCATTTCATCCTTATTTTGTCCCACTCAACAAAGCTATTAAGGGGTTAAGATTTGTTGGCACCTGCCTAAGATGAATGAGGTAGTGGACAGGATTTTCAGCCTCAAGTCCAAAGGCCATCATTTTGTAGGTTTTAATTTACATACTTGACATTACTGTCTTTATTTTATTTTCAATTTAAATGTTTTCAGGCAACGTATAATATGGATGTTAAAAACTGCCTAGCGATATACTTTCTCTGAAGTATCCACTAGTAACTTGACTTGGGTGTGATTTCTGAGTTCAGTGCGTGAATGTAAACTTTGAGATACACAGCATGGCCCGAAGAGAATAAATATATACTTAGGTTATTTGAAATGTTGATTCTTGACATTACAGATGGTATTAATGGATCAGGTACTATATTGCCACTATGTAACCTCAGTGAACGCAGTATGATTGAATGGAGAGTAAAGTACTACAGGGTTGGTATCTGTGGCCATAACAAGGCCTACTTAACAATCTTCATTGATCATTATTACTTCCTTGTTCTCCACCTTCTAAGTTTTCCTAGACTAAAATGAAAAGTGTATTTTTAAAACAAGTTAGCTAATATGTTTTAACTAATATGTTTTCAGACTGGTATAATAAGGGCAAGTTGTATTTTAACATGTTAGCTAGTCAAGATAAATCCTAAGATTAAAAAAAAAACAAGCCAAAAAATACTTGTATCTAAATCTAGACATGCCCACAGTGACTTGACCTGAACTTGCCATTGCTGTTTAGCCAAAGCCCTCAATAATTCCTTTTCTAAATAAAATTCCTTACTTTACTGGGGAACTTTAGGATGAGTGCTGCTTTTTCTTACCTTCCCGCTCTCATCTCCCACTCTTGGGTAGACAAAACTACCTAAGATAGTGTCCCTTACGGCAGGGATATCAAGTGTGCAATAGACACATGCAAACCGTGTCACACCTTCTGAATTTGTTGGCATACCGGCACATATTTTACAGACACATCTTCAAGAAAAAAAGTTAAATTATGCGAAGGTAACAAAGTAGAGACGTTTTACACCATGATGTATAACATAGGGCTATTTTCAAGTCTAGGGTTTTGTCTTTAGAAAAATTAGAAATGACAGAAACATCTTCATATCAGCTCTTATTGCTCTGCCTCATTTAAGTGGCAAAGCCAATGACAGCATCCTCCACCGGATCACTCACAGATCAGTCTCTTTCATTGGAGTTACTATTATCTTCCTCTCTATTAAACTGGAGCTCAAAACCTTCAGTGATACTGAAAAGGCCATTTGATTCAGCACCCCCCACTCCAGGGTATGTAAGCCAGGAAATCTTGACCTCTTTTAGTAAATCCCTGAAGCAACTGACTGGTTCATGAGGAAATACATATTCTGACTGGAGTCCATTCTGGATTCTTTTCTGTACGTACATTTGTTTTCATCAAGAACTATATTATCTCTCAATCAGTTCATTTTGACTATATACATAAATCATGTTTCAGCAACTTATATTGTGACTGTAATATTCATCCTGTATATTTTGTAATCATTAATGGCTAAGTTTGTGTAAACTCACAATGAAGCCAGCTGACACTTGTCAATTGACTTACGTTAATGGAAGTTCCAGACAGCTGAATAAACTAGTTTCTCTCATCTGTAAATTGCCCATCATGTTTAGTTTTACCTGGCAAATCTCAATCAAACATTAAAAATGTGAAGAGTTCTATTATAATCGTACAAAGTGTAATGAAGTGATGATAAAATGCATCACATCAGTGTAACTATTGACTGTGTACTGTAAAACAACATGCAAAACATCTTTCCAAAATTATTAAGTGTATTTAATATTCTGAAAGATTAGATAGAGAATCCTAGAGAGTGAAGTTCTATATTCAGGGTATAGGTACTCCAAGTGCAGTATAACCTAGGGCAGTGGTACCCAGCCGTATTACGCAGGAGGGCCACATAAACCTAAGCACAACCTTGTGTGGGTCAAACAGATTCTACGTATTTTAATAAGATTTAAAGTCACCTGTATTGATTTATATTTTAAGTTCAGTTTGTTTCGTATGTACTTTGATAGTTTGTTTCTGTGTTTAGTACTGTCTATTTACACACATGTGTAAACTAAAATGATGTAAACTTGATGACAAAACACTAATGAATCGGCCATTGGTGTATTGTTTTGAAGCAGGCCAAGAGCCTTATGACATGCTCTGGTGGGCTGTAAGTTGGGCACCCCTGACCTAGAGAAACATCTTGTAAGTGTGGCAGGGTAAATCAATTTCCATGCCTTGACCTTTCAGATAAGACTGCTAATAAAAGTTTCTAAATGTGAATGATTATTTTTGTAATAAGGACACCTGTTCATTAGGAACAGGACTAAAACCTGCCATTTTATTTCTAAAGGATATTGAACAACAGCTTTCAATGCTACTCACCTATGCATTTATGAACCAAGTTTCACAGAAATTAAAAACTTTGAATCCTCTGAGATATAGATGAATTGTAACCTGTTTTTTACTCAGGTCATTTTCTCAAATGTAGCACTATAGCCTTATACATTCAAAAATTAATTTTGAATCTTTGGAGCTCAAATGTAACAGGACAAAACAAAGTTTTGTGATGGTTTTAACTCAGAAAGGGACATTGGGTTTCTGAAAACTTATAAAAGGTAGTTTTCTATACCAGAATGACAATGTTGTGTGTCAATGTCATTTTCCTTTTCTCACTCTCTCTTTTTTTTTTCTCTCTGCCCTTGAGGGCCTAAAATGTTAGGGGCTTCTATAATGGGAACTCTGCAAAATCTTTAATTGACGATTGGCAACATTGGGGCTATGACAGGTTTCAGAGGAGCAGCCATGTTAAGTCTATATCCGCAAAAAGAAAAGGAGTACTTGTGGCAGCTTAGAGACTAACAAATTTATTTGAGCATAAACTTCCGTGAGCTATAGCTCACTTCATCGGATGCATGCAGTGGAAAATACAGTGGGGAGATTTTATATACACAGAGAACATGAAACAATGGGTGTTACCATACACACTGAAACAAGAGTGATCAGGTAAGGTGAGCTATTACCTGAACAAGTATGGACACAAATCAGATGTCAAGAATTATAACATTCAAAAACCAGTCGGAGAACACTTCAATCTCTCTGGTCACTCAATTACAGACCTAAAAGTGGCAATTCTTCAATAAAAAAACTTCAAAAACAGACTCCAAGGAGAGACTGCTGAATTAAATTAATTTGCAAACTGGACACCATTAACTTAGGCTTGAATAAAGACTGGGAGTGGATGTATCATTACATAAAGTAAAAC
The DNA here is from genome assembly GCF_965140295.1 of Lepidochelys olivacea. Classification (NCBI taxonomy): domain Eukaryota; kingdom Metazoa; phylum Chordata; order Testudines; family Cheloniidae; genus Lepidochelys; species Lepidochelys olivacea. The sequence continues at coordinate 27,820,267 of NC_140420.1, read as the reverse complement.
TATTTCCCCATGTTTATTCTTCCCTCCTCTCCCTCCCCCCCCACTGTTCCTTAGACGTTCTTGTCAACTGCTGGAAATGGCCCACCTTGATTATCACTACAAAAGGTTTTTTTTTCTCTCTTGGTGGTAATAGCTCACCTTACCTGATCACTCTCGGTACAATGTGTACGGTAACACCCATTGTTTCATGTTCTCTGTGTATATAAAATCTCTCCACTGTATTTTCCACTGCATGCATCTGATGAAGTGAGCTGTAGCTCACGAAAGCTTATGCTCAAATAAATTTGTTAGTCTCTAAGGTGCCACAAATACTCCTTTTCTTTTTATAGGGGCTATGTGTCAGTTGTGACACAGTGGAGCAGAAATCAGCCACAACAGAAAGGAGGCTTTTATTCAGGATCTAGAGCTATGTTAGGGTGAAAAAAAAAATATAAGGGATATAAACCCTCCTACTTCATGGCATAACCACTAACTGCCCAGGGTTAGAAAGAAACTTATGGGCAAGCTTCAAAATTGCCCATAACAGGGTTTCTTTCACTTTCCTCTGAAGCATGTGATACTGGACACTGGTCTGATATGGTATAGCACAGTGGTTCTCAACCAGGTGTCCGGGGCCCCCTGTGGGGCCACGAGCAGTTTTCAGAGGGTCCACCAAGCAGGGGTGGTGTTAGACTTGCTACATTCCAGGGCAGAAAGTCAAAGCCCCACAGCGCAGGACTGCAGCCTGGGGCCCTGAGCTGCACCATCCGGGACTGAAGCGAAGCCTGAGCAACTTAGCTCTGCTGTGCCCCCTGTGGCATGTGACCCCAAGCAATTGCTCTGCCTGCTAACCCTTAATGCCGGCCCTATCTTTATATGCAGCAAAACTGTTGTGGCACAGCTGGGCCATGGAGCTTTTATAGCCTCTTGCGGGATCCTCAGAAAGAAAAAGGTTAAGAATCCCTGGTATAGCCATTCTTATGCTCCTGCAAAGCAGTATGTCGCCACAGGATGCCATAAAGGAGGGTCCTGCACAGTTTGACTAAGGCTTCGTCAACACTTACGGCAGTGTGTACAGTGCAGACACTGCATGCCCAACTAGCACGGGTATAAATATCGGTGTAGATGGTGAGACACAGCTTAGGCGAGTAGAGGAGAGTTCCCTACATGCGTGATCCCCCAGGGTATACACCCTACATGGCTTTCTGCATGCCCAAGCAGTGCCTTCCATGTCTATACTACTGCTTTTAGCTGTGTTGTGTCCTGCTGCCAGAGCCTTTCCCCATTGCCTCCCTCCGCCAGAGCCTTTCACTGCTGCACTCTGCAGTGATAAGTGTGGAGGCAGCCTGCGGCATGTGGTTAAATGTGTAGCACCTGTACTCTACATGCTGCCATAAGTGTAGCCATAGCCTCAGTGGCATACCAGGCCATGTGTGCTTCAAAGCAAGGTGTCTAAAAAAAGCCATGTAGTGTCTCCACATGCAGGGGAATAGACAGTGTGGTGTTGGCTAGGTGGAAAAAGTTAGCGGAGGCAGTGCTTACTGCACATGCTTATTTATCTTTGTAGAGCACCCTCAGGACCTTGGGTGAAGGATGTGAGTGAAAAGTGTTAGTACCAAGCATCTCCCTTTCCCTTCTGTGGATCTGAAAGGCTTGCTAGCACAATGGGGGCCCAGTCCACGATTAGGTGTAGGTGCGCTGGTAATACAAACAGTAATAATAATAGGAAGCGAAGAGGTTACTCTGCTTCCCTTCCAGTGCTCTTTACTATTGTATCCAACAAGCATGGAGCCCACAGTCAGCACATGACTCTTGCATTTGGGAGGCTGGGCATGAGCACCAGAAGCTCCCTAGAAGTGTGTGTTTGTGGGGGGGTTGGGGGGTGCACTGGTGCCGAGACCGTGGCCCTGCTCAGCCTCTTCCCCCCAAGGCCCTGCTCCAGCTCATCCGCTTCACCTGAGGATCTGGCCCCACTGTACCTCTTCACGCCTTGGTTCTGCCTCTTTTCCCAAGGTGCCCCCACCTGTTCCTCTCCAACTCCTCCCCCAATGTCCTGCCACTCATGCCTCTCCGCCCCTCCTCCTGAGATCCTCCCACCTGCTTACCGCTTGCTCCTCTCCTCCCCTGAAGCCTCCCCCCGCCTGCCGCTGGCTCTTCTCCTCCCCCTCCCCCCGAGACCCTTCTGCCTGCCTGCTGCTCGCTCCTCTCCTCCCCGAAGCCCCACTGCCCACCACTGGCTCTTCTCCTCCCCCAAGACCCTCCCGCCTGCCTGCTGCTCGCTCCTCTCCTCCCCTGAAGCCCCACTGCCCACCACTGGCTCCTCTCTGCCCCCTCCCCTAAAACCCTCCCACCTGCCCGCCGCTTGCTCCTCTCCTCCCCCAAACCTCCCCCGCCTGCCACTGGCTCTTCTCCTCCCCTCCCCAGAGACCCTCCCGCCTGCCTGCTGCTTGCTCCTCTCCTCCCCTGAAGCCCCCCCGCCCGCCACTGGTTCCTCTCCTCCCCCAAGCCCCTCCCACCTGCTGCTCGTGCCTCTGTGCCCTTCCCCAAGAGAGGAGCAAGCGACGGGCAGGGCCTTGGGGGAAGAGGTGGAATGGTGGTGGGGCCTTGGGGGGAAGATGCAGAGCTGGCGTGGGAAGAGGCGCAGTGCAGGCAGGGCCATGGGAAGAGGCTGAGTGGGGCCAGGTCCTCGGGTTGGAGCGCAGGCGGAGCCATAGTCTGGGTGCTGGTGGCCCTTCCACTTTTGGGAACTTCCAGCAGTGGTGCTCCACAGGTCGCAGGCTAGTGCTACTCCAAAGGGAGGTGTACCACATCCAGCATTTTTTGCCCTGTTGTAGAGGCTTAGTCTCCCCAAGCCACTTATACCCGCCACCCATGATTGAGCCCACTGCTCGCCCCTCTGCCTCATTTTTCATTTTCAACTCTCTCTCAGAAGGGTAGAGGCCAGCAGGAAATAAGATGAGGAGAAGGATCAGAAGAAACAGAGGACTGGATATTAGGCAGTCAGTTCCAACTCCAAGAGCCAGCCTAAGACTTCACTTGGGGAAGGACTTGTTTCCAGTCCTCCTGCCCAAGCCTCCTCTGCCCAAGTGTGGGAGATTCAACTCTCGCTCTTCCTGAACCTTCTCTGTGGCGGTCCTCAGCTTCCCTAGCATGGGATTGCTGCAGCTGCAGATTTTATTATTTCCTGAGGCTAATTCCCTCTTTTCCTCCCATTATGTCATGGCTGGGATCCCAGTTGGGAATTACCCTTCCTCCATATTCCCCCTATGCCTGTGGGGCCTCATGCTTCAGCCTTCTTTCCCCATCTTTCCCTCTGCACACACACTTCTGCTCTTAGCTCTGGGAACCTTTAATTTGTTGGTAACTGCTACAAGTCTCTGCAGCAGCCCCTCCCTCTGGGCCTGGATTAGCAAGTTCATCCTCTGCCTATATCCGTGCAAAAGCATGAAAGCCATTCCGAGTGCTCCCTGGCTGTAGTCTGCTGCAGTATCAGCACTGTCTCTCTCTGTCCTCTACATCTCCCATAAGGAGACACTTGCTCTTGTTTTTGCAGGGCTTCATTCATCACTCCTCTTTCTTTACAGTGCAATTCTACTCTGAATCATGATTGTGTGAATAGCATTGTGAGGGGCCCATATTTATTATATCCAAGCATCACCAGTAATAAAGGTTTTGAAAACCAAATGATGACCTTAGTGACACCTGTGCAGTTCTCCTGCTTTGAGTTTGCTGGCTCAGGTGTAGCTGATTGGAACTTGAGGTGTGATTTTGAAAAGCTCTTAAGTGACTCAGAGTGTAAGTCCCATTTCTGACGAGAGGGGGCTTTTCAAAATCAGTAAACAGTAAACAGTTCTGTTGATGAGGCACAAGATGAACAGAATCCTCAGATCCTTATGCCTTAGCTAAGTCAACTCCACAGTGCTAATAGGTGTTTCAAATCTAATGTTTGACACGGTATTGATTCTGTGTATACTAAAACTCGGAGTAACCAAGTGCAGATCTGTTGAGTAGCGACATGCCATTTTTACAGTGACCCCTTGTTAGAGTAGAATGGCACATTATGGCCCATCTTAAGAACCAAATTCAGCAATACTACTGCAATCGCTACCTCCTCTACCCGGCCATCTAAGCAGCCCTACTGAGAGCCAGCTGGCCCTTCTCCATCCACTGGTAGGCCACAAGACAGTTTGTTTACATTGACAGTCTGCAGGCACGGCCACCCGCAGTTCCCAGTGGCTGGGGTTCGCCATTCCCGGCCAATGGGAGCTGCGGGAAGCGGCGTGGGCCTCAGGGACCTGCTGGCTGCTGCTCCTGAAGCTCCCATTGGCCAGGAACATAGGCACTGACTCTGTGGGTGCTCTGGGGCTGGAGCACCCATGGGGGAAAATTGGTGACCGCTCTGCACCCACCAGCAGCCAACCTCCCCACCCCAGCTCACCTCACCTCTGCCTCCTCCCCTGACTGTGCTGCGTCCCCGCTTCCAATCCCAGTGCTTGCCACCACGAAACAGCTGTTTTGTGGCGTAACAAGCTGTGGGAAGGAGGGGGAGGAGTGGGAACGTGTCGCATTCAGGGGAGGAGGTGTGGGGGGGGGCAGAGCGGGAATTTGGGGAAGGAGTCCAATATAGGCAGGGAGGGGGCAGAGTTGAGGTGGGGACTTTGGGGAAGGGGTTGGAATGGGGGCAGGGAAGGGGCGGGCAGGGGTGGAGTTGGGGGGAGGGTCGAGCACCCACCGGTGCCAGGAGAAGTTGGTGTCTATGGGCGGGAACGGCGAATCGCAGCCACTAGGAGCTGCAGGCGGCTGTACTTGCAGATGGTCAATGTAAACAAGCTGTCTCGTGGCCTGCCAGTGGATTACCCTGATGGGCTGCATGTGTCCTGCGGGTCACAGGTTGCCCACCACTTCCTGAGAGCTTCCCACAACACAATATTATCTCTTCTCCATGGGTAAATGAGTCCACACCATCATAGCCATTTGAGACAGGAAGGGAAGGGATGGAAGGAGGTTATGAGTTTAGGTCCCACACAGGTGATATTTCAGATCTGTGGGCTGGTTTCATAACTCCAGAGGCAGGAAGAGTTTTATCAGATGTATGAACTGCTACAGAAAGACCCAGTAAGAAGTTCCCCTGCTCAGAATAGAACTTGCATTGCTTCATACAGACAAAAAGGCATGTGGCTTCCAACAGTTTTTGAGTCTGTGCCACCTCAACAAGAGATTTGTTTCAGGATGCAGACCTGTCAGTCTCTCCTTCAGGAGGATCCTCATGCGCTATGCAGAGATACCGTTATCCCTTCTCTGATACTGTTGTCTGTTTTGGACCTGAGTGGACAGTCAAAGTTTGGGGTCCTCTGGGTGTTCCAGCTGGGACTAAAAATTGGTGGTAGTCAGGTATTTTCTATCTATATATATTACAAAGACTCTACATAGTCCTGTCTCTCTGAACATAGAAATCAAACAGCAGGAAACAGCTTCTTTTGCTCATAGCACCAAGAGAAGTGTTTTCAGCCTGCAGCCCTGACCCAAAAATCTCTCCCCAGGTTTCTTCCAGGGTCAGCTGCATACTTTCAGCTGCTCCTTCAGGCTGTCTGTCATGATTTTTTTTTCACTCTCCAGAGTTTATTTGTGTGTTCTGCCTTCCTACACCTTCATCCCCATACCCAAAATAATACTCAGCAAAAGCTCTTGGGCGGGTTCATATGCTCCTTTTGTCTGAGGTCGGGCTTATGCTTATAGTCATAGGTGCTGGAACAGTTTTTATAGTGGGGGGTGCTAAAAGCTATTGAACAAAACTGTAAACCCTGAATAGGATAGAAACCACTTCAACCAGTGGGTGCTACTGCACCCCCAGCACTCCTACTTCCAGCACCTATGCTTAGAGTTATATTTAACTGATGGGTGAGTTCACACCTACAATTCTCGATGGGGTTTGAACTCAACTCATAGAAAGGTTTCACCCAGTTCATAACTATAGCATGCAGAAAACAGTCCCATTCAGAGTTTCTCCTGGGAGGGCAGACATGCATAAAAACGATGCTGAAGATTTGCACCAGGGAGCATGCTTTCAGTCCATTTCTCTGTAAGGTAGCTAGTCCTCTGTAGGACTCTTTCTGAAGCATCAGCCTGTTGAAAATCAAGGCTTTGAGACTACCCCACAATGCTTGGGAAATTTCACTTCATGTGCTGGTACAATGTAACAGCTATGCACAAACTGTTATCAATAGACAGGTGAGCACCAACTACTCAGAATGACTTTCAGAAGCACTGAAAGTATGAGTGGAAACTAATATGGCTTCTGTTAGGATTATATATTGGGCAAAAGTGAGGTTTGCAGAGATTGGCTGATGCTGGGGAAAAGATCCATGAAGGTTTTCCAGTCTGTTTGTTAGTGTTTGGGCTGAAGCTCTGTGAAAACACCAAGGTTTTGCTCTTTGTGATCTGCCCACTGCTTTCCCGATAGATTTGGAAGAAGAAGTGGGATACATCTTTCTGCTCCTTCTTCTTGTTCTCCATATTCTCTACAAAATCTGACAGCTATTTTGGTGATTGCTTCATCTCTAAAAAACTATATAATTTAGTCGAAAAGAGTTCTTATATTATGATTTAGTGAACCTTTCTGTAGAATTCAATAGCAGAGATATTAATTTCTACTGAATTCTGTAGAATGGTTTAAAGAACTATAGAACAGTTATCATTTTCTGTTATTTCTATGCATTCCCCCCGCCCCATAATGGTTCAGGATCTACTTTAACATAGAATCAGGAGATTTACCGTCCTGGATCATACCCCTGGTTCTTCTAATCAAGCATCCTGTCTCAGACAGTGGCTAGCATGAGAACTTCAGGGGCAGGTGAAAGAACCCCACAGCAGGGTCTTGGGATAAAATGTCTCTCATGTAGGTTTTATCTTAATCCTTAATGGTCAGAGTGCGACTTAACCCCTGAAGCATTACATTTGTATCCTTTACAGGATTTTTAAAGAAGTATAATTGTAGATATTCTTGTTACTCATACAAATGGCCAATCTCTCTTTGCATGTTAGTGGGGTCTTGGCCTCAATGACTTCCTGTGGTAGTGAGTTCTACTGTTTGATTAGCAGGTTGAATCAAAAAGAATTTCCCTTTATCAGGTTTGAGTTTGCTGCTTTGCAGTTTCACTGACTGTCCTCTCATTCTTGTGCTACAAGGCAGGGAGAATAGAAGCTTTCAGTCAATTTCTACATAGTTTTGGGTTTGTATTCGCTTATATATGAGATAACACATCGTAACCACACAAAGCATAATAACAGAATGTTCAACCAGAGGTCTCTCCATTTCTTAAGTAGAGAGGACTGAAGAACTGTTGGACCAGAATCTTTCTAAAGCTGATACCTGCTCAGTACTTCTCACACTTGTGCCATTGATGATCAGATCTATCCTCAGAGGGAAAAAAAACTGCTTTTGGACACAGTCTGTCCAGGCAGCAGCTTCAGATAATTCGTCTTTTTAGACTAGTACCACTTGCTATATCTACAATCAGTCTTTGATTCATTGTAGGATGGGAGAAGGAGAGATAGAGTCAACAAGGCAGAAATTACTAGTAATTATCTTTCTTGTAGTCTCCTTTTACTACATCCTCATCCCAGTCTCGTCGTCCTTATCTGTTTTTAGGATTTGTTGTTGTGGGGAATTCCTTAACTGGAGAGGAAGGGCGTTGGGTATTCTTGTTTGGTCTCATATTTACCTTTCTGATTGACAACCCTCCCCCCCCATTTTTTTATCTTCTTGCTGCTTGACAGGTGGTGTAACATTACACTTAGCATCTGATTCACCATATGATAAGGGAAGAACTGTGACATAGCTTCTAGAAGTAATTTTACCTTATGACTTACGCCATCATAAATGATTGACATTCAAACAAACAGACAAACATTCCACATGTTAAAGCTGGTCCAACTTCATCAACTTGTGAAGTGCTGGTCTGGGAACAGGTCAAAAGTGCCTGCTTGGCACCATGGTGATGCCAGTAATTGCTCATTAAAAAACATAAAATGAGATTCCCATTAGTAATGGGACCTCTGCATCTGTAAATACAGTGCTCCAGAACACTAGAGTGTTTGGGGATATGGACGTGTGAGTACCCAAAATTACTGCTGTCCTTTATGCACTTTATGAAAGCCATGCTGTCCTGCTCAGTCCAGCTAGCTGCAATGCACTAGTTTCATATTACAGCATGATGCTGTAAACTCTTGTCCATTTTCAGCAATGTCTTGGATGGATCTCATTATCCTATGTGCTTCTTTACATGGTAGGGTGCAATAAGCCCATTTTCATTAGGACATCTGAGCATATTTGCTTAGTATTCCCATTTAGCACCAATGTTATTGCATACATCAAACTTACACAGCTCCACATGGATCCCCAGGAGCACTTATATTTAGCGTTTAGGTTTTTAAAGGATTTGGCAGTTACGAAAATATGGAAGTTATCATTTTGCAAAATTCTCCCCTATCTATACCTGTTCAAGCCCCAGTGAAGTTAAATCCAGAGGAATTTGGTCTTTCGTATACACATTCACTCAATTTTTGCTGAGTGATGGAGTTTGACATCATAGTATATTGCTGAATGATGAGAATGTGTCTATGTATGTATATTAATCATTAATCAATTATTAATATTAAGTTATACAATAATTAATCATTTAGTCTCTGGGCTCCAAACATTATTTTAAAAAACAGCTTTCATAATATATCGCTTAGTGTCCATTTTGGATATCAGTCATTTCCCATGATGCTGTATACTCCTTTAACCTCTCCTTAGGCAATGAAACAGATGGACCTTACATCATGTCCTCACAGCCATCACATTTCAGCTCTGACCAACAATTGAGAGAAATGAATTTGAGTTTGACCTCCCTCTGAAATAGGTCATCCACTAGTTCTCAAACATTCAAATTAAGGGTAGGCAGAAGGACTGACCTTTGCTGCTGTGGTGGGCAGAATAGTGGCCTCTTAAGTAACATGAACCAAACCATGCGGGGGGGATTTATAATTCAAAAACAAAATGAATTGTATGTGCAAACAAAACAGCCATCACAGCCTTAGGAGATCTGATGCAATGTATGCCCAGTGAATTACGTCTTAAAACAAGTGGGCACCTGCTTACTCAAGTTGAAGCTTCTGAGTATTCTACACACTAGACCCATGTGGAGCACACTGGAGCTCCCAAAGGAGTGACCAAGTGCAATTCTGAGAGAAAAAATTGCAATTTCTAGTGTAGCTGAGAGATGGGTCCTTTTATCACCAGTGCTAACCTAGGAGCAATCAAAGGCCTAAAAACGCCCTAGAATTATGAATCTCTTAGTCAAAGTGTTGGTTACCCCCTCAATGGCTGAGTCTACACTAAGAGCTAGGAGTGTGATTCCCCTGCTCATGTACACATACTCTCATTAGCTCTCATCAAGCTGTGTAGCCTAAGTAGCATGGATGGAAGCAACACAGGCATGGCTTAGCTATGCTGAGTACAATCCACCGGTTTCAGGAAGGTTTGCACGTGGCACACCTAATCTGTGCCTCTGCTGCCACTACCTGGTGGTACCATGGTACGCTGTTATGTATATTCCCACTACCTCAATGGGAGCTAGTGAAAGCATGCATACGTGAGCAGGGGAGTCACAGCTCTTGCTTGTAGTTTAGATTTAGCCAATACTGGGGCATACAACATCCTTGCTGTCCCCTCTGGTGGATTCCCACCATGTATATGTGTATGTGTAGAAATACACGTTCCTTCCCACTACGAGAGCTATCTTTTTGATGTTACAATTTCACTAACCCATGAGTATTAAAGCACACTGGAACCAGTATATTTGTATAGTGTTCCAATACCTATGCTGAGAGCTTTTTTGTTAATGGATTTAATTAGCGTGGAATAGCTTTGTCATCGGGGAGTCTTATTTTCAAAGTAGTGTGATGTGTCAGTTGTAAAATGTTCTACTTCCGTTGTATAGAAAGAAGTCAAGTGTGGTAAACGTGATGCAGTTGAGCAGAATAGGTGTTTTCCAAAAAATGTGTAAAATACATTGGGCAAGATTGTATTTATCCTTGTGTGTGTGTGCCAGGACACACACACAGGAGAGGGCACAGGGAACCTCTTCACTCCTCCCTTGTATTTCTGGGCCAGGGCTGGTTGTCCTTGGGCCTTTCATTTGCAGTGGCCCTATGCATCATTGTCCCACAGTCTCTTTATGCCAGTTATACTGGCACAAGGGGGGCACAGAGCAGGCATAAGTCCCTAGGAAAATATCCAGTACAGAAGGGCCCCTATGCCTGGAACAGAGCCACCTTCACCACTTCCACAGGAAACCAAGCTGCAGGGAGAGTTTCAGGTTGGACCTGGGGCTGACGTGGGGAATGGGCATGCCACAGAGAGAGGGGGCAGACTGAGTGTGAAAGGAAAGACATGACCATTGTAGTTTTACATCTTGGCTATCCAATAAGGGTCCTTTCAGGAAGATCACACATTAAATCAGGTGGAAGCTGCCTCCCCTGTCTCTGCGCTACCAAGGATTCTAATGTGGTAATGATTCTAGCCTTTCCAAAAGGGTAAATGGAGCAAGTGCAGGGCTCTGGGCTTGCCCCGCACCTATTCCCACTCTTAAGCCCCTAAAATCTGGTCTCATGAAAAGCAACTGTTTGCTGATCCCTTTAAGAAGGTGTATTAGACTCTGTCTCTCCTGTGTTTGCTGGATCTCCTAGAGGCCATGCTTTAGTCCCAATGTCTCCAGGAGCCATGCTGCATGGAGCACCTCCTCTTCTTCCACAGTTCATAGTATACCCCATAGAGTACTAGCAGATGTACCTTATGCCTAATCAGTGGATAATTCTGTGCAATAATATAATTGAAAACATAGAAAAGAGTTTTAAGACACATTTCTAATTTCTATTACACTTGCAGCTTTACAAGTTCTGGGTTGAGTCTGGAATATTCTTTTCTGCTTCTAAAGAGTGTACCACCTTGTTAGTACTGTAACATTTTTCATCTGTATTGACCTTGTCATTTTAGCCTTCATTCTATTTGCTCTAAAAATGGAAGCGAGTTGTGTTACTTTACAGATGTGCACCATAGTTCCATGGCACAAATGTTATTGCATGCTTGATTTGCATTATACTGCCACTTCCTTTGTACTGATCAGTTTGACCCTCCTAAAAATGGCATTGTCCATTGAACTGAAGCAGTTATATTTTGTTACTTATATAACTATTCTTTGAAATTGGCGTGGATGTATGCTACTTGTTCTGTGACTCCTCATCATCCATCTCTAATATCCATGTTGTTAGGATAAACCATTTTGATTTCCATTGAACTGCATAAAAATTTACAAGTTGATGCAAATTAAAATTGTGTTGTCTGGGCCTTCTGTTCATAATAGAAAATGATAGTATAATAAGTAAGCACTAAAGGAAACAAATAGCAGTGCAGCCTGATTGTCAAAGGATATATTTAATCTGCTTTGTGATATGAGTTTTTGAATTTTCCAAGTTCATGGGCATGAAATGCACCTTATCATAAATTCTCCTAGAGTTTAATTATCTTATTGTGTTTGATTAAATTACAAACATGTTCTTCAAAGATGGAGTTCTGTGTTTGAATAAGTGTAATATGTAAAAATGTGAAAATTACTCCTTATATGATACTCAAGTGAGAAGCAGTGGCTTTGTGGTGTCACATTTTGAGAAATTATTTAAAGACACACAAAAGGACACTGTTACTACGTTATTAATGTTAAAAATTGTTGCTGCTCTGTGGAGTGTGTTTTTCTAATTAGAGGAAAGCTAGAGAGTGCCATTTCCATAATCGACATGGGAACAGAAACTCAGCAAATTTCATGTATTTGCAATGAAACTGCTCCTCAGCAACATAAAAATGGCTTTTATAACATAAAGGCTGTAATTAGAATAAGTCAAATCAGTTGGAAACGATTAAAGCCAGAGCAGGCTAAGCTGCCTTCTAAATATTTGTCTGGAGATTAGTCCTACTCTTACAGCCCCTAAGAAGCATCTTTGATTTACTTATAATGCTTGACGTGGCAAAGATAATCCTGCAGTAGGCAAATGAACACAAATTTAGATGTGCTGTTAGGCTCTTTTTGTTGATTTGACAGGAGGCAGCACATTGGAAGTGATGTTGGAGAAATGAGTATAGGGTCACATTAGACAAATTGCTTAAAAAAGCCATGATCATCAATTTAAGTTCTTTTAAAAATGTACTCATTCTCTGAAGCTTTTAGGATGCACTTTAGAAGTCCACGTGGAATAATTTTCTGCATGTCAATGCGACAGTTGATGTGAGTCTCATTGTATTTAAAATTATAGTCCTGAGATGGGACTTTCTGCATGTTGCATGTCTGACATCAGCTATTAAAATACAAGTAAATCTTGGCAGGTATAAATTTGAAGAAGAGAAGAGTTTATGGAAGAAAATCAGAATTGTTAATACTCATCAGCCAGCTATGAAATAGTGGCTATCTGCTCTCCAAAGTGGTTCTGATAAAGTACAGATATTGTACAGCCAATTTACTCCCCACCACCTACTCCTCTTCAGATGGATTGCAAGGGGAGGAGACATAAAACCCATGCAGTTGATGTACTGGAAATGCTGATTGGCCATTTCATTAGCTTGTGTATTTAAGAGCATTGGCAGAAAATAACTGATATAATAACTAGCCTGTGTTTTAGCATCATTAGTGTCTACATCAGTGTTAAAACCTTTGGATGCATATGAGGTCATAGAACAGAGTTGTGAAAAATTATCCATTGTGTAAAACTGGAGGATTCTGAGACTGGTTTGAGACATTAGCTAACTTTGAAGTAGTTAGATCAAATTCTCACTGACACAGTTTTCCTCTCATTTATAATCACTGCAGAATCGCAAACTTTTTGTGTGTCTGTGTTTAGCAATTGAAAATATAATCAGTCTAATGTATTCTCTTACTGAATTTTAAACCAGCCCATTAAAACTCCTTTAACGTGCTAAAGTAAGCTTCAGAGAGGGTTTCCATTTCATCTTTATTGAATTGAGGCTATAGCACTCTTTCCCTTTGCACCACAGTGTGAAGTTGTCAATAATTCAATAGCCATGGCCTTGATGGGCCAAGGCCTAACTTAAACTTTAAACAGAGCCAAGCAGCTTGTCAAAGTGTGATGTGCTGTCAATGCCTGACTGATCTATACTGCATGAATTCTCCTTCAGCTCCTGATGGATCCCTGGGAATAAAGAGAAAGCAATTTTAGAAGTAGACCCAGTGTGAAGCACCTGTTTGTTTGAGGAATCTTTAATGAGGGGAGGTTGTGTCAGTAATGAAGTCATTGCAGTTTGGTTTATAGGGTCAACATTACATTCTCATTGAATTGCATTGGTGCATTTACAAGGCTTTAGGGAAAAAATGCATGATATTCATATCTATGTTGGTGTACTGGAGCAAATTCACAAAACCGATAAAAATACTTACCTAGTTATTAAGGTAGTTTGTGCTGTTTACCTCTTTTAGTTTCAGAGTAGCAGCCGTGTTAGTCTGTATTCGCAAAAAGAAAAGGAGTACTTGTGGCACCTTAGAGACTAAGCAATTTATTTGAGCATAAGCTTTCATGAGTTACAGCTCACTTCATCGGATGCATTCAGTGGAAAATACAGTGGGGAGATTTATATATACAGGGAACATGAAACAATGGGTGTTACCATACACACTGTAACCAGAGTGATCACTTAAGGTGAGCTATTACCAGCAGGAGAGCGGGGGGGGGGGGGGGCGGGGGGGAGTGGAGGAACCTTTTGTAGTGATAATAAGATGGGCCATTTGACAAGAATGTCTGAGGAACAGTGGGGGGAGCGGGGGTGGGGATAAACATGGGGAAATAGTTTTACTTTGTGTAATGACCCATCCACTCCCAGTCTCTATTCAAGCCTAAGTTAATTGTATCCAGTTTGCAAATTAATCTAATTCAGCAGTCTCTCCTTGGAGTCTGTTTTTGAAGGTTTTTTGTTGAAGTATTGCCACTTTTAGGTCTGTAATCGAGTGACCAGAGAGATTGAAGTGTTCTCCAACTGGTTTTTGAATGTTATAATTCTTGACGTCTGATTTGTGTCCATTTATTCTTTTACGTAGACACTGTCCAGTTTGACCAATGTACATGGCAGAGGGGCATTGGTGGCACATGATGGCATATATCACATTGGTAGATGTGCAGGTGAACGAGCCTCTGATGTTGTGGCTGATGTGATTAGGCCCTATCATATCATCCATGTTCTCTATGTATATAAATCTCCCCACTGTATTTTCCGTTGAATGCATCCGATGAAGTGAGCTGTAGCTCACGAAAGCTTATGCTCAAATAAATTTGTTAGTCTCTAAGGTGCCACAAGTACTCCTTTTCTCTTTTAGTTGTATCAATATTATATTGCTAAAACACTCACGCTGACAAAAAGGGGAGTGATCTTGCTTGTTAGGGTAATGAAGCTGCTGGTCATTGATTTTTGTTTTTTTCTCACAATTATTGAAGTTTGTGATGCATTAATAGCCTTTCAAAATATTTGGAGTCAAATGTGTTTATATTTTATAATTGACTTGAAAGCTGCAAGATTTAATTACTTTTCTTATTTTAAGAAAGAAATCATCTAGACAAGTTACATTGATGTGGTAGTTAGTTGTATTCTAATTCTCTTAGCCTTTACTTTGTATGTAAGTGTAGCAACTGAATTATATCTCCCATGCTTTTGAAAGGGTTTAGAGAAAAGGCTTAAATACGGCTTTCAAATGTCTGTATAAAAGTAAAAAGCTGGCATCATTAAAAGTGTACTTAGCTATATTTTAATTTTTAAAGCATTTCAATTTCAATCCTTTTGTTGTTAAGCTTCTTTTATGATAAGATTTAATTGGATTTAAGAAAAACTATTTTAACATCGCTATTTGCAGTGTTAATGTTTATGTTGTGTCATTTTCTTTATAAATCCCTGTTTTCTGAAGTTTTCATAAAATCATAGAATATCAGGGTTGGAAGGGACCTCAGGAGGTCATCTAGTCCAACCCCCTGCTCAAAGCAGGACCAATCCCCAACTGAATCATCCCAGCCAGGGTTTTGTCAAGCCTGGCCTTAAAAATATCTAAGGAAGGAGATTCCACCACCTCCCTAGGTAACGTATTCCAGTGTTTCACCATTCTCCTAGTGAAAAAGTTTTTTCTAATAGCCAACCTAAACCTCGCCCACTGCAACTTGAGACCATTACTTCTTGTTCTGCATCAGCTACCACTGAGAACAGTCTAGATCCATCCTCTTTGGAACCCCCTTTCAGGTAGTTGAAAGCAGCTATCAAATCCCCCCTCATTCTTCTCTTCCGCAGACTAAACAATCCGAGTTCCCTCAGCCTCTCCTCATAAGTCATGTGTTCCAGTTCCCTAATCATTTTTGTTGCCCTCTGCTGGACTCTTTCCAATTTTTCCACATCCTTCTTGTAGTGTGGGGCCCAAAACTGGACACGGTACTCCAGATGAGGCCTCACCAATGTTCATCTCTGCAAAAAAATTCACTGGGCACATAGGTTCTCAGCCTTGGAGTCCTTTCTTTTGACAGATACAAGAGAAATTTGATAGAAAAGCAGATGTGTCCATTTGTATGTTTTAGAAACGGAAAAAACATTATCTAAAGGATTTAATACACTTCTTGGTGGTTTTTAATTTTTGTTTACATGTTTTTTCAATCTGAAACAGGTTAGTCCTTTACTTTTTATCATTCAGAATACCCAGAATTTAAATCTTTGGTTTACAGTGCAAACTACTTTAGCCTTCAGCTATTCTATAAAGGAGCAGGTGGAATTAAAATAGCCACATTGGTTAATTAGAAAATGGTTTCTGTATGGAAACGTTTCTTTCAATCCAGTACCTCAAAAGGATTTTGTTCTGGTGACACTAGAGCCCAATTCTCCAACACCTAAATTGGACAAATTTCCATTGGAGTACCATTGAATAAGGATTTTGCATGTGAAGACTGTTTGTTGATCTTGCCTAGACTTTGTATTGGCATCAGTTTCAGTGGTATCATAAACCACCTGCCTGGACAATAATCTATGCATGAAGAAAGACGAATATCCTTGATTTCCTATAATGCTTGATGTGTGTCATGCTTGTTGAGTTAAACTGTGTGGCAAAATTGTTGGTGGTGGAAACTATGCAATGTATTTCAGGGCAACAATCTGTGTATTAAAAGATTTACATCACAAACTTCATAGTTTTTGCTGATATAGTTAGGTGAGTAAACTCCATCTTTTAAACAACAATCTTCAAAACTATTTTACTTTTTTAGGGCAATTGAATATTTTTCAAAAAGTCCCCAAGTGTTACATATGTACACAATGGGCAGTAAAGGATGCAAAATATTCATTCCTGTCTGATGGGTTATTAATTTAGATTTTGAAAAGTGCCTTAAGTTAGACCTTGATCCCACAATTCTTTGCATAACATGCAGGAGGGAGTACAAGGGTGTTATGCTCCAGCATAAGTATGAGCAGTGACTGAACTGCACACAAATGATGTTGGACTCTAAGTGTAATGCTATACTTTGAATAGAAGCGAGCCTTACATCCATCTGGACCCGCTTCCTTACTCTCAAGAGCCAGGATTAAAAAGAAGCAAGGTGTGGGAGAAGAATTGTTGGCTACAGAGACTTGGATTTAAATAAAATCCTCAGCGTGCAAATTAGGTGCTTTGCTAATAATTCCCCTTTTTGACCTTACTACTGCTTCTAGATAGGGAGTAATTTGATAAAGAACTAGATAAGTTCATGGAGGATAGGTCCATCAATGGCTATTAGCCAGGATGGGCAGGGATGGTGTCCCTAGCCTCTGTTTGTTAGAAACTGGGAATGGGTGACAGGGGCTGGATCACTTGATGATTACCTGGTCTGTTCATTCCCTCTGGGGCACCTGGCATTGGCCATTGTTGGAAGACAGGATACTGGGCTAGATGGAACTTTGGTCTGACCCAGTATGGCCATTCTTATATTTTTATGTTCTTATGACCACATGTTATAAATGCAAGATTATATTCCCATACACTTCCTGTCCAAACCATTACTTGTTACCTTGAACTTAATATACACAGGGCACTCCATAGCTAGGTTGGATAGGATCT
Source organism: Lepidochelys olivacea (assembly GCF_965140295.1). Taxonomy (NCBI): domain Eukaryota; kingdom Metazoa; phylum Chordata; order Testudines; family Cheloniidae; genus Lepidochelys; species Lepidochelys olivacea. The sequence continues at coordinate 27,803,132 of NC_140420.1, read as the reverse complement.
AGCCTTAATATATTGTTCCATAATACATGTGAAAATGAAGGTCATTAGAGTGAAACTAACCCCAACACAAAGCGTGAATAGCTGGGCTTTGTGTATGGATCTCCATGCTGGCTGAGTGATAGAATTCACCACACCCAAACTGCAAGCAGGCCCTGGGACTCTAGGACAATCCCTCAGTAGCCTATTCCGACTTTGCATGTTTTCTAAGCCACTAGATCCATGTAATCATAGATCCTGTGGTAAATGTCTTCAGCCTTATTTTTATATGCTGACCATTTCAGGGCCAGCACTAAGTGCCCCTTTGGTAGTGCAGAAAGGGCAAGGAACCCGACAAAGTCACTCTGCCAGCACCTCCCTAGGCACAGCCTCCTCACTGAGCTTTAGTAGTATGAATGACTTTCTATATCGCCAGTGAATTTCACTTTGATTTTCAGATGTGCGTGCATAAAGTTAGCACCTAAATAAAAGTGGCCTGAATTTCAGAGGTGCTGAGCACCTACCTTCCCCTGTAAGTTAAAGACAAAAGAAGCTGTAAGAACACCGAACTTCTGAAAACCAGGCTACTTATTTATGTGCTTATCCTTAGGCACCAAGTTAGAAATTGTTAGCCAGGTTTCTTTGATAGATATGAATGGCACAAAGGGAGGAGAGAATTATAGTACTTTGAAGTACTACAATGAGAGCAAAGAAACACAACACATCCCAAACCATATGTCATATGTGCTCCAGCACATGAGGACCCAGCTACAAGCATCTGAATATCAGCTTAAAATCTGAACATACGTACTTCTCATTGGATTTTGTCATGGCTTTGATAGTCGCTGTGCATTAATGCTATTTGGTTAATCAAATAAAAAAGAATAGAATCCATCAAGGTACCTGATACCCTACAAAAAGTATCACAAGCCTTACAAACTAACAAAACGATATTAGCTTTGGCAGAAGTAAGGAGCTGCATTTGTGGGACCCTGGATCTATCATAAGTTTGAAAACAGCCTTGCTTATTGTACAAAATCATTAGAAGCTCTGCATCTGGGAAACACAAGAAACTCGAATGGCTAGGTGAAAGTGAATAAAAATGAGGAGACTCGCAAACTGCTTTTGCTTCAGGGCTGGTTTTAATGAGCTTGTCCCTAATGAGTTGTCCCTGCAACTAGCTTCAGGCCTAAACAGATGAGGCAGGGGTTCTGCTAAATTTTTGATAGGATTTGCACTGGTTTTATGAGAAAGCAAGCAATCGAGAGTGCAAAGTTGTGTCATGAATCTTTTACAAGACCGGATTGTTGTCCATCTTGTTAATAGGGATTGTGAGACCTGATTGCTAATAGAGGGATATGGCACATGCATGTTGTACTGACAAACTTGAATAAATAAGGTAGCATATACATCATGGAAGCATTTGGTTTGTCAGAAACAGGGACAATGTAGCACAATATATCATGTTTTTTTTATTATAAGATATTATGTAATTGGTTAATAGATGTTGCAGCCTGTAACGTGGTATGGCCCTTTGCAGTAACAGGCCAGGTTCAGCTATTGTCTGCAAAGTTTAATGTGGATCATTTTGCATTTGCTTTGCAGAACTGCTTCTAATTACAGCAACCAGTTATCATTCAGTGCTCTTATTATGTTGCTAATATTTCTATTGAAAGGTTTATTTTTATTTTTAATTACATGTATTTGTATATGTGTTTTATTAGTGATTTTTGATCTCCAAAGGTATGGTGGAATTTTTACATCAATAGTTTTCTAGACATTTCTGTTTTTTATCATTCAGTAGGAGAGATTTTGTATGCAATTTCTTATATCTATCTCTTTTTAATATGAAAAGCTGTCAACAAAAATATTTCTTAGATTTGACTCATCCGCCAAGATGCAATTTTCTTGGTGGCTTAGAAGGTTACAGAAAATGCATGTTCAGCAGCCTTTATTGCATACAGCAAAGTGCTCTCCCTTCTCCCACACATACAAACACACTCACATTAATCAGGTAACACATTTAATCGGCCTTGGCTACCTGAACAGCTTCTATAGGATTTCACATCAGCCCTTGAAAGTCAGGCTTTGGCCTGAAAATTTGGCTTAGAATTGAAAGACTGAAATCCATCAACTTTCAGCCACCACTCTGTTACTTTTGTTTCCAGTGTTATGTATGTTGGTGTAAAGAGAAAGTAAGAAACACATAATTAATTTTCTTGGACAAGGAAATAGTACCATTAGATCAATGAACTTCTTAGTTGTGATTTTTAGGAGTCACTGAAGTGCAGTTGGAATCCTTATATCCTGTGATTTCAGTCAAAATCATTAAATAAAATAAAAGCCCAAGGTAGAAAATATACATACACACATGCATCTAAGTCTGGATACTATTAAGTAAATTATAAAGTGCTTTTCATGGATACATATCAGAATAGTTAACCATAGGATTACCTCTAAAAGTTCAACATTAATTAATGTTCCCATTGAATATGTGGGTTGTGGTATGTTGTTTACAACAGCTTCTAGATTCAGAGTGCCAAATGAGTGCCATATATAACAGAATCATCTTTGTCAACTGGAGACATAAATGAATACAAGCCAGAATCAGATTATGCACAGAATTTAATAACACATGTGAAAATCTCATTGGGATGAGCAGTAAAGGGTCTACGGTATTTTTCTGCCTTAGATGAACTTCAAAACAGGCCCGATTTGAACCCTCTTTAATCCATTAGAATTTTGCCATTGACTTTAGTGGGAGCAAGATTAGGGGTTTTTTTAAGAGGCCTCCCACTACCCTAGTCTTTCAGCTACTTTTTGTTGCTGTTTTTAAATTTAACATTTTCCTATTAGTTTGATAATATAGAGATCTTTAAAAATAATTTGTTGGGTCAAATTCTGCTATATTACATGCATGTAAATCTGAGTAACTCCTTTGAAGCCAATGGATTCAAGCTAAATTTACACTGGTGGTGACTGAGAGCAGCATTTGCAAGCAGCCCTCTGTGCCTCTATTCTGTCTGATCTTTCTTCTTTGTTTCCTTTCCTAAAACTTTATATTTTGGTTTCTCATTTCTTGCTGCTGCTTCTCCTTTCCCTCAGACTTATTTTTCTAGCACGCATGCTATTTTTTCTCTTTCCTCGTCTCCCTCTGTCTCGTTCCTCCTTTCATCTTTCTTTGTTCTGATTCTTGATCTCTATTTATAAAGTAATTAGCAAAAGGAAGATTCCTTCAGCAACATTTTTAAAAAGCTGCATAAAAGGTTGGTTGTATGGCTCATCAAAGGTGATGGGTGGGCAGCGTTTATATATGTCCAAAGTCACAGGCAGCAGTTTTCTGCGCATTTGTAGTGCTCTAATGTCAGAGTTTGATAGTCTAAAATGTAATATGGCACTAGAGAAAATGAAAGCATGAATCATAATATTTGCAAAGACTCTGCATAATTAGGACAAGCTTGTGATAGATGAAGAGGCTTATAAACTGAACTTCTTAAAATACATTTGATATGGCATCAAAAATAGTGACAGGTCCATAAATCAAGCAAGAGGATGAACATCTGATTCAGAATTTTAAATTATTACTTCCAAATATTCACAAAGTTATGTTATGTCTTTGCAGAATTCCAAAGAATGCCTTCAACAATTCTTATCAGAATTCCAGTGAGCAGTGGGTTATAAAATATGTTTGAAGAGTAGCAGCATTTCATTTTTGGTCTTTTCCCTATATTTTTAATGAATGGGCTAAACCTTTTCTCACATACACAACTATAAACAGGAGGAACAGTGCTCCTCTTGCTCAGCTCTAATATAATTACTTGGACTGAGACTGAAGGGAAAGAAAGTTTCCTAATTTATAAGCTTCTCATTTGAGACCTCTCCACAAATCTGTGTTTGAGGAGCTTTGAATAAAGTTATCTTTCCCCTTCTGTAGTCCAAAGACAAACTTTGGAAATGGTCAGCACAAGTCCACTTTGAGACATATCTCACCATTCATTCAGAAAACAAATTTTTCAGATTTAGAGTTAGCTCACTATCTTCCTGGTAGAGTGGGATCTGGTGAAGACTAGTGTTAAGGGTATGTCTACACAGCAAACGCTGTGCATGGGCTAGCCTACCTGAGCAAGCTCAGATCCAGCTAATTCAGGTAATAGTGGCAGTGAAGAGAGCACAGCGCAGGCTTCAGAGAGGGCTTTATGTAAACCGAGTATGGGCTGGGCTTATACTACGTGCACAGAAGCCTGTGCTTGTCTGTCTTGATTGCTATTGCTCACTGTGCTAGCTGGATTCAAGCTAGCTCAGAAAGGCTACAGGCTGTGCATAGTTATTGTCAGGTCTTCTCTGCTCAAATTTCAGTTAGTGTTATTACCTGAGTTTCTTAAAGTGCTGGGGGAGCTTCAGGCTTCAGCCTGTGAACTGTATCCATGTCCTTTCTGGATGATGAGGCCAGCAGAGAAGGCCTGTCATCAACACAGGCCGTTAGAAGGGCATAGTGCCAGCTGCCCTTAAGGTGTTAGTTGGTAGGCTTGCTTCAGGAAAAATCCCTTATTTTAGACCTCTATTTTAGGCAATAATTGTTGACATGGATTTGACAAGAAAACTCTGGCAATATCTGCAGTCTAGTTGTACTGGTGAGAAATTCAGATCAAGATTTTGTTGTGATTCCATTAGACCTCGCAACTGCTTTCAATACTGTTGGTTTCAGTGACACAGTTATGGTCCTATGCTCCTTGAGTGACTCTGTTCCTTCTTTCTGAAAGATCCCAGAGGCTAGATTTAGGCAACTGGTTATTTGCCACTGTGGCTTTCTGATGCAGAATGCCACAGAGGTCTTCCGCTTCATCCCTTTTCAATGTTGATATGAAACTGTTGCTGTAAAAAGTGTTAATGAGAAAATGTGGGTTATGTTGTCCTCCATATGTGAAAGATGCCCAGGTCTGTCTCTTAACTTCTTTGACTTGCTAACATAGGTACTTAGGGCTAGATTTGGGCCCCAAAATAAGTGGCTACATTTTCAAAAGACATTGGTGCTGAGCACTTTTGAAAACATAGCAATTTTTTGGGGGGCCTGAGGTCTTTTAGAAATCTGGCCTTTGTTGTCCGGCTAAGACCAGGTCTTGGAGGAGGGCTAGCTTGCTGATTCTCAACTCAGATAAGAGTGAGATTTACAACCTGGAGGCCCTGTTACATTCTCCTGGCTGCTGGGGAAACTGTGTGGTTTTAGTGGTTTTTTTCATCTTTGCTTGGTGAGAAGTGGGTAACCATTTCCTAATTCACCCTCCCGCCTGCAAAATGTGGTTCTCACTACCATGATCCATGAGACTAGACTAGTGCAGGACTCTTTACAGGACATGGGACTGCAGTTTGAGACCATTCCAAAAGGTGGGAGTGGGTGACAGGGAATGGGTCACGTGATGATTACCTATTCTGTTCATTTCCTCTGTGGCACCTGGCATTGGCGATTGTCCGAAAACAGGATACTGGGTTAGATGGACCCTTGGTCTGACCCAGTATGGCTGTCCAGTATGAAGCAGTATGGTATAGCGCAGAATGATGCAGCCTTCTTATTAAATGGGATTTCACTCCAGGCTCGTTGTCTTCCAGTTAGTTTGCAGGTGGGATTTTAGGCATTCATCTTGACCTGTAAAGCCCCAAATAGATTTGGTCTTGGCTTTGTGATAAGCCACCTCTCTCCTTATGTGATGTCATAGGAAGCTGCAATCATCAGGGATATTCAAGCTAAGAGACCCGTTTTAAAAAGGAAGGGGGCTAGCGGTGAAACTCTGTTAACAAAGGACAATTGGCTCTGAAAATTGCTCCCTTGCTCCAGTGAGTCCTGATTTGTTAATGTTTCTGGGCACATAACAAGGGTTCCTCTATTTTCCTACCTAGGGTTGGGTTGAGTTGAGTCTGAGGAACGTAGGGTGCGTTGATAGAGAAGGCAACTGTTAGGTAGAGTAAATAGAATGAGTGACATAAATATTATTATAGATGAGTTAATCCTTCTATTATGGATTTTGATCCTTAGCTTTGTATATTTGTAATGCTTTACAAGCGCTGAGTGCCTGATTAGTTCATTATAAATAAATGTACATAAATAAATGGTGAGCTGGATTCTCTTCTCACTTATATTGATTTTATACTATTTTGACTTCAGTGGAATAACACCTGATTTACTCTGGTGTAAATGCATGGCGAACCAGGCTATTTAGCGTGTGCTACTTTTTGACATGGTTTTTAAATGGCTTGTGACAGGGTATTAGATTGACAACACTAAATATTTGTTTATTAGTGAGTAGGTTTGGCACCCACAGAAGCTACCCTCCATCTCTGTCAATCCATCTCATTCTGTTTTCAGGGAGCCACCTTTAGGTAATTCATTCTCACTATGTGCAGTTATTGGCCTTTCTGCTCCAAAGAGAACTAATTGGAATGTGTTTTTCATGTAGTGGACACTGTCCATCAGGGACTGAACAGAGGCCACCAATCTCTTTCATAATGGACAGAGGCCATCAAAGAGTTATTGGTTCACTGCAGTGTTTGAGTGAGAACAAGAATATGGGAAAACTTTGAATATTTGATCTGAACTGTCCAACAGTGAAATTGTTTTCTCTAAAAATGGTTCCACTTCTAACAGTATTCTTTGGAAAGTAGAATATTGTGGAATATTTTAATTTCAAATACTAACCAATATATTAAAAGATATAATATAAAAACTATTGCAGATAAAATACTCCACACTGCTGTGATTCCAATTGTGAAATTAGTCTTATTAACATCACTAGTTTGTGTTCTTTTCTGCTTCCTCATTTTTAGAAACTGGATCCCTGAACAGGCCTCTAGAAATGTGCTGTATATTCCATCACAGCAATATACAGGCAGTACCAAATACTTATCTGCTTCAGCTGAGACCACTGGCCAGACCTCCTGCTCACCTCCCAATTCCCTAATCTAATCTAACTCTGTGGGGTTTATGGGGGTTCATTTAAGCAGCAGAAGCTGTGCTATAATTGTTACATGTGCCAGCAGCGATTTGTACCATCTGGGTATGAAAAAAAGAGGCTAGTACTACCACGGAGAAAGATCTTTATTCTATTACCAAGGCAATATAATTCAAGAGCGGCTGCAGAGCAATTGGAAACTGAGAAATGGCCAGCTATGTAGTTATAGTGAAATGTCAAAGTATAATGAAACAGGGGAACTGTACTGCTTTATGGTATGAGCCAAGTTACAAGCAGGTGGCTGCCGTAAATATGTATATAAATAACAATATGGATGAAATGTCAGGATTTCCAGCTGGCTGTGTAAAGGCATTTTAGTAATATTATACTTAGGGTAACAATGTAGCTTTGCAATTTAATATAAATGTATATCATTTTCAAATGAACAGATTTGCATTAGGATTTAGGTGTATTCTGTTATTAACCAGGAAAGAAAGTCTTGCTTCAAATACTATATTTGATTTAGTTAAAACAGCATAATGGTTTGCCAAAACCTCCATTTGGCTCATAATCTATTGTAGATTTGCCTCATTAGAGCCATTTTTAATTAACTAGCTAAAAAATGAAACCCATAAGAATGTCAACCTATGATTGTTTGAAAGGGAAAATAGACAAGATAACTTAGCCATAGGGTTATGTGCTGTAGCTTTGGAAACCATCATTCATGACAGTCCTCTGAGCTCAAGCATGATGTAAGTCAGGGCTATGTTGGCTATGACAGGTGATGATTAAAGGACAGATCCTTCAAGAATCAGAGTGGCTTTAAGAGCCTTTAGTGGACATTCAGAACCTTGCAAGAGCTGTACATTGCATCTCTCGCTGGCTGGTACATTGAGTTCTGTTGGCTTCAGACTCTGCCATTGGAAAGGTTTCACAATGGAGGCCATCACAGAGTTCAGCAAAGATAAAACAAAAACAAAAGTACCGTTTAAAAATGGTACTTCTGGTATTTAATATGCAGCTAACGACAGCAACTCCTCTAAAACAACCTTAACTGGGTTAGATGTGGGAGCAGCGAGAACCCAGACATGTGCCTCAGAAAGTTACTTCACCCCAGTCTAAAAACTCCCAAACTAAATAGTCTAAATTCATAATCTATTTATAAATAACCAAGAAGTTGCAAATTCAGTAGAGAAGACGTAGATAACAATGAATGTGGCTTAAATGCAGAATGACCAGAGGATTTAAATCCTTTAACTCTTTTATCATCATGGTTTACATCATGGTTTTCCTTTAATGAGGAATCTTTGCATGACCCAGTGCATCATCATTCAGCTGAGTGTCCTATACAGTGGAACTTGGTCTTTTCCAAATTCCAGCCTTGTAATCATGAGATTACTCTAAACATAGAGTTGAATAGGAGCAGCAGAGACACCCAAGATCGTACTCTGATAAATGGTTTGAGTTATGCCAAGAGTTTGGAAAATATTGTCATAAGCTAATCATTATCAGTGTTGGGTTTTTTAATAAGTATAGATAGTTGCATTATAAAGATCTTGAAATTAGGGGCCACTACTCCCTTAACAATAATTGTGTAATTTGTGCTGATGGGATACAGATTGTGAAAAAGATCAAAATCAACTTAAGAGTGGGTACTAAGTTTTCATACTAAAGTGAATCAACTTTTAATGTATAATCACTCAAGTACAGCTGTTGTATTGATGTATTACTAGTTTTATGAACCTGGATTAATTCCAGAGTAAAGACTGAGCACTCTACTGCAGCATTCTGCTGAAAAGCTACAAACATATATACAACTCATTCATCTAGAAATCCCCAGACATAATTTGCCAAGGGGCTAAGTGCCTCAAGGACTTTATCCTGTTTTATGTAGCAAGATGCTAATTTTCCTCTATGCTGTAATTTTGAGATTGATTTTAAAATTTAAGGAAAAATTTGGAATATATGACTCTCCACCTTATTTTTGATTGCTTTAATGATTTCCCCTCTGCCCCCAGTGTTATAGTGCTCTTGTTTTTAAACCCTTACCTGTAAATTTTCAAAGTGCTGTGCAGGGAATTAGTCACATGACTCCTGTTTACATGAACAACTAAATCCACTGCTTTCAAAATGGAGGGGTAATACTTCAGCCTTCCAATGTACAGATGTACATCACCTCATATCTTGTAAAGTTAGCTCCTACAATTATTAGCTCCCTTTACAGGATCTGCCTTGATTTGTTTCCATGTATCAGCAGGTGGCAATCATGGGATCAAAGTCTATTAATCTTGCTTTTGTTCCTTTTAAGGAAAAGTATCACCTTTCCTGGTAATTTACATCAGAAGGTATAATTATAGTAATATTTACCACTTACATAGCATTTTAAAGCTTTAAAACATTTTCCAGATATTAACTAACTTATCCAAGCTGTGATATTCAATGGTGCAGTCAGCTCCTCTTCAGACAGGATATAGGAACTGAGCTATTCACACATGACCCAGCCACTTTGTATTCCTCTTTCTCCTGTTTTGAGGTCTGTTGGAATGGCCGCTAACAATTTGTGTACAGCATCAGGATTTAGCCATTCTCCTCTAATCACCTTGCTGATTATAATTACCTAACTGTATATGCTAGACTGAGTGAAAAGCATAGCTGAATTAGAAATCTATTAACGAATAAACCCACAAATCTTGGGAGAAGAGCATTTATTATGCATTTTGGGAAATGTTATTGTGTTGCTTAATAGAAGAAGCAATCATACATCATGAAACATGGACATTTTAATTTCCTCTTCATCTTTTAATTTGGATTATTACCAAAATATTTGTAAATCCATTTTGCCACTGTAGTCTGTCCTGTGCTGCTTGGTTGCCTTTTTTACTCTTTCTCTCACTTTGGCTTCATACTACTCCATGGTGGTGAACTTGTCAGCCTTGCACTTTCAGCTTGTCTGACTGCAGGACAGTTTGTAGGAGAATAAATATCTGGTCAGAAATTCACACTTTTGGACCAATTAGAAAGTTCAAAATGAAATTTGTATTTGGTTTCCATATATTTTGCTTTTTTTTTTCCATTCACAGTCTGAAGGGAAGCAGGCCTCAAAATAGGGAAACTCTCATATTTTTAGGCTGCTCTTCACACAACTTTGATTAGCGAGATCTTTTGTTGCATTCCATGAGCTCCTAGGTGTTACTCTGACAATTCTTGCATTTCCAGTAGGCCTAAAACTTAAAATTAAGAAAAGAAACAAATCTTCTTTACCATGTGCTTTTCTGCCACCAGGGCCATGGTATAGAAGCCATCTAGGGAGGGGAGCCCCATAATCCAAAAAGAAAGGTTATCGTCAAGCCTCTGCAGCCCCTTAAATGCAGAAATGGATAAGCTCATATCTTCTATATCTTTAGCTTAAAATAGATAGGAAAGTATAGTTACACAATTAACAATTTTAACAGGCCAAGTTTGTGCAGTGAAGGATAGAGTTGAGACCACAGAAGTACAGGCACATGGGTAACAGTCTTATACTGTCTAATAGTAAATGCATATGCATAAAGGTCTTGCTTGCTATGGAGATGTTAGAAAATCAGATGCAGGAAGTTAGGCTACAGGGAATCCCTGCTGGGAGCAAAGAGGCAGATCCAAATGAATGCATAGAAAAGCTGATTCCACAAGAGCTGAATGTAAATTTATAAGGTGATCTTTTATATGCTGAAAAAATGTTACTGTCTCCTCACATAAGTAGTCATGGAAGCAAAGTGGGAAAAAACAATTACTGTCACCTGTTCAGATGCCCCCTGAGGACAGATGTTGGGAGCAACATGGGAAAATATGCAAAACAATCTACAAGAATTCTAAATGTCTTTTATTTCCAGATGGCAGCCTTAACGTAGTGTGGGGGGAGGAAGGAAGAGAGAACTAGTTGTAGTCCATTGTATATCACATGGGAACCATCAATAGCTCTTTGGGATAGCCAGAAATAAATACAGGCTGAGAATTGTGAGATTAATTTGGGTGAAAGAAGAATGGGAGATTAAGTTTTGACAGTATCACATTATCATTAGTCCTTGATAAAATACTTGGAGAGAGACCCAAAGAGAACTCCAGATGAAACTACCCTCCTTACTTAACTTTGAGGAAATTCATGTCTAGGTCTAAACCTCATGAACTGGAACAATTTCTAACAAGGATAAGAACATGCTGCTTTCTGTAGAGACTGTTTTGCCTTCTTTAGGCTACAGATGGACTCAGCTCAAAATCCCATATCCCCAACAGCCATAAATTTAGGAAAAGTTTGGAGCTGAATTTAGCATCTGCCCCTCAGTCTAGAATAGGCAAAATCTAAATACTTCTGAGCTTTGAGACAGTATGGATTCATATAGAAATATTGCAGGTAGATCCAATATCTAGAATAATCTGAAGTCTTTGAAACATTACATTAATGGCCACCTGTAGGGTAGAAAACACAATTATGCAATCCTACAAAGTTGCAAAAAAAGATAGTTTCATGCCTTGTTTCATATTAATTTCTAAGAGCTACATTATTACTGTAGATATAGTTGATAATATTGAACACTATTTTCATTTTAATTTGCTCCAAACCCTGTTTAAAGTTTTATCTGATTCTTTTAGGTATACTGTGTACAGGAGGATATGCAATAACTTTGACTGAATTTGTCCCAGATCCATAAAGGCGCAAAGTTGTTACTATCCAGGTAGGCATTCACTGACCTATGAGAAGTATGTTGGTAGTTGGTCATTTCTTAGTTTCAGCAGAGAGGCCAATGGCTGAGAATACTTGTAGTCTGAAGTGTCCCTCTACACATGGCTCCTCCAGGCCATGAGCATATTGTGAGGGCAGTAATGAGAAGGTTCCATTGTGACAGGCTATACCTGTTCAGCGATAGATGGAGGCCTTCAGTCTCCAGTGTTCTCAGTCTAGATTTCATATTGCTGAGTTAGCTTAAAAATAAGATAAAGGCAATGTTTATCTGGAACATCCTGTGACTGAGAAATGTTTATGGTTGTCTAAAGAAGAAGAATTCAGGAGACGCTCACACACATTAAAAAGTTCTGAACAAAATCTCTTTATGGCAAACATAATTTGCACCAATCTCAGTCTAATGATAGAAGTAAATTTCTGCATACAAAAAAAATTGATTATCCTCCCATTATCCCCAACTGAATGGGTGGTGGCCTTTTTACAACAGTCTCATTAGCCCAATAGATGATCATAAGCTTCCCCTGCTTGTGACTTTTCGTAGAGGTACCTAAGTAGAAAATATGTCAGAAGAAGCTCTCTTCACATTTAATTTGTGCCTGGCCTGACACAGGTTATGCAAGGGGAAGGAGGAAAGAGAGGTTTCAGGGAGTTTCTCTCCCACCCTTGGTTCATTACAATGTGTCAGGGTACAAAGGTAGACCTTTGGGCTCCTATAAGTGACACTAGTTTGGAGCAGAGTAAGCCTTCCTTAGGGGAAACAAGTAGAGAGCATATACTGCACCCTGCAAAAGCCCTTCCCACCTTGTGCTACAGGAGGCATTTTGTCAGCCTAAGGTACAATGCCTTTGGCAGTTCTTGCTGGGGCTGTGCAGTCCTGTCCCATGTCCTACTTCAGGCTATGACATAAAGCTACAGTTCAGCCCATAATATTTTGTAGCCTTTCAAAAATCATTATTATAGGTAAAATAATACCTACCTTTAATATAAAATGCTTGCTGTGTACCAGTGCAAAGTCCATATTACGGCTGAAAGACTTATTTTACAGTCACTACATGAATATAGCTGCCAATATAAAGTATGTAACATTTTGGGAGTGTCACTAATTTTACCTACTTGTACAAACATTCTATAACTAAATATTAAATAAGACAGAGTGACACCAAAAGGTTGTTTAAATGAGTGTAATATTAGATCAAAGGAGTAAATGATCTCTTTAAAGGACAGGTCATAGCTTTTTTCCCTAGAAAATGATCAAAGCTTATTTAATTGAAAAATAGTTAAACACTGCTGCAGCATGCTGATGTTGAGACTTCTGTTCTTGTCCTTGTCAGTTTGCTTTATCCCCTTGGTTGAATAGAGGGTTGAAGGACCTTCTAGAAAAAAGGATGTGTGGCAAATTTTCCCATGAAGGTCCATCACTTTTGTTGAAACCTTTTCATATTTATCTGATGTCTCTTTTTGTTGTGTGCCTATTATACCTAGAGGACCATGTAATGTTATTGGATTCTTTTATGTTTGTAATGTTCCCGGCAAAAACTTGTCTTGTATGGTAGAATCCAAATGAAGGTAAAAGGGCATATACACATAGAGTATGAGCATGTTAAAAATAAATGTAGTTTTGTAAACTCACAAAAGTCAAGGGCTAGTTGGCAGGCTGAACTAGCCTTTGAACTCTGAATTGCTAAATGTCGCTCCTGGCTTTGATCCAGGGGAAGATGAGTTTATTTATGAGATTATAGTCCCTAGAGGACTTTGATCCTCATCACAAAACTGCAACAAAATTTGACACAGTTTGGTTATCTTTGTTCAAGATGCTCAAGACCAAATTTGCAGAGGAGATGAAGTTCGGGTGGAGGTGTATGGAAATGCTTATCGAGCACCTTCCTGCACTGTATTAGACTATAGCTGGCCTCTCCAGGATGGATTAAGGCAGGGTCCTTGGGCTCTGTCCCTATGGTCAGAATAGGTTTGAATATAGAGTGCAGAATCTGAGGCTGATAAACTGGTGTCTGCTGATGTTGGCTGAGATGCACCATATAGGAAGAAGCTTCAGGCCTGATGAATGGAAGACAAGAATATTCCCCCCGGAGGGAGGTGGGGTTGGGAAGAGTAGTCTATCCGAGGTGTGTGAGGAACCTTTATGGACATATAAACTATGAATAATAGTTAAATTAGCAATATTTTAATCTTCAGATCACATCATAAATATTAATCCTGACAACACAATTGGTAAGGACGTAAGTAACTGGCATAATCCTCCTTTCATCAAGGAAAAGTTAGGCAATTTGCCCAAGGCCATACAGGGAGTCATGTCAGAGACAAAATTAGGACTCCGGAGTTCTTTATTTCCTGTCCCCTATCTCCTGAACATGCCTGTCTCTAAACTCTCTTTAAACTTAATAAAAGTCCAAATACATAGATTTTAAAATTATAGACATTTGAGGTTCTTATAAATGTTCAATGTAGTTTAAAATTCAATATTACATTTCCTCCAGTATCTCTTTATAAATTAAATGTTTTAGGGTTTTTTTTTTACTGTACGTGATAGAAGAAATCATTTTATTTAAGTCTGAATACCTCACATCCATGAAGTGCCCCTTAGGAGTTGGTCAAGTGTCAGTTTCATAACAGATTTAACAAAAACCTTATGAAAGTGACTCCTCTGCAGGAGCTATATAGAGTAGTCGTCGCCAACGAGGAGTTACCTTTTCCTTTGCCTTTAAAGCATATCTGCATTATTGATTGTCTTACTATTGTGTAGTATTTTAATATGAGGACCCTCTCCATCCTACATTAAACTCAAGCTAACACCACATCACTGAAACGTGCATGTGTTTTGTACCAGTGGATAGCATTCCACAAGGGACACTAACCACCAGTATTGGTGGGGATGTTATCTTTCCATTGGACAAAAAGATCCTTTGGATTACAATTAGTACTATATCTAGGAGACACTGACTGCCAAAACACAGCTTTCTTTGTTCCCATCCTGGATTTCATATTAAAGCAACACGAAGAGTTAGATAAACTGAGGAAGTTTCAAATAAATTTCCTATCTGATTCCACAAATTAACCTATTTACTTGTAGAAAAAAAAGTAAATAAAAGCATTTCACTTCCCTAGATATAACCATCTCCTGTTTAATAGCGAGAGGACTTGTACAGTTGAATTACACGAGGATTCTATGTTCTAGAATAAAACAAGACATGAGGGCCAACACAATTAAGTGTAGACTAAGTGTAGCAAGTCAGGACCTTGCTCCTAGTTTCTATTGCTGCATCTGTCTATATCTTGCCGTGCGAGCTTAGTGAAGTTGTGAAATCTCTTGATGCTTCAGATTCCTCTTCTGTGTAATAGGTATAAGACAGCCTACCAGTAGAGCCTCCTCAAATATTGGTTTCAGTAGCCTAAGCAAAGTTGTCTTATATCTCCATTATAGTGCATTGGCTTTACGTGGGTACCATGGCAAAGGCAAACTCATTTAAGCAGTTCTAATGACATCAGCTTCAAAGTTGTGTCAAGCATCTTAAAAAATTAATGTATGGTTTCAAAGTTATTTGAGATCTAATGAAAGTTGTGTGCAATGTATTGATTATTATTTATTATTATTATTATTTTATTGTATGGTGGTGAGGTGAAACATAGCATGCTATCACAGACATTTTAGTATGCATGTTCTAGTTTTCCAGAAAGATAAGTTTTTCCCTTCTATTTCAATTTAGACACAGTTACAAGGATACAAAGAATGTAAATTATATCACTGAGGGTACATGATCATAGAAATTAATCTGGTTATTATTGGTAATTGAGCCCTACTATAAAGAGTCTTCTGAACTAAATATGTTTTCTGATCCAAAAAGTTCAGTTTATATAGTAAAATGTCTGTGCTTTCCAGTTTTGCCTGATAAAAAGATTTGTTTGTTTGTTTGTTTGAATTATTATTAAGGTATAGTTAGGTCAAACAGAAGTGGTAATGTGTATAATCTGTGTATAGAGTTGCGTGAAACCCAGCCAATTTCACTTTGAAGGGAGTCACGCAAAGTTTGCTTTTGATTGAAGTGGGTTGTTAGGACAGTGTTAAAATAGCAAAGCAAAATACACTCAGAAGAGCAGAGTTTTGCCTCATTTTGCAATAGAAACATTCCACTTTGAAATTTTTGCAAGATTTGATTGTAAAATAAATGTGTGTTGGCTTGCTTGAGAGATTTGGTCACCTCAGTGTGTCATTCACATTTGTGTTGAGTATTTGAAAGTGAAGTAAAACTGAAAAATTGATGAGTTTTATATGATTTCAAGTTTCATTATGAAAGTTCTACTCAGTTCTAATCTTCAGAACATACCTCAAAACCATAAGTGTATTAAATCTGTGTTTTAGAGCAGTGGTTCTCAAACTTTCTTTTTTGCGGACCACTTGAAAATTGCTGAGGGTCTTGGCAGACCTCTTAATGATCTTTCCAAATGTTGTTTGTACTGTTAGCTAACTATTGTAAAGCACTTTGGATAAAAGTCTCCCCCGTTGCGGCAGCCCCTGAGCCGGGGCTCAGAAGCAGGGAGGTCTCTTCCTCTCTCCCCTGCCACAGCAGCCCCCGAGCTGGGCCTGGGAAAGAGGGGGTCTCTCCCTCTCTCCCCCACTACAACAGCCCCTGAGTTGGGGCTGGGAAGGAGGGGGGGTCTCCCCGGCAGTCTCAGCCCTGGAGCTGGGGAAAGTTGCCTCTTTCTCTGGCCGCCGCAGCCCTGCACATCCCAAATTCCACCCAACCCCTCTTCTCACGCCACTGCCCCCTCCCACCTGTACCTTATTCCCCCCAAAGCCATCACCTCACTTACTTGTATGTCTTCTCCAGGGTCCAGGCACCTAATTAGTGGAGCCACACACCCTTAATTCTCTTGTGTGCAGGCGCCTAGGCTCACACCTTAGAGAGAACTATCCACAGACCACTTGAATGGAGCTCGCTGACCACAGTTTGAGAACTTCTATTTTAGAGTAAATATCAGTAACCAAACTGGATGTCTCCTTTCCCTGCAGTTATTTCTGATAGCATTTAACCCCCCAGCTTTTAAATAATTTCTTCATTTTCATTCATTTTGAATGTGACACACAACGTTATCATTTTGAAACTTTTACCTAGGGATCGTTCAACAGAAGAAACTACATTCCAGTCAAAATTATCATTAAGAAATTTAGCTGATAAAAATATATATATTAGATGATTTTGAAGCAGGTAGAATACAGACTCCCCTCAGCACACAGACATGTAAATGTCCAGGACAAAAAAAAAGGGTAATGGTCCTTGAAGAGATTTTCTTCCTTCTACATTGCACTGTTCCTATAAATGATCAGAAATACCCGATGGGCATACAGCATCCAATTAAAGTAGGAAAAACATGTAAAATCGAAAACTACAAAGTGGAAATCTGAAATAGAAATGCTGTATCTGAATTCTTCCTATAAATGAGCTTGTCTAGTATGCTTTTTGCAGAAAATTGTAGAGGCAAAAGGATACCTTTATATCGTATATTATATAATACTACTAAACCCAGCTGGAAGCATCTTCAATCAGACAGATAATTATTGCAATAAAATACTAAAGAAATGCTACAACAATGTTCTTTTAAAAATATATAACTTACTGTGGCATTCAGGGCAGGTATTTGCATTAGTCTTTCATTCAGAATAAGAAATACCTCTGTTTGACTATGTTGGACTGTCTGATCGATTGGAAAATTACAATTCACACTTCATTGTTGATTTTTTTGGGAAAGGAAAGATTTAATGCCCGTGAAAGTGAATGAGGTAGAGCACAGTACACCAGATTTGCCTGGCCCATAACTTTAAAAAAACAATGAAATTGGCTTAAAAATAAGGGGTTTTTAAAAAAAATTGGAAGTTTTCAGAATGTGTCTAACTTTTTTTTTTAGCAGAAAATCTTTGTGAGTGCTATTTGTGTGTGCACTTCTTTCAGGAGGAAAATTCAACTTGAAACAGATGCACACAAAAAAGTGACATGAACTCATGCTTTTATTGTCGCCAAACAAAAACGTAGTAGTAATACTCTTCCAGACTCCACTCACAAACCCAAGCTCTTCCCAAATTAGATGCCAACACAAGACTCCAGTGACAGTAGATCTTCATATGTCCATTGACTTCAAGATTACTTACGCACAGGCTTAAAGTTCAGTGTGTGCTTCAGTGATGTCCCGAATTGGGGCTCAAATGTAATGGTGCAATTCACACCTCCCTCTCATTTCCGGCTGCCTGCAGAGTCAGGCAGATATCCTTGCACCAGTGCTATTTGCATTTTCAGCTTTGGGGGCGAAAGAGCTAGAGACTTCGTTTTTTGTTTTGAAATGAAAACTTAAATTTTGGAACACTTGCTATCATTGCAAACTTGGTCAACCCTTGGACCCCCTGCTCCTCCTCTCTTTCCCACTGTCCTTCCCTGCAATCTATGGATCCCCTTCCCCAAGCTCTCCGAGCTTTCCAATCTCTTGCTACTGTTTCCCTCGGTAGACTGCATCTCCAAGCCACTGCTTTTCCATCTCCCAGTTGACTCTAATCCTGCCTCCTAATTCTGATCTCACTCTCCCTTGCTGATGAAACGCCTACAGAAACTAATAAAGTTTCTATGTCGTTTCTAATTCATTTCCTAGCCCCTTTCCTGAGACTGTCAACAAGAGGGGTAACTGTGATGTTGTTTTTGTGATGTAAAAAATAACTGTCATTTAAATAGGACTAGACTAAAAGTATCGAGTAATTTCACAAAGGCCACCCTCAACTAACATCAGTTCCAGACACTAGGCTGCATTTGAATCAGAACTCTTAGTGGGGAAATGTTCTATATTTCGTTTCCAATTCCCTTAGCCATCAACTCCTTCAGTGTAAAATTGTTTAGCATTAGTAAAACATTTGTCTTAGTTCCAGGTCAAGTGTACAGGAATGCTACTCATTCATCACATTTGACCATATCTGAAAAGACAACATTGTGTGCTAAACTTCCTATCACACTGTGTATAGTTCTTTTATTTAGACCCACAGGTTATTACAAAAGTGTAAACCTGTGAACTGGCTCAATAAAAATTCAGTCTAAGTGAGAAAAAAATCATTTTAGCTTGTTAGCGTTTTAGCTTCTTCAAGCAGACTCGGTTTATCTCAACCTTATAAATAATGGCCTGTGATGGGATGTTAGCTGGGGTGGGATCTGAGTTACCTAGGAAAGAATTTTCTGTAATATCTGGCTGGTGAACCTTGCCTATATGCTCAGGGTTTAGCTGATCACCATATTTGGGGTCGGGAAGGAATTTTCCTCCAGGTCAGACTGGAAGAGGCCCTGGAGGTTTTTCGCCTTCCTCTGTAGCATGGGGCACAGGTAGGTTGCTGGAGGATTCTCTGCTCCTTGAAGTCTTTAAACCACGATTTGAGGACTTCAATAGCTCAGACATTGGTGAGGTTTTTCGCAGGAGTGGGTGGGTGAGATTCTGTGGCCTGCGTTGTGCAGGAGGTCGGACTAGATGATCATAATGGTCCCTTCTGACCTTAGTATCTATGAAATAGAATGCATCACAAAACTGTGTTGAACTGGCAAGAAGGTAACAAGCTGTATCTGAAAGCCCTAGGATTAAGCATATGCAGCAACAATGCTTGACAGATCCCATCAAAGGTGCTGCTAAGGGAGAAGGAGAATGAAAATTTTCCATCTTGTGTATCCTGACGTTTACCATTATGAATACCCCATAGAAGATACATTCTGGAACTTATCAAAAGGATAAAGTCTTACATGACAATATAATTAAAACTATTAACTTACTGTGAAACATATTCTGATTAAACTCTACTAGTTGTTTGCAAGATTCATTAAAAATAGCTCTCACTGCTCCTTATTTTTCAGTTGGTTTGTAGATATCTTTAAATGTCAAATTATTAATTTAATATATTTTGTTTCAATTTATTAACATGATTGTAGCATCTATCAGTCTGTTTTACCTTTTATCTTTTATGGTAATCCAGAAACAACTACCAGAATTAATTTATAAATATTACATTCAGAGACATGTAATACACTAGTTTCTAATGAGTATATGATATGCCTGCTTTTAAAAAAATGCATTCGAAAATTGGGCAGCATGTCTTAGTGTTTCACTTGAACTTGCCTTTTGCAAGGCTTCAACCCTGCAATGGGAAAGTGACTTGATCAATTAGCAGTCTGTGGGTCAAATCCTTTCCCATTCCCACTCAGTAGCTTAGCTTGGCATAAAGAAAATCCCTAGGAACCAGGAAAGTTGTCATTCCTGATTTGCCTATGGAATAATGTCAGTAGCACTCTGAGGCACTAAGGTCTAATTGATCACCCAATTGATGCTGATCCCCTACTCTGTTTGGGGCAATGCATGTCCAGTGAATCCACCTAGCACCAGAGCCTCCTCCCTCTGCCATCCATGCTGGAAGGATAGTGATGCTTGTGGAGCTCCTGCAGATTTGGTGCTAGTGGGTCTGTTTGGTCTGTTGAAATTCTGCTCTCCCCCTGTGTGGTGGGGCCATACCAGTGCCTTTTTCAGACAACAAGCAGAGGTTTCTTCTCTAATAGTAGGAAATCTCTGCCCAGTATTTGGCATAATAGCTCAATTGCAATACTGATCTTTGCACACAGTGGTCTCAGTTATGTTCTTACATAGTCTGTCTTGGCTTTAATACCATCTCCTTGATAGTGGCATCTGAGGTCCTGTTTATATTATTATTTATATAGTGTCATAACAATGCATAGCATCACACAGAACAAATAAAGCAAATTCTCTGCCCAGAAGAGCTTGCACTCTGAATGAGCAGTGAATTATGCACATCCTTAACTTCATGTTCATTAAACTAAAAGAATCTGGGCCTAAGTTAGACCTGAACAATAGGAGGAGGTAGTACAAAGAAGAGATGGGTCGAAGGTCAGAATGATAAAAATCACACAGTCTCCTTAGAGCATGTGTCTTGGTGGGGTTTTTAAAGTTAACAGCTTTGATTTAATGAGAACTATTGTTTATAAGGCCAATCAATCACCTCAGATCCCTCCAACTTATATCTATTTCAGGTCAGTGATTAAGCTACAGTAAATGAGCAGATATTGGTAACCTCACAGAACCCTTACTCTTTCATATTATCTGACGTGAACAAATTGAGGTTAGTTCCTGGAATTACCAATCAGGTGTGAAATTAAAATATCCATAGAAAAAGCTCACAGTCCAACTTTAAATATTTCTTTAAATATTCATGGTAAATAGGCCCAATGGCCTGTGATGGGATGTTAGATGGGGTGGGATCTGAGTTACTACAGAGAATTCTTTCCTGGGTATCTGGCTAGTGAATTTTGCCCATATGCTTAGGGTTCAGCTGATCGCCATATTTGGGGGCGGGAAGGAATTTTGGGGGCGGGAAGGAATTTTTCGCCTTCCTCTGTAGCATGGGGCACGGGTCACTTGCTGGAGGATTCTCTGCTCCTTGAAGTCTTTAACCCATGACTTGAGGACTTCAGTAGCTCAGACATAGGTGAGAGGTTTATTGTAGGAGTGAGTGGGTAAGATTCTGTGGCCTGCGTTGTGCAAGAGGTCAGACTAGATGATCATAATGGTCCCTTCTGACCTTGATATCTATGAATCTATGAATGTGAACAGCTCTGTGTTTGGTCCTCAATAGATTATGCATGATACATCTGTAGAAAAATTATTGTGCTTTTGTCAAGGTTCCTCCCCCACTCTGAACTCTAGGGTACAGATGTGGGGACCTGCATGAAAAACCTCCTAAGCTTATCTTTACCAGCTTAGGTCAAAACTTCTCCAAGGTACAAAATATTACACCTTGGACAGGCCGCTACCACCACCAAACCAATACTGGTTACTGGGGAAGAGCTGTTTGGACGCGTCCTTCCCCCCAAAATACTTCCCAAAACCTTGCACCCCACTTCCTGGACAAGGTTTGGTAAAAAGCCTCACCAATTTGTCTAGGTGACTACAGACCCAGACCCTTGGATCTTAAGAACAATGAACAATCCTCCCAACACTTGCACCCCCCCTTTCCTGGGAAATGTTGGATAAAAAGCCTCACCAATTTGCATAGGTGACCACAAACCCAAACCCTTGGATCTGAGAACAATGAAAAAGCATTCAGTGTTTTACAAGAAGACTTTTAATAAAAAATAGAAGTAAATAGAAATAAAGAAATCCCCCCTGTAAAATCAGGATGGTATATATCTTACAGGGTAATTAGATTCAAAAACATAGAGAACCCCTCTAGGCAAAACCTTAAGTTACAAAAAAGATACACAGACAGAAATAGTTATTCTATTCAGCACAATTCTTTTCTCAGCCATTTAAAGAAATCATAATCTAACACATACCTAGCTAGATTACTTACTAAAAGTTCTAAGACTCCATTCCTGTTCTGTCCCCGGCCAAGACGACTACAGACAGACACAGACCCTTTGTTTCTCTCCCTCCTCCCAGCTTTTGAAAGTATCTTGTCTCCTCATTGGTCATTTTGGTCAGGTGCCAGCGAGGTTACCTTTAGCTTCTTAACCCTTTACAGGTGAGAGGAGCTTTCCCCTGGCCAGGAGGGATTTCAAAGGGGTTTACCCTTCCCTTTATATTTATGACACGCCCCCCAAATCTCAGCTAGGGTGAAACACTGGCTGGGATTTCTTCCTGGAGCTCTAGGAAAACAGAGTTAATAAGACACATGCATCTCTAAATATACTACCAAGTACATAAAGACTAACAATATTTTCCACATCTCAAGGACGATTTTAACCAGTTGATTCTGGGAAACTTTCACGGGAGAGTGCATCAGCCACTTTGTTAGAAGCTCCTGAGATGTGTTGGATGTCGAAATCAAAATCTTGGAGAGCTAAACTCCACCGAAGAAGTTTTTTGTTAGTTTCTTTGACGGTGTGAAGCCACTTTAGTGCAGCATGGTCGGTTTGCAGGTGGAAACGCCGTCCCCAAACATATGGGCGTAGCTTTTCCAGAGCGTAGACAATGGCATAACATTCTTTTTCAGTGACTGACCAGTTGCTTTCCCTCTCAGACAGTTTTTTGCTGAGAAACACTACAGGGTGGAATTCTTGATCAGGTCCTTTCTGCATTAAAACTGCTCCCACACCACGCTCGGATGCATCTGTGGTTACTAGGAACGGTTTGTCAAAGTCTGGGGCCCTTAGTACAGGGTCAGACATGAGTGTCGCTTTAAGCTTGTTAAAGGCCTTCTGACACTTTCCCGTCCACTGAACAGCATTTGGCTGTTTCTTTTTGGTTAGGTCTGTCAGTGGGGCAGCGATTTGGCTGTAGTGCGGTACAAATCGTCTGTAATAACCGGCCAAGCCTAAGAAGGATTGAACCTGTTTCTTTGACTTTGGGACAGGCCACTTTTGGATAGCATCCACTTTGGCCTGTAGGGGGCTGATAGTTCCTTGACCCACCTGGTGTCCAAGGTAAGTCACTCTGTTTAGGCCTATTTGACACTTCTTAGCCTTAACAGTTAGTCCTGCCTCCCTTATGCGCTCAAGGACTTTTTGTAGATGTTCCAGGTGGTCTGCCCAGGAATCCGAAAATATGGCCACATCGTCAAGGTAGGCGACTGCATATTCTCCTAATCCCGCTAGGAGACCATCTACAAGTCTTTGGAAAGTGGCGGGTGCATTTCGCAGCCCGAAAGGGAGTACATTAAATTCATACAGCCTGAGATGTGTGATGAAGGCTGACCTTTCCTTGGCAGATTCATCTAGCGGTACCTGCCAGTACCCCTTGGTTAAGTCCAAGGTAGAGATGAACTGGGCCCTTCCCAGTTTCTCTAATAGTTCATCTGTGCGTGGCATGGGATAGTTGTCTGGGCGAGTTACAGCATTTAGCTTACGGTAGTCCACGCAAAAACGTATTTCCCCATCTGGTTTGGGAACTAGAACCACTGGAGATGCCCATGCACTTTCAGAGGGGCGGATTACACCCATCTGTAACATATCCTGGATCTCCCGTTCTATAGCAGTTTTAGCTTGAGGAGACACCCGGTAAGGTTGGACCCTAATTGGGTGAGCATTACCTGTGTCAATGGAGTGGTATGCCCGTTCAGTCAGTCCTGGGGTGGCTGAGAACGTTGGCGCGTAGCTAGTGCACAGCTCCTGTATCTGCTGTCGCTGCATACGCCCAAGGGTCATGGAGAGGTTCACCTCTTCCACACCACCAGCACATTTCCCTTCGTAGTAGACACCTTCAGGCCACTCAGCGTCGTCTCCTCCCTGGGCTGTAAACTGACAAACCTTTAATTCTCTGGAATAAAAGGGCTTTAGAGAATTAATATGATACACCTTAGGCTTTCGGTTGGAGGTGGGGAATGCTATGAGATAATTAACAGCTCCCAGGCGCTCCTGGACCACGAATGGCCCTTCCCACGATGCTTCCATTTTATGGGCCTGGAGCGCCTTTAAGACCATGACCTGGTCTCCTACTTTGAAGGAACGCTCTCTGGCATGTTTATCATACCAGGCTTTTTGCTCTTTTTGAGCATCCTGTAAATTTTCTCTAGCAAGGGCTAAAGAGGTTCGGAGGGTGTTTTGTAGGTTGGTTACAAAGTCCAGAATGTTAGTTCCTGGAGAAGGTGTAAATCCCTCCCATTGCTGCTTCACCAACTGCAATGGCCCCTTAACCTCACGGCCATATACAAGTTCAAATGGGGAAAACCCTAAACTGGGATGTGGTACAGCTCTGTAGGCAAAGAGCAACTGCTGCAATACTAGGTCCCAATCATTGGAGTGCTCATTTACGAATTTACGTATCATGGCCCCCAAAGTTCCATTAAACTTCTCCACCATGCCATTTGTTTGATGATGGTAAGGAGTGGCAACCAAGTGATTTACCCCATGAGCTTCCCAAAGGTTTTTCATAGTTCCTGCCAGGAAATTAGTCCCTGCATCTGTGAGGATGTCGGAGGGCCAACCTACCCTGGCAAAATGTCTGCTAGTGCCTGGCACACACTTTTAGCCCTGGTGTTGCTTAGAGCTACTGCTTCCGGCCATCGGGTGGCAAAATCCATGAAAGTCAGTATGTACTGCTTTCCTCTGGGTGTCTTTTTCGGAAAAGGACCCAGAATATCCACAGCTACTCGCTGAAATGGAACTTCAATGATGGGGAGTGGCTGGAGAGGAGCTTTGACCTGGTCTTGGGGTTTTCCCACTCTTTGGCACACCTCACAAGACTGGACATAGGTAGAAACATCCTTGCCCATTCCCTCCCAGTGGAATGACCCCCCCAAACGGTCTTTGGTCCTGTTCACCCCAGCATGGCCACTAGGGTGATCATGGGCTAAGCTCAAGAGCTTGGCCCGGTATTTAGTTGGAACTACCAACTGTCTCTGAGGATGCCAGTCTTCCTGGTGTCCCCCAGAAAGAGTTTCCTTGTATAAAAGTCCTCTTTCTACAACAAACCTGGATCGATTAGAAGAGCTGAGAGGCGGTGGGTTGCTCCGTGCCGCCGTCCAAGCTCTCTGGAGGCTTTCATCTGCTTCCTGTTCGGTCTGGAACTGTTCCCTTGATGCTGGAGACATCAGTTCCTCATGGGATTGTGGACCTAGGCTTGGTCCCTCTGGAAGCGATATAGGGGATGGAGCTGTTTCTGTTGACTGTGAACCGCTCTCCGCTGGTGCGCTATGTTGGGATTCAGGCTCCAGCTGAGCCTCTTGTGTAGGGTTATCGGCTGCTGCCAGTTCAGGTTCGGTGGGGCCCTCTGGTGTTGAGGTTGCAAGTACTGGATTCAGTGCTGACACGGGGTCTGGTGTTGGTTGTTTGGCTGGTTCCGGTTCTGGGACTGGTTCCGTCTGGGTCTCTGGGACTGGATCCACTACTGCTGTTGCAGACATTGGCCTGGGGTCCAGGTCCATCACCTCTGACTGGGTCCTGATAGAAGTTTCCGGAACAGAGCTAGGCCTCACGGCTTGTTTAGCGTGGTTGCGGGTGACCATTCCCACCCTCTTGGCCTGCTTCACATGATTGGCCAAGTCTTCCCCCAACAGCATGGGGATGGGATAATCATCATAGACTGCAAAAGTCCACATTCCTGACCAGCCCTTGTACTGGACAGGCAACTTGGCTGTAGGCAAATTGAAAGAGTTGGACTTGAAGGGTTGAATCGTCACTTGGATCTCTGGGTTGATTAAATTGGGGTCCACTAAGGAAGCATGGATAGCTGACACTTGTGCTCCGGTGTCCCTCCACGCGGTGACCTTCTTCCCGCCCACACTCACAGTTTCCCTCCGCTCCAAGGGTATCTGGGAGGTATCTGGGCCTGTGGACCTCTGGTGTGATTCCGGTGCAATGAACTGTAACCTGTTGGGGTTCTTGGGGCAGTTGGCCTTTACATGCCCCAGCTCGTTACATTTAAAACATCGTCCAGCTGACGGGTCACCGGGGCGAGGTGGGTTGCTGGAGAACGGGGTGGTGGGACGATAAGGGGTCTGGAGGGTTCTTTGGGAGGTAGGTGGGGCTTTGGGCGGCCCCCGGTAATAGGGTGTGGTCTGGGGTGGTCCCTTCTGGTCTCCGCTCCAACTGCGACCAGTTTTCTTCTTCTCTGCCACCTCCACCCATCTGGCTCCAATCTCTCCTGCCTCAATTACAGTTTTGGGTTTCCCATCTAGGATGTATCTTTCTATTTCCTCAGGAACACCCTCTAAGAATTGTTCCATTTGCATTAGGAAGGGCAAATTTACTGGAGATTCAACACTTGCTCCTGATATCCAGGCATCCCAATGTTTTACAATGTGGTAGGCATGTCGGGTAAATGACATGTCTGGTTTCCACCTTAGGGCTCTGAACCTCCGACGAGACTGCTCGGGTGTTATCCCCATTCTGACTCTCGCCTTGGATTTAAACAGTTCATACTTGTTCATGTGTTCTTTAGGCATTTCAGCTGCCACCTCAGCTAAGGGTCCACTGAGCTGCGGCCTCAGCTCTACCATGTATTGGTCAGTAGAGATGTTGTACCCAAGGCAGGCCCTTTCGAAGTTTTCTAAGAAGGCCTCAGTATCATCACCTGCCTTGTAGGTGGGGAACTTTCTGGGATGGGAAGTGGTACCTGGAGAAGGATTGCTAGGGTTTGTTGGTATATTCTGCTGGGCCTTTATCCTCTCCATCTCCTCCACATGCTTCCTCTCTTTTTCCTTCTCCTCCTCCTTCAGCCGCATGAGTTCTATCTGTCTTTCATGTTCCCTTTGTTTTTCCTCAGCCTGAAATTTGGCTAATTCCAGCTGTAGTCGAGCTGAGGATTTGGCCATTCTAACCTCTCTGTTTTTAACTAACTTTACACCCGAGGTTTAGAAATAAACAAACAAAACTTGGCTGTAAACTTTTGCTGTGCTGGAATAGAGTACCTATTCTCTGATAGTGATTGTCAGCCTACAGAAAAAGACAATTCCCTTGTCTCTGCTCTGGGCCCAAATTAAAGCAAAAAACCTCCAACTACTTGGAAAACTGCTTACCCAGCCCAAAGAAAAAAAAAAATTTCTTTTCAAACCTGTGCTCCTTGTAAAACAAAAAAAAAATCAAAATCCTAAAAAAAACCCCTGCCACTTTTGTCTCCAGGCAAATGGGTAGAGCACACACCCCCTATTTACTTTTAGGAAGAAAAGAAAAAAAAAAAACCTCTGGGTTGGAAGACTGTGAATTTCCCTGCAGGAGTTAAGTACCCTGCCTCCAGGCAAGAAAACCTGCAATTCACAAGATAATCCCCTTTTGTCTCTGCTTGGCCACAAAGCAGAGAGAAACCAAGCTGCTTTCAGTTTCAAAGCTGCCTTCTGGACTTCCTAAAAATTCCTTTTTAAAATCTGTATTTCTAGTTCAAAAAATCTCAACTGGATCTCAAAATGATTTCAGGTTAATCCCACCACTGTGCCACCATGTCAAGGTTCCTCCCCCACTCTGAACTCTAGGGTACAGATGTGGGGACCTGCATGAAAAACCTCCTAAGCTTCTCTTTACCAGCTTAGGTCAAAACTTCTCCAAGGTACAAAATATTACACCTTGGACAGGCCGCTACCACCACCAAACTAATACTGGTTACTGGGGAAGAGCTGTTTGGACGCGTCCTTCCCCCCAAAATACTTCCCAAAACCTTGCACCCCACTTCCTGGACAAGGTTTGGTAAAAAGCCTCACCAATTTGTCTAGGTGACTACAGACCCAGACCCTTGGATCTTAAGAACAATGAACAATCCTCCCAACACTTGCACCCCCCCTTTCCTGGGAAATGTTGGATAAAAAGCCTCACCAATTTGCATAGGTGACCACAAACCCAAACCCTTGGATCTGAGAACAATGAAAAAGCATTCAGTGTTTTACAAGAAGACTTTTAATAAAAAATAGAAGTAAATAGAAATAAAGAAATCCCCCCTGTAAAATCAGGATGGTATATATCTTACAGGGTAATTAGATTCAAAAACATAGAGAACCCCTCTAGGCAAAACCTTAAGTTACAAAAAAGATACACAGACAGAAATAGTTATTCTATTCAGCACAATTCTTTTCTCAGCCATTTAAAGAAATCATAATCTAACACATACCTAGCTAGATTACTTACTAAAAGTTCTAAGACTCCATTCCTGTTCTGTCCCCGGCCAAGACGACTACAGACAGACACAGACCCTTTGTTTCTCTCCCTCCTCCCAGCTTTTGAAAGTATCTTGTCTCCTCATTGGTCATTTTGGTCAGGTGCCAGCGAGGTTACCTTTAGCTTCTTAACCCTTTACAGGTGAGAGGAGCTTTCCCCTGGCCAGGAGGGATTTCAAAGGGGTTTACCCTTCCCTTTATATTTGTGACAGCTTTCTACATACCCGTTTTGATACTACTTTAATCATTATGCCTGGTCACGGTTTTCAGACACACACTTCATAACACTTTTCATTACATGATCAGTGGAGACTCTGCAACATCTGTTAATGATTTCCCTCTCCCCCTTTCTCTACGTGCAGGACAAACAACATAACTCTTGGATCAAAGATTTTTTTTATTATTGTACTTCTTATCTATTGAAGTTAGGATAAAATATTGCTAGTGCTCCTGGAAGATTATGAAAGTTTTTATGGTACTATGGCCAAAAAATGTGAGAGAGATTAACTTTTCCTTTTTCAAACAATCATCCTTTAAGATGTTGCATGTGGCTATTTATAGTTTTAGTATATAGTTTTAATCCTTTTTAATTCATTATTTTCAGTGAATATCATTGCCTAACTATGATAGGGGAAGATTTTTATTTTTAAGATAAATTAACTTATTTTGTTTTAACCAATATATGTTAAAATCCCAAGATTTTTTTTTCAAACATTTCAGAAATATTTTAAAAAGAAAAACAAAACTCAGATTACTGAGGATAAAATATATATGCGGTTATCAGCAATGTCATCATCTAAAAAGTGGAAGGTTTTAAAATTAAAGATTTTATTTATTTTCTTTTGAATAGTATTGAAGGTATATGTTTTTAAAGGTATGAATTAGGAATAAACGATTTGGCATGACAAATTGTCGGGTCTATTATACTGACTTAACAACGTCCAGCACTGGATGTTTCTGAAGAAAGCAAAATAAAAGCAAACCAAACTCCCATAATTAGAAAATACGTTGTTTTATTTTTAGTTTATTGGTATACTCTATTTGAATTAATTTACACAAATGCATGTGGCATGCATTGTTATGTATCCTGTGGTGCTTTTGCTTCCATTATAAACATGAGTTGTCATAAAACTCTAACAATAAACACCAACTTCTCTGACTAATGTGTTAACCGTTAGCTGATCTAAGGCTAAGTACATGGATTTTTATTGGCTGAGAGGTATAGTAAATTGGCCAGGGGGCAGTTGCTTCAGTGAAAAATAGTTGTAAAGAGACTATCACATTAGAGGAGATAGAGGACTAATTTGTAGTAAATATAAAAATGATGCTTTGTCAGGCTGTAGGACACAGACAAAGCCTGTAGTTTTCCCTAACACTAGCTCACAGATTGACTAAAGACACACACACAAGATATTCTTAAATCTCAGCTTGGATTGAGCAGTCCAGTTCATGGCAGGGACTGATGGCAAAACCAGTAGGAATCAGCAAAGCCCCAAAAGGTGACTTGCTGGGGAAGGAGTAGTGCATCTAGGGCATGTGCTGATTCAGCAACCCACATGTGCAAAATTGCAGTGGAGCACAGATGACATTACCTCTACCTTCCCTCCCACTCCCCTAGAAGTGAAACCTGTGTTTGGTGTAGGAAGGTGTAAATTACACTTGCTATGCCAGTTTGAATGAACTTGCCTCATGATGCATGGAATTTGTGGTGTGTTTGAGAAAGAGCTCATAAATGTTTTCCTGTGACCTAGTAATCGCTACAGCCGATAGCTTAAATAATTTCAGCTCTTGAATCTGCCCACTATTACAGATTGTAATTCAGCATCCTTCAAACTGTATTGTAATGCACTACAGTTCACAGCCTAAAACATGCTAAACTGGAGCTGGTAGGGAAAAAATTGTGAAAATGTTGCTGAATATATCCTTTACATTTTGAAACATTTGGAATTTCCTGACCAGCTCTAAAATGAGCCATCTAAATATGAATTCTTCTTCTTAAATTTAATAAGTGTTACTTTCTGCTCTAGAATCACAGGCGCTGACTTTCTTCTTTCTGGGTGGGTGCTGCACCCCACTCCATGCCAAGGCCCCACTCCACCTCTTCCTGCCCCCACTCTGCCCCCTCAACCCCACCCCTACCCGCCTTGCCCTTGCCTCCGAGGGCCCACCCCACCTCTTCCCACCCCTGCTGCACCGCTTCCTCAAGCGCCTCCCACTCACTGTTGAGCAGCTGATGGGTGGGGCCCACTGAGCAGCTGATGGGCAGGTAGCTGGTGGGTACTGAGCATCCACTATTTTTTGTACTGTGGGAGTTGGCGCCTATGTCTAGAATGAGACAAATTTGGGTTGATCTCCCCCTGCGAGGCTCCTACTAATTAGCACTAAACCCAGCACACCGCTCTGCTTGTTGCAGATGGTCCTAAAGGCCATTAGGGAAAAGTCTTCTCTGCTTTATGACAACACTTCTAGCTTTATGACAACACTACAACTAGCTGACTTGAACCTCTGCATCCTCAGCTTCTACATTCTTCAGCAGGCTGTGACTTTGGGGGGGAGAGTTTGCAATAGTACTTACCATCCGAAGCCTTCACAAGAGAAGTTAGAAGCTCCTGGAAGAAAAAGGGCAGGCTTATGAATGAGTAGTGATATACTGTAGCAAGACTATGCAACACAGATGCCATTATTTACCTCAAGATTTTAGGGAATTAAAAAAAAACTGTGGTTAGCTCAGCTAACAGTACTAGCAAACGACTAGGTAGATCTTGACCATTTCAACTGAATGTGAGATGCAACTGAACTCCATTGCTTGGAAATGTGTTCTTGATAAAGCCCCCCCACCCCCCAAAACACAAAATAATCCTTGTCTATTTTACATAATACATTGGTTCTAAAACTTTTTTTTATAGTATGGTCCACAATTTAGGGTGTTGTGGACACCTCTCTTTCCATTCAGCATCTCACAGTCCACTTCTCCGCTCATTCATGGTCATGTGGCAAACACTGTAACACTTGATATAGAAAAGTAACACAAGGAAAGTCCCATTTTCTTTGTTTGTTTTTGTTTTCACACCCACTTTTCGATTTAGCAGCTGCCGGCATGAAGAGCCAGCACCATGTGGTCAGCGAGCTTTCTGTGGCCCAGAACCAGCAAGTGTTTCACAGTGCACCAGTTGTGCACGGGCCACAGTAAGAGAAATGCTAATATAATGAATAAGGAATATGAGGCCTTTTAAAAGTACTGTTCATTTATTGTCCTTCTTTCTATAAATGACTTGACAGAATTGGGTCTGGTTCAAACCAACTAACAAAAATGGATAAGGCTTATGTTATTTGTATGCTGAATATCAGCAAAAAAAGCATATGCAGAAGATTACATTTAAGATTCTGGCTCTTACCCAAAGCTCAACAAAGACCACCTTACCCTCATCCATCAATACAGAATTTTATAGGTTTGGAGGCCCAGACTTCTGTCTCCTTCTATCAGAGCATGAAGAAGAAGCTTTGACTTGCACGTAAATCATGTGAACATAAACTTATTCACTGTTACCATCCTGTGTTGCTCCCACAATGACAAAAATGGATTGTATAATTATTGTGTACGCTGAATATATGAATATTTCAAAATAATCAGACCTTTGCCCATATATAGATTATAGAATAATAAAAGCACATTTTATGTTATAGGAAGACGAAAGGGAAGAACAGGTGTGGCCAATTTTCAAGCCCAGAGAGATTGTAGTGCTTTCCAGAGCCCAATAAAATTCAGATATAGTTGTTCCTATGCCCACCCAGCTCTAATTATTGCTAATTTTTCTAGTCAAGCACATGTTTATTTAAAACTGATTTTTTTGGTTCAGTAGTCCAGGCTGTACCAGCATTAGCCTCCAGATCTCAACAGCATTCTGTTTATTCCGATCTAGCTTGCCTGACTGACTCCCCAAAGATAAAATTTGCTAAGTGAACTTGACAGTTTCCAGGCTGTCTCCATATGGCGGGGCCTGGGCTGCAGCTTCTGAATCTGCCTGGGATTCAAAAGCTGCTCTCACCTTATTAAGATGGCAACAGTTACATGCAAGTCAAGTTCACCTAGGGCTTGTTTTAATTCTTTTGCCTGAGACTAGTCCGCAGCATTATTTTTTTTATTTTTGAATTAGACACAACATAACTGAAAATATGACCTTTCTTTTCCATATACTACTTAGACATGTAAGAGATTGGGACTGAAAATGTACGTCTAGATAAATATATGAACTTTAAAAAATAAAAGATGTGCACACAGTTTGGGCTTAGGCTATAAACAGGAAAAATCTTAAAAGGATCCTTAAATAAAAAAAAAAAAAAGGAAGGAAGGAAAGAAAGAAAGAAAGAGAAAGAATGAATGTGAACATATTTGTTGCCATGTCTGTTTCTTCCCCTTGGCCTTTATGTACTAATTGAGAGCTTAGCCTTTGTTTGTTACTTAGCTATTAACAAATTAGTGTTGCTCATTTTCTCAGTGTTAAAAATGTCAACGCTATACCCCACCAACTTCTGAACATTGGACTTTCCAACTGAACTCTAAGAGAAAATCGTCAATTGGTGGCACTGTGACAATTTACACCAGCTGAGGATCTGCCTCTCCATGTTTGTCTACAATAAATGAGACAAATTGCCAAAATCGGTCACAAAAAAGGGGCTCTTTTAAATGTGTTGAACAGCCTAAAATATCATTGGAAAAACAGATCCAATCTGATTAAAATAAGATATATTAATATTTTTCATCTTGGGCAGCTTTGTGAAAGCTTATATTTATAGGACTTAAAAAAAAGTATCTTGGCTGTTTTTGATCCAATCTGTAGGCTGGTTGTTTGCAGTGGCTTCATGGGATTAAGATCATTTGCACTGCTAGGTTTAAATCAGATCATCCTGTAACTGTAATTAATGCTATTCCAAGTCAATTTTTTTAAAAGAAGGAAAACAAAATACCCCAAAGGGTTTGTGCTTACTATGCATATTTCTAGACTCCCATTTTCAAAAAATACACACTTAAAAAGAATACCAAAAACCCCTTTCGTAAAATAGAGATTGTTCTCCATGTTCCAGTATTAATCTTTATAAATGTTGCCTTTTTTTCCTTCAAAACCCTGAAAAACAATTTAATAATTTTTGGCATTCTCAAAATCCAAACATTAGAATTCCTATGTTAGGACTGTAGCATTTCTAGAAACAAATTAATAATTTTCCTTTTTAAAAAGACAAAATAGTGTTCCAGATGAATGAAACCCTGGCTTTAACTGTTAGTTCTCCCCACTACTTAACATACAATTTAATTGCAAATTAAATAGACAACATTTTCAAACTTCCATAGCAGTTGTGGATGCACAACAGCACCTCTGAAGCTCAGCCCCACTACATGCTTAAATATGGACTTACGACACTAATGTCAGACTCTGAAGTTTGAAAATACTGGTCTAGCTATTCAAAAGCAACTCAATAACTTTTGCCACTGTATTCAATATTCCACAGGGCAGCCACACACTGCAAACCATTTCTGTATTGAACATTGTCTTTCTACAGTGATGAATAATAGAGTTTATAGAAAAAAAGTTTTATTTGCAATATATTGATTTTTCAGGTTATTATTAGACCCACGTCAGGGGGTCTTAAAAGAAATTTCTCACAGTGCTATGCTTTTGTCACCCAACTTGTTGCTTTGGGTGCATGGTGGGATTCTGCTACCATGTCATAATGACAATAAATATGCCCTCTGACCTGATCTGTGTAGAGTCAGAGAGACAGACTGATTTTGTGTTGCTTTATCCCTTCTGATATGTCTCCACAAGCCAAAATTGCCAAAGTCAGTAATTTTGCATGACATTTTGAAAACACAAAATGTCAAGTTTAAACTGGATTTTGAAAACTGAATTTTCAAAAAATAAGATAGTGCAATTAGTGTGTTCATAAACAGAGACATGTCAAGCACTTCAGATCTGGCTAAAGCAAATGGTTAAAAAAAAGTTTGCCCATTACTTTTGCCTCACTTGCTATATATAGTGATTTTTGCACAAGGTGAAACTGATGTCCAAATTTGATGTTGGGAAGGAATTTTCTAACAGTGGCAGGAATTAGACATTTTGTTTTTTATTTTTATCCTTATGTTTTCTGGAACAGAGATCAAGGATGTTCTGTTAGGACAATGTGGGCATTTCCCATGTTCTTAGTTTCCTGGGATTGCAGAGGGTAGTTGTTGAGGCAGCTCAGTCCTGCCTCTTGTCATTTGCTATTTTAACTGAGGTTCCTAGGAGCAGTTTGAGGAAGGTTGGGGATTTGCCTTTGGCTATGTCACATATTTATCTGCCAGAGGCCTTCTCTGTTTCCTGGTCCTCCTGAGTAATGCTTGCATTATTTCACCTTTTAATGAATTAATTTGCTTTCAGCTGCATGTTTGGAAATGCAGAGCCATCTGCTGAAAATGATGGAGTAGTCCTGGGAATTGGTGGGCAGTGTCAGAATTTGAGACTCTCCTATTGGCTTTCAGTGGAAGACTCTCTACTTTCCATAGACATTCATGGTGTTAGACAGGCATTGAGACAAAAATTGCGACTAGGCCGAAATGCAGTAGTGCTTCACATTGATGGCAACAGGACTAATTTAGAAGGTTTGTGCACTCTGCATAATCTGTGCATTGGTGTTGGAATCATATATCTCAGTAGACTGATCACATGGAGGGGTACTTATGACTGGCAAATATTTTTAGGGCAGAACCTTAATCTGCTGAGCAAAAAAAAAAAAAAAAAGCCAAATTCTTGCTGAATGCTTTGTAATGAGCTATTATGTTAAACTTCATCTCAGAACTAGTAGCAGTAAGGAATTCCCGTTCATAGCTTGTGACTTTCCCCACTTATACACTGAGTGAGGGAAGTTTTGCAATCTGTTGGATGTGCCAGGTTTTGAGTACACTAGCATACACTAGCATTTACGGAACAGAGACTTGAATATTACATTTGCATAATAAGGCAACTAGACTTGATTTAGCTGATAGGTTGCAGTCAAGTTGTTAAATCTGTTATGAAATTCACAGATGTCGAGATTTTACAAGAAAGTGCAGCATATAAATGTGCCGCCTTTTATGTGATGCTGCTATAGATTTAAGGCCAAACATGCAGTGTTTTTTGTTTTTGTTTTCGTGTCTGGTGCCTGGGTTTTATTTTATGTTTATTTTGTTTTATTTATTGTTTTGTAGTTGGCTTTAAATCAGTGTTCAAATAAATCATGAAGTATTCCCCTCTTGCATGCGCCCCGTCCTGAATTGGGCCCCCTTTTTTAATCACTGGACTGGTCAGTAGCATTTCAGGGGACTTGACAGCACCAGGGGCTTGATAATGAGGTAAAAACCACTGTATGGCTATGCATAAAATAGTTCCTGTCAAGGTTCCTTCCCCACTCTGAACGCTAGGGTACAGATGTGGGGACCTGCATGAAAAACCTCCTAAGCTTCTCTTTACCAGCTTAGGTCAAAAATTCCCCAAGGTACAAAATATTCCACCCTTTGTCCTTGGATTGGCCGCTACCACCACCAAACAAATACTGGTTACTGGGGAAGAGCTGTTTGGACACGTCTTTCCCCCCAAAATACTTCCCAAAACCTTGCACCCCACTTTCTGGACAAGGTTTGGTAAAAAGCCTCACCAATTTGCCTAGGTGACTACAGACCCAGACCCTTGGATCTTAAGAACAATGAACAATCCTCCCAACACTTGCACCCCCACTTTCCTGGGAAATGTTGGATAAAAAGCCTCACCAATTTGGCATAGGTGACCACAGACCCAAACCCTTGGATCTGAGAACAATGAAAAAGCATTCAGTTTTCTTACAAGAAGACTTTTAATAGAAATAGAAGTAAATAGAAATAAAGAAATCCCCCCTGTAAAATCAGGATGGTAGATACCTTACAGGGTAATTAGATTCAAAACATAGAGAACCCCTCTAGGCAAAACCTTAAGTTACAAAAAAGATACACAGACAGAAATAGTTATTCTATTCAGCACAATTCTTTTCTCAGCCATTTAAAGAAATCATAATCTAACACATACCTAGTTAGATTACTTACTAAAAGTTCTAAGACTCCATTCCTGTCTATCCCCGGCAAAAACCAGCATATAGAAAGACACACAGACCCTTTGTTTCTCTCCCTCCTCCCAGCTTTTGAAAGTTATCTTGTCTCCTCATTGGTCATTTTGGTCAGGTGCCAGCGAGGTTACCTTTAGCTTCTTAACCCTTTACAGGTGAGAGGAGCTTTCCCCTGGCCAGGAGGGATTTCAAAGGGGTTTACCCTTCCCTTTATATTTGTGACACGCCCCCCAAATCTCAGCTAGGGTGAAACACTGGCTGGGATTTCTTCCTGGAGCTCTAGGAAAGACAGAGTTAATAAGACACATGCATCTCTAAATATACTACCAAGTACATAAAGACTAACAATATTTTCTACATCTCAAGGACGATTTTAACCAGTTGATTCTGGGAAACTTTCACGGGAGAGTGCATCAGCCACTTTGTTAGAAGCTCCT
The DNA here is from genome assembly GCF_965140295.1 of Lepidochelys olivacea. NCBI lineage: Eukaryota > Metazoa > Chordata > Testudines > Cheloniidae > Lepidochelys > Lepidochelys olivacea. The sequence goes on along the minus strand of NC_140420.1, from coordinate 27,766,334 downwards.
GAGATGTGTTGGATGTCGAAATCAAAATCTTGGAGAGCTAAACTCCACCGAAGAAGTTTTTTGCTATTTTCTTTGACGGTGTGAAGCCACTTCAGTGCAGCATGGTCGGTTTGCAGGTGGAAACACCGTCCCCAACCATATGGGCGTAGCTTTTCCAGAGCGTAGACAATGGCGTAACATTCTTTTTCAGTGACTGACCAGTTGCTTTCCCTCTCAGACAGTTTTTTGCTGAGAAACGCTACAGGGTGGAATTCTTGATCAGGTCCTTTCTGCATTAAAACTGCTCCCACACCACGCTCGGACGCATCTGTGGTTACTAGGAACGGTTTGTCAAAGTCTGGGGCCCTCAGTACAGGGTCAGACATGAGTGTCGCTTTAAGCTTGTTAAAGGCCTTCTGACACTTTTCGGTCCACTGAACAGCATTTGGCTGTTTCTATTTGGTTAGGTCTGTCAGTGGGGCGGCGATTTGGCTGTAGTGCGGTACAAATCGTCTGTAATAACCGGCCAAGCCTAAGAAGGATTGAACCTGTTTCTTTGACTTTGGGACAGGCCACTTTTGGATAGCATCCACTTTGGCCTGTAGGGGGCTGATAGTTCCTTGACCCACCTGGTGTCCAAGGTAAGTCACTCTGTTTAGGCCTATTTGACACTTCTTAGCCTTAACAGTTAGTCCTGCCTCCCTTATGCACTCAAGGACTTTTTGTGGATGTTCCAGGTGGTCTGCCCAGGAATCTGAAAATATGGCCAAATCGTCAAGGTAGGCGACTGCATATTCTCCTAATCCTGCTAGGAGACCATCTACAAGTCTTTGGAAGGTGGCGGGTGCATTTCGCAGCCCGAAAGGGAGTACATTAAATTCATACAGCCCGAGGTGTGTGGTGAAGGCTGACCTTTCCTTGGCAGATTCCTCTAGCGGTACCTGCCAGTACCCCTTGGTTAAGTCCAAGGTAGAGATGAACTGGGCCCGTCCCAGTTTCTCTAATAGTTCATCTGTGCGTGGCATTGGATAGTTGTCTGGGCGAGTTACAGCATTTAGCTTACGGTAGTCCACGCAAAAACGTATTTCCCCATCTGGTTTCGGAACTAGAACCACTCGAGATGCCCATGCACTTCCAGAGGGGCGGATTACACCCATCTGTAACAAATCCTGGATCTCCCGTTCTATAGCAGTTTTAGCTTGAGGAGACACCCAGTAAGGTTGGACCCTAATTGGGTGAGCATTACCTGTGTCAATGGAGTGGTATGCCCGTTCAGTCAGTCCTGGGGTGGCTAAGAACGTTGGCGCGTAGCTAGTGCACAGCTCCTGGATCTGCTGTCGCTGCATACGCCCAAGGGTCATGGAGAGGTTCACCTCTTCCACACCACCAGCACATTTCCCTTCGTAGTAGACACCTTCAGGCCACTCCTCCCTGGGCTGTAAACTGACAAACCTTTAATTCTCTGGAATAAAAGGGCTTTAGAGAATTAATATGGCACACCTTAGGCTTTTGGTTGGAGGTGGGGAATGCTATGAGATAATTAACAGCTCCCAGGCGCTCCTGGACCGTGAATGGCCCTTCCCACGATGCTTCCATTTTATGGGTCTGGAGCACCTTTAAGACCATGACCTGGTCCCCTGCTTTGAAGGAACGCTCTCTGGCATGTTTATCATACCAGGCTTTTTGCTCTTTTTGAGCATCCTGTAAGTTTTCTTTAGCAAGGGCTAAAGAGGTTCGGAGGGTGTTTTGTAGGTTGGTTACAAAGTCCAGAATGTTAGTTCCTGGAAAAGGTGTAAATCCCTCCCATTGCTGCTTCACCAACTGCAATGGCCCCTTAACCTCACGGCCATATACAAGTTCAAATGGCGAAAACCCTAAACTGGGATGTGGTACAGTTCTGTAGGCAAAGAGCAACTGCTGCAACACTAGGTCCCAATCATTGGAGTGCTCATTTACGAATTTACGTATCATGGCCCTCAAAGTTCCATTAAACTTCTCCACCATGCCATTTGTTTGATGGTGGTAAGGAGTGGCAACCAAGTGATTTACCCCATGAGCTTCCCAAAGGTTTTCCATAGTTCCTGACAGGAAATTGGTCCCTGCATCTGTGAGGATGTCGGAGGGCCAACCTACCCTGGCAAAAATGTCTGCTAGTGCCTGGCACACACTTTTAGCCCTGGTGTTGCTTAGAGCTACTGCTTCTGGCCATCGGGTGACAAAATCCATGAAAGTCAGTATGTACTGCTTTCCTCTGGGTGTCTTTTTCGGAAAAGGACTCAGAATATCCACAGCTACTTGCTGAAATGGAACTGCAATGATGGGGAGTGGTTGGAGAGGGGCTTTGACCTGGTCTTGGGGTTTCCCCACTCTTTGGCATACCTCACAAGACCGGACATAGGTAGAAACATCCTTGCCCATTCCCTCCCAGTGGAATGACCCACCCAAATGGTCTTTGGTCCTGTTCACCCCAGCATGGCCACTAGGGTGATCGTGGGCTAAGCTCAAGAGCTTGGCCCGGTATTTAGTTGGAACTACCAACTGTCTCTGAGGAGGCCAGTCTTCCTGGTGTCCCCCAGAAAGAGTTTCCTTGTATAAAAGTCCTCTTTCTACAACAAACCTGGATCGATTAGAAGAGCTGAGAGGCAGTGGGTTGCTCCGTGCCGCCGTCCAAGCTCTCTGGAGGCTTTCATCTGCTTCCTGTTCGGTCTGGAACTGTTCCCTTGATGCTGGAGACATCAGTTCCTCATTGGATTGTGGACCTAGGCTTGGTCCCTCTGGAAGCGATATAGGGGATGGAGCTGTTTCTGTTGACTGTGAACCGCTCTCCGCTGGTGCACTATGTTGGGATTCAGGCTCCGGCTGAGCCTCTTGTGTAGGGTTATCGGCTGCTGCCAGTTCAGGTTTGGTGGGGCCATCTGGTGTTGAGGTTGCAAGTACTGGATTCAGTGCTGGCAATGGGTCTGATGTTGGTTGTTCGGCTGGTTCCGGTTCTGGGATTGGTTCCGTCTGGGTCTCTGGGATTGGATCCACTACTGCTGTTGCAGACATTGGCCTGGGGTCCGGGTCCATCACCTCTGACCAGGTCCTGATAGAAGTTTCCTGAACAGTTCTAGGCCTCACGGCTTGTTTAGCCTGGCTGCGGGTGACCGTTCCCACCCTCTTGGCCTGCTTCACGTGATTGGCCAAGTCTTCCCCCAACAGCATGGGGATGGGATAACCATCATAGACTGCAAAAGTCCACGTTCCTGACCAGCCCTTGTACTGGACAGGCAACTTGGCTGTAGGCAAATCGAAAGAGTTGAACTTGAAGGGTTGAATTGTCACTTGGATCTCTGGGTTGATTAAATTGGGGTCCACTAAGGAAGCATGGATAGCTGACACTTGTGCTCTGGTGTCCCTCCACGCGGTGACCTTCTTCCCGCCCACACTCACAGTTTCCCTCAGCTCCAAGGGTATCTGGGAGGTATCTGGGCCTGCAGACCTCTGGTGTGATTCCGGTGCAATGAACTGTAATCTGTTGGGGTTCTTGGGGCAGTTGGCCTTTACATGCCCCAGCTCGTTACATTTAAAACATCATCCAGCTGACGAGTCCTTGGGGCGAGGTGGGTTGCTGGAGAACGGGGTGGTGGGACGGTAAGGGGTCTGGAGGATTCTTTGGGAGGTAGGTGGGGCTTTGGGCGGCCCCCGGTAATAGGGTGTGGTCTGGGGTGGTCCCTTCTGGTCTCCGCTCCAACTGCGACCAGTTTTGTTCTTCTCTGCCACCTCCACCCATCTGGCTCCAATTTCTCCTTCCTCAATTACAGTTTTGGGCTTCCCATCTAGGATGTATCTTTCTATTTCCTCAGGAACACCCTCTAAGAATTGTTCCATTTGCATTAGGAAGGGCAAATTTACTGGAGACTCACCACTTGCTCCTGATATCCAGGAATCCCAATGTTTCACAACGTGGTAGGCATGTCGGGTAAATGACACGTCTGGTTTCCACCTTAGGGCTCTGAACCTCTGACGAGAATGCTCGGGTGTTATCCCCATTCTGACTCTCGCCTTGGATTTAAACAGTTCATACTTGTTCATGTGTTCTTTAGGCATTTCAGCTGCCACCTCAGCTAAGGGTCCACTGAGCTGTGGCCTCAGCTCTACCATGTATTGGTCGGTAGAGATGCTGTACCCAAGGCAGGCCCTTTTGAAGTTTTCTAAGAAGGCCTCAGTATCGTCACCTGCCTTGTAGGTGGGGAACTTTCTGGGATGGGAAGTGGTACTTGGAGAAGGATTGCTAGGGTTGGTTAGGATATTCCGCTGAGCCTTTATCTTCTCTATCTCCTCCACATGCTTCCTCTCTTTTTCCCTCTCCTCCAGTTCTTTGGCCCTTGCCTCCATTTCTTTGTCCCTTGCTTCCATAGCTCTCCTGTGAGCAGCCGCTTGGTGTTGTTCTGCCTCTTTCGCTGCCTCCCTTTCTTTCTCGTTTGCCTCCATTTCTCTCCTGTGAGCAGCTTCTAGAGCTTTTTCGGTGCTTTCATTGTCTCCAGTTTGACTAACTCCAATTTGTGTAGTCCTTGGTGTCTGACATCTTTACCTCTCTGTTTTTAACTAACTTTACACCCGAGGTTTAGAAATAAACAAACAAAACTGGGCTGTAAAATTTTGCTGTGCTGGAATAGAATACCTATTCTCTGATAGTGATTGTCAGCCTACAGAAAAAGACAATTCCCTTGTCTCTGCTCTGGGCCCAAATCAAAGCAAAAAACCTCCAACTACTTGGAAACCTGCTTACTAGCAGCCTAAAGGAAAAAAAAATTCCTTTTCAAACCTATGCTCCTTGTAAAACAAAAAAATCAAAATCCTAAGGAAAAAAAAAACCCCTGCCACTTTTGTCTCCAGGCAAATGGGTAGAACACCCCCCCACCCCCCCCCCCCACCCCGTTTACTTTTAGGGAAAGAAAAATTCTGGGTTGGAAGACTGTGAATTTCCCTGCAGGAGTTAAGTACCCTGCCTCCAGGCAAAGAAAACCTGCAATTCACAAAGATAATCCTCTTTTGTCTCAGCTCTGGCTCCAAAGCAGAGAGAAAACAAGCTGCTTTTCCAGCAGCTCCAAAGGAAAAGAAAAAATTCCTTTTTAAAATCTGTATTTCTAGTTCAAAAAATCTCAAATTGATCTCAAAATGATTTCAGGTTAATCCCACCACTCTGCCACCATGTCAAGGTTCCTTCCCCACTCTGAACGCTAGGGTACAGATGTGGGGACCTGCATGAAAAACCTCCTAAGCTTCTCTTTACCAGCTTAGGTCAAAACTTCCCCAAGGTACAAAATATTCCACCCTTTGTCCTTGGATTGGCCGCTACCACCACCAAACAAATACTGGTTACTGGGGAAGAGCTGTTTGGACACGTCTTTCCCCCCAAAATACTTCCCAAAACCTTGCACCCCACTTTCTGGACAAGGTTTGGTAAAAAGCCTCACCAATTTGCCTAGGTGACTACAGACCCAGACCCTTGGATCTTAAGAACAATGAACAATCCTCCCAACACTTGCACCCCCCCTTTCCAGGGAAATGTTGGATAAAAAGCCTCACCAATTTGGCATAGGTGACCACAAACCCAAACCCTTGGATCTGAGAACAATGAAAAAGCATTCAGTTTTCTTACAAGAAGACTTTTAATAGAAATAGAAGTAAATAGAAATAAAGAAATCCCCCCTGTAAAATCAAGATGTAGATACCTTACAAGGTAATTAGATTCAAAACATAGAGAACCCCTCTAGGCAAAACCTTAAGTTACAAAAAAGATACACAGACAGAAATAGTTATTCTATTCAGCACAATTCTTTTCTCAGCCATTTAAAGAAATCATAATCTAACACATACCTAGCTAGATTACTTACGAAAAGTTCTAAGACTCCATTCCTGGTCTATACTCGGCAGAAACCAGCATATAGACAGATACACAGACCCTTTGTTTCTCTCCCTCCTCCCAGCTTTTGAAAGTATCTTGTCTCCTCATTGGTCATTTTGGTCAGGTGCCAGCGAGGTTACCTTTAGCTTCTTAACTCTTTACAGGTGGGAGGAGCTTTCCCCTGGCCAGGAGGGATTTCAAAGGGGTTTACCCTTCCCTTTATATTTATGACAGTTCCTCTCTTAGACACAAATGGTGCCTGCAATCTGAAATGTATTAAGTCATTTTTAAGAGTCAGAATTAATCTTGTCCTTTTCTTTCAGTTAGAATACAGCAACAGTTAGGGCTCGTTTACACTTAAAACACTACCACAGCACACCTGTGCTGCTGCAGCGCTTCAGTGTAAACACTACCTATGCCAATGGGAGAGGTTCTCCCAGCAACATAGGTAATCCACCTCCCTGAAAGGTTGATGGAAGAAGAAGAAGGTTGTAAGTAGGTTGATGGAAGAATTCTTATAATAGAATCGTAGAAGATTAGGGTTGGAAGAGACCTCAGGAGGTCATGTAGTCCAACCCCCTGCTCAAAGCAGGACCAACCCCAACTTTGTGAAGCCGGGCCTTAAAAACCTCTAAGGATGGTGATTCCACCACTTCCCTAGGTAACCCATTCCAGTGCTTCACCACCCTCCTAGTGAAATAGTTTTTCCTAATATCCAACCTAGACCTCCCCCACTGCAACTTGAGACTATTACTCCTTATGCTTTCATCTGCCACCACTGAGAACAGCCGAGCTCTATCCTCTTTGGAACCCCCCTTCAGGTAGTTGAAAGCTGCTATCAAATCCCCCCTCACTCTTCTCTTCTGCAGACTAAATACGCCCAGTTCCCTCAGCCTCTCGTCATAAGTCATGCGCCCTAGCCTCCTAATCATTTTTGTTGTCCTCCGCTGGACTCTCTCCAATTTGTCTTTTCTCTAGTGTGGGGGAGGGGGCCAAAACTGGATGCAGTACTCCAGAGGTCCTTTCCAACTCTGATATTCTGTGATTCTATGATTCTAGATGTGGCCTCACCAGTGCCGAATAGAAGGGAATAATCACTTCCCTCAATCTGCTGGCAGTGCTCCTACTAATGCAGCCCAGTATGCTGTTAGCCTTCTTGACAACAAGGGCACACTGTTGACTCATATCCAGATTCTCGTCCAGTGTAATCCCCACGTCCTTTTCTGCAGAACTGCCGCTTAGCCAGTTGGTCCTCAGCCTGTAGCAGTGCATGGGATTCTTCCGTCTTAAGTGCAGGACTTTGCGCTTGTCCTTGTTGAATCCTCCAATTCGTCTAGGTCACTCTGGACCCTATCCCTACCCTCCAGCATATCTACCTCTCCCCCCAGCTTAGTGTTATCCGCAAACTTGCTGAGGGTGCAATCCATCCCATCATCCGGATCATTAATAAAGATGTTGAACAAAACTCACCCTAGGACCAACACCTGGGGCACTCTGCTTGATACCGGCTGCCAGCTAGACATCGACCCATTGATCACTACCCATTGAGCCCGACAATCTAGCCAGCTTTCTATCCACCTTATAATCCATTCATCCAATCCATACTTTTTTTAACTTGCTGGCAAGAATACTGTGGGAGACCATATCAAAAGCTTTACTAAAGTCAAGATATATCATGTCCACCGCTTTCCCCATATCCACAGAACTAGTTATCTCATCATAGAAGGCAATCAGGTTTGTCAGGCATGATTTGCCCTGAGTGTATCCATGTTGACTGTTCATGATCACCTTCCTCTCCTCCAAGTGCTTCAAAATGGATTCCTTGAGGACCTGCTCCATGGTTTTTCCAGGGACTGAGGTGAGGCTGACCAGTCTGTAGTTCTCCGGATTCTCCTTCTTCCCTTTTTTAAAGATGGGCACTATATTTGCCTTTTTCCAATTGTCTGGGACTTCCTCCAATCGCCACTAGTTTTCTAAGATAATGGCTAATGGCTCCGCAATCACAGCAGCTAACTCCCTCAGCACCCTCGGATGCATAAGATCCGGCCTCATGGACTTGTGGATGTCCAGTTTTTCTAAATAGTCCTTAACCTTTTCTTTCACCACTGAGGGCTGCTCCCCTCCTCCCCATACTGTGCTGCCCAGTGCAGCAGTCTGGAAGCTGACCTTGTCTGTGAAGACCGAGGTAAAAAAAGCATTGAGTACTTCAGCTTTTTCCACATCATCTGTCACTAGGTTGCTTCTCCCAATAAGTAAGGGTCCCACACTTTCCTTGACCTTCTTCTTGTCGCTGACATACCTGCAGAAACCCTTCTTGTTACCCTTCACATCCCTTGCTAGCTGCAATTCCAATTGTGCTTTGGCCTTCCTGATTGTATCTAAGGGCTTGTCTACACAGGGAAGTTATACCTATATAAGTGAAAGTATAAACCGCTTCCTCCCCACTGGCGAACACACTTATTCCAGGATAAGAGGGCCAATCTTATATTAGAATAAGAGTGTCCACATGGGGTTTATACCCGTATAGTTATATTCGTTTACTTATACGAGTACAGTTGTCCTGGTATAACTGGTATCATTTTCCTGTGTGGATGAGCCCTAATTTTGATCAGGGCTCTGGTTAATATTTTCTTAGCAGTATTTGTTGTTGTTACTGTTTTTGTTAACTGTGTATTATGGACAGAGGTCCAGACCATTTGTCACACTAAAATACAATAATTGTTCTTTTGTTCTGATTATTATATAAGTGGACATTTATAGATATGAGAGCAATTCAATATATAATAATGGTAATCAGCAAAACCTTGAGCTATACCCAGGAAAACAGTACTAATAACGGATTTCCAAAAATACATGCTAACATTAATGTCATTTATCAGACCATCTTGGTATGTGAAAATTTTTATTATTTCCAGGGGTGTCATATCTGAAAAATTTGTGGGAGGGAGGCAAAGTTGTGTCAGCAGATAGAACATTGTGTGTGATTATATTATACCCTGTGGGGTGGAGCATGGAAGACGTAATGAAGCATATAGACCTATGAAAAGTCGGGGGGAGCTGGGTGACCCTTCTCCATAGCAAAAGCTGTCCCTGTTTATCACATAAAAAAAAATCCTTAGTCATTTATATCCTATCTCAGAGAAATGTGGCAAAAGCTGATCGTTACTTGAATCCCCCACTGTTGTCAGCAGGATAAAGGAGAAGGGAGTGAAATGAGATATGTCAGAGATGATGGGATTTAGAATGAATTTGGGGGGAACAAATGGTCACATCTCAATTGTACATTGCTCTAGTATAATTCTGTCATTGTATTTCTTGCTTTAGTTCATGGGAGATGCAGACATCGCAAAAGTGCTGAAACTAAGCAGAAAAATTTCCAGATAAGTGGCTAGAGGACTCACTCTTCCGCTCTCCTATTATTTATTTATTACTTTCTAGAGAATGTAAGGCAGATTAGAAAGAAGTCTCTACAGGAAAGGAAACTAATATTAGAGCCTGTTTAGAGCAGCGATGCCCAAATGAGGGCCACAGTAGCACCTTGCCAGATACTTGGCTATAACTGGCTGAATGGGGCAATTTGAACAGCTCAGAGTGGATTTGCAAATTGGCTGCTGACATAATCTGGGATTTCAGAACAGTTTGCACTGAGTTCATGTATTGCTTGTCCAGCAAGCAAAGGTTGCTCCTAGCAAAGGATATGTGTACAATGCAAAAAAGGGTTTGTTCTTAACTTGGGTTAGCTAATAAGTTGCCGGTAGCAGAATGAAGACCTATACCATACCTTAGAAATTGCCCCTGGTAGTCTCATTTCACATCTTCAGTTTTCTCTTCTCTAGTAGTACTAGCAAAACAATGCACTAATGACAGTCAAATCGCATCAAAAGAAGGATCTGTTATTAAATTGAAAGTACACTGCTGACTGAGATTAGCTATAACTTGTTCTTCATGTTAGTAGATAGAAAAATCACATGCAAACTCTTGACACTGATCAAAATTCCAGTGCTTATTGATTTTGCTGTGCAAGACCCTGGATGGAATAACAAATTAGATTATTCTGGATTTACGCTGCTACCCCATAGAAACTGAAGAGCTCAAAACCTTTTTACTTTATGAATAAGGTCCAGAATTTGGTGCATAAGTTCCCCATTAAAATGTGTACCTGAGTTAGTGAAACTTGGTCACCAAACTTTTTGGAGCTATAAGAGATTTTCCAGATCTCTGTTTTTGATTGTCATGTACTTCAATATGCTTGTCCAAATCCTACCCACATGCCACTATGCAAATAAGGCACTCCCACATACAGTGAATGTTCTGCACAGAAAGCATGAAGTGCCTATCTAAGAAGCTTTTTTTTTCCTTTAACAAATGGAGCCATAGAAATTATTCCATAGAAAGAAAAATCCTGCCCACCAACTGTGGATAATGCAGGGGCACTTTAAAAAGTGTATTTGTGTTATATAAGCTTAGAGAAAAAATGAAGAATAAAATGGCAAACTTTTACCACAGTAGTAAAAGTTACAGGGCATATTAGACATTCAACTAATTGCTAGCAGAGATGGACAATAAATTGAGTTAGTTCACTTTTGCTCTTATTAAAATTAATGACAAACTAGCATTGACCTGAGTTTTGTAGGGTTGGGCACAAAGACTATTCAAGTTCCTCTCCCTTAAAAAAAAGTCTTCAGTGTTATTGGAAAAATACAAAGTTTGAAATTAATCATGTATGTAGGTTTACGATATAATACCAATGGAACAGTTATGTGGCCCATATTCAACGAGGTACTTAAGCACATACATAACTTCAAGCAGGAGTAGTCCTATTAATTTCAGTAGGACTCAATTTCATCCATGTACAAGGGGTCTACTCTACATTGGGAGAGGTGTTTACATTTACAATTACATTTGTGTAGTTTTTGTCTTTCTGCTTGATTGATTCATTATATTAACAAGCGTCCATTTGACTAGACCGATTATATTAATTTTGGATGATAGTTTATATTTTTGTATGGATTATATTTTCAAATGTATTGCCAAGGTTTTTGTAGATATGATTTGTTAAAATAAGACATATAATTTACAAACTGGAATTCCCAAAGGGGAAATCTGATCAATGAAGCCTCTCACTTAACATATATTCAGTATAATAAGTGTGTTGTTAAGTTTGTTACACAAATGTAACAAAAGGGGCTAGGGGAAGCCTTAACACACATAATGAAATGAACTTATACTTGGCATACTTCTCAAACACACAGCATGATGTATGCAGCAGCTGTATCACCAGAGGCTGCGGTCTCAGCAGATTTCACAAGCTAAGCAACGTCAGGTGTAGTTGTACTGGAGTGGGTCACCGCCCCAATTGCCACCCAAAGGAAAACCCAGTGTGCAGTAGGTTATGATGGTGGAGTTTTAAGGGCCAGTTCTGGGAACATATATACGCATAACTTTACTCATATTTGTCACTCACATGTGTAAGTATTTGCAGAACTAGGCCCTTAGTAATTAGAAGTCTCCTCCCTGAATCTCTGCTAAAACAATGCCCTCACACAGTGTTGGGGCAGGGGAATGAGACTCTGTTGCCAGAGGTGTTGTCTTGCAGCAGAGGTGTAAAACTGAGGTTTTGACTGTGCTCATATTTTACAATCTAATGGCACTTTTTTTTGGCAAGAGTTGAGAGGCTAATATGTAACCACATTCAAATGTGAGTAATTCCATTCTTTCCTACCTAAATTCTTAATGCCATGTCAGGTGGATTTTGTGGTTGCTCCCCTACCCCACCCCACCCCACCCCATCTTGAAATAAATTCTTGTTTAGTGCTACTGTGCACTGTTAAATGTTTGCTGTGTTCCAGCCCAGGAATTTCTTATTTCATTAGGACCTGAGGCAGCCCATGTATGCATCTACACGATGAGAGGAACGTTTATATAGAGGTTGGGAATCTTTTGAGATACAAGATGCTATATGAACGTACAATCAATTATCTACTTGCATCATGATAGTGCTTTCATATGTAAACAGTCACTGTCAAAAATCATGTTAAAAACAAACAAAAAGGAACCTAAATCAATAATAAAAAATAAGTCTATTATCCTAACTCATAAACAAAAATATACTGAGAGCCTTTAAAAATTCCTCTTCAGAGACATTTACAATTTAAACCCAAATAATATGTTTTAAAAGCTGTATTCTTTTACTAACTTACTTATACTGTGTTCTTTTCCTTTACTTCTTGTAGTTGCTAGTAACATAAATCAATGAAAATCACTTAAGTTAAGTTTCTTGGATTCTTAATGCTGCAATGCTTGGGTTTCATATACTGCACGAAAATAACCATTTGTTCGAAAACAGTTGTTCCCACTGGAATTAAAAAGATATGGTAACAGTTCTACAAATGGCGTTGTTACAAAAGTTATATTTCAGGCCTTTTTCGAGTATATACAACGCCTGGATAAATTGTAATGCCAATCAGTGGATAACATTATAGGTTTGATTTTAAAACCTACAACTAGGCTTTATCATTAAAGGTGAAGGTATTGTTTGAGATGGGGAAGATCCCAAATCATAGAGGTAGAAATTCATCCCTATGTAGAAGTGTGCACCACTACACCCGACCCCAGTTAGCTAAGTGAGATATCAGTGGTGCATAGGCCTTGAGCATGCCTCTGCATAGAGGTGAATTTCAGCCCAAAAGAATATGTGTGTTGACTGAAGTATGACATATATATTCCCATTTCAAGACTAAAAATTAGAAAAGCAGTTACTTTATCAGTTCAATCCAAGGTTCAGTGTGTCCCTGGCTTCCCTTGATAGCAGTGCAGCTAGCTGTGCTGCGCTGTTTCAGGTGTTAGTGATATCACTGGCTTCCGCAGAGGAACCACAAAAGCCTGAAGTCAGGTCACGTGGCAGGCAAGTGAAGGAGAGAACTTCTTTTTAAACACATTATTTTGGTTTAAATTGTTGTAAATGTGTCTGCAGTTTTGTTTTGTTGGTTTCTAAGGCTACCAATGCATTTTTGTTTGAGTTAGGCTCTTCGATGTGTTTTGTAGTATTGAGTTAAGATTTTTGTTTGTTTTAAAAACATTTTCTTTTTAATAGCCTTGTAATGGGCATTGCGTAGCATAGTCTAGCGACCTGCTTTTGTGTTCATCTGTGGAAACGTGAAGACAAGCATCCAATATGTTAAGTTAAATTTTTTAAAAAAATGTAATGATTGAGAAGCGGGGAAAAGGTTTTGTCAAACACCCTTTGGTTTAGATCCTGTGAAACTCGAACAATGGTTTGGAAGCCTACTTATTTAAATGTAGGCTTGCTTAAGAAAAACAGTGGTATGCCCATGGTTCAAAGTTAAAGGTTGTAGCTTAATAAAGGCTATTTAACATGTTATTCTAAATCCACAGAAAGGCAAATCTTTATTACAAAGGTGTAGATCGCTTCTGTTAGGGGAATCCCACCAATTTTAATGTACATTTTTCTCTTACTCTTTTCTAATTAACTTCAGCACTTAGATTACAGAAAGCTAGCCTTCAACACTGAGCTTTTCAGTGGTAACAAAGCAGTTGAGGTGGTGTTTAATTAAACTAGAGTGCTGATAGGAAAGAGACCTGAGTGAGGCTGAAGTGCTAATCCTTTTGCCTTGCTCTGTGTCCCTCTGTGATTGTGATTGATGAGCTGATTCCTCTTTACATCTTCATTTGCATCATGTGTTAATACCCACAGGCAGAGGTGCTATGTATTACCAGATGAGAGCTCACTGTTAATACAGGCTAATGTGGTAATGGGATGGAAGCAGGGTGAAGAGAGCTCTCTTAGCTGTTAAGCAGAAACGGCCTATTAAGTAACTTGTTTGTAGTGGGTGGTGTGTCTCCTCACTTGAAAGCTAGTGATCTTAACACCTTTGCCTACTTTTATGTTGAGGATAAGGATAAGCTTTTTTTTACCACCCTCTCTCTTTATTCCGCCTCCTTTTTTAATTCATATCCCAATTATTGTTTTAGAATATTCATGCCATGTGGTAAGGCTGCAGGCTTCCTATAATGGAAGGTTGCAGAGCTTTCTCTGATTCCTGGAGCCAAAATAAATTGGCAGGGACTTTCAGATTGGCTTCTCCTCCTCCTTAAAGACAGATGCTTTCCTCGTTACCTAAAAGAATGACACACTGTCTAGCTGTGACTTGAAACTTCTGTAATCATGCAGCAGTTTCTGATTTTGGACCAAGTGGATTGTAGGGGACTGTGCAACCTTCTGAAGCTGTCATGAAGTTGCACAATGGCATATTGAACCATTATTGCAGCTGCCCTTCAAAACTTAGATATCTTTACTGTAAGTGGTCCAAAACCGTTATGCTAGTCTAGGTTTTCCACTTCAATTTTCAGGCCAGATCCAGTACCAGAAGTGAATCTAGATTACTGTGTGTTAACAGCATGCCCCAAATCATCTCAATCCAAAAGAGCAGTGTCACCATCTTCTTGCTTTGCCCGCCCTTCCTTTAGAAAGCTGTACATTTTTGCTGACTGTTCATATTGTTGAGCAAAACAAAGCTGGTAAGAAATCCTTTCACTATTAATTTTTTTTCCCGACTGCCATCCAGAGTTTGACTTCTCTTTTGAAATCAAGATTTCTTTTCTTCCTAGAAACATAGGAAGGTCCCTTTTGTGGTCTCTTGTGCCCCTCAGGTGTCTGCCTTTATACCTTTACCTCTCCTGGGGTGGAATCACATGGTTTTCCCCCTCTTAGACCACACCCTGAGCTACAGCACCCTGTGTATTGACTGTGTTTACACAGCCCTTCATTCAGATCCTTGTGGTTCATGCCTTTGGGAGAATTTAACTGGTGACTAGGCAGCCTTCTTAAACCAAGGTGCAATTTAATCTTAACAATAAGAACAAAGGATAACATTAGAGAAAAAGGATTTTAAAACAACAAATAGTCTATATGCATGTCTGTCTTACCAAACTGAGTCCTATCGCTTGGAAGAGACCCTAGGCAGACCTCCCTTTTCCATTCACCCGAAACCTCCGTTATCTGGGACAGCCTATTTCTCTTAAGTGTCTCTCACCCTGCTTTTTCCTGTGCTCACAAGCTTGAACACCCTTCTCCCTTTGACAAAGAAGTCTCATGAGCTTCTCAGGGGATCAGAGGTAGAACATCAAAGCAAATGGCTTGTGCACTGCCCGCAAGTGTTGGCAGGTGGGTGGCCATCTCTAGCCATTGTTCCGCTTTCTGCCTTTTTTCCCCAACAGCCCAGGATTAAACAAAATAAACATATTCATACAGTTAACATCCCAATATTTAACCCAACATAATAACATTGTAAACAGCTCAGTAACTAGGTCACCATATTCATAAATTGTTACAGAGGAATCTTGCTTCCACCACAATGTTCCCTGCTTGGTCCAACAGTCTAGAGTTAGCGTGACTAGGTGTCCATTTTTCAATCGGAACACCCAGTAGGAAGTGATACTGGTGGCTGTGGTCAGAACCGCTGACTGGGCAGTTGACTGTCCGGTTGGCGGCACCACACAGCGGAGCTTGCAAGCTCCCTGCTAGCCTCCACGCCACGCGGCTCCCAGGAAGCAGCCAGCATGTCCCCTCTCCAGCTCCTACACGTAGGGGCAGCCAGGGAGGGCTCCGCACGCTTCCCCCACCCCAAGTGTCGCCCCCGCAGCTCCTATTGGCTAGGAAGCACGGCCAATGGGAGCTGCAGGGGTGGTGCCTGCGGACGGGGCAGCACGCAGAGCCCCCTGGCTGTGCCTCCGGGTAGGAGCTGGAGAGGGGACATTGCTTTTGGAATCTGCTTGAGGTAAGTGCTGCCTAGAGCCTGCAGCCCTGAACCCCTCCTCCCCCCCCATGCCCCAACCCCCTGCCCCAGCCCTGATCCCCCTCCAAACCTCTCAGTCCCAGCCCAGAGCACTCTCCTGTACCCCAAACCCCTCATCCCCTGCCCCACCCCAGAGCCCACACCCCAGGCGGGAGCCCTCACTCCCCCCTGCCCCCCAACCCCCTGTCCCAGCCCTGATCCTCCTCCTGCCCTTTGAACCCCACAGTTCCAGCCCAGAGTACCCTCCTGCTCTCTGAACTCCTCATTTCTGGCCCCACCCCAGAGCCCACATCCCCATTTGCAGCCCTCACCCCCTCCCGCACCTCAACCCCCTGAGTCAGCCTGGTGAAAATGAGCAAGTGAGGGTGGGGAGAGGGAAAAACAGAGGTGGGGGTGGAGTGAGCAGGGGGTGGGACCTCAGATAAGAGTCGGAGGAGGGGCAGGGTGGGGGGGCAAGGGTGTTCGGTTTTGTGCGAGTAGAGATTTGGCAACCCTAATTAGAGTTTGAGATGTAAACATTTCTTTAAAACACACAAATAGATACACAAAACAAAAAGAAGCAATCCATTGAGACAGGTATCTTCACAGTATAGTAATTACCTCTTAAAGAATTAAATTCAGCCCTGTATGAGTCCACCCAAGCCACCACTTATGTCGCAAATTCTTTCAGTGCTTTGACATTTGGAAGCGAGATGCACAAAGGTGAATATATTGAACCTCTGAATATAGTGAAGCTCTTCTGTGGGTAAAACCTTACAACTCTAAACTTGGTGTTTTCTTCTGCTGTTAGGCTTCCATATATGTGCCTCAGACCTGCCTTGAAAAATCTGCCATTACTCCTGTGTTTCCAAGATCACTGGGGACTTTTTCAAGTTATGTAGCAGGGCAATCCTCCATGTCAGAGAAGAGCTCTCAGAATTTAATTTACTGAGAAATAAAGAGGTCTTTTGTCTTATGCAGTGGAAAAAGATATTAGTCCAAGATAATTATTTATGGACTTTGATATATCTTTTGGTACTGATGTGCAGGAATTAATTTTAATGAGAGTTAACTATGTAAACCACCTGCACATCAACTGGAGAATAAACCCCTGAATGCATATGGTGCAACACAAATGCACCCTGCCAAAAACATATGCTAGGCGTGTTTACACAGCCATAAATATTCTCTCTCTGTTTCAAATATTTGCATATTTATGGAAGCAAATCTTTGTATTACTGCCAGCCTATGTAGAATCTACTTTCTATGTGAATTCTATCTGAATTCCAGAGAGGAATTAGTGTGTAACTGAATAGTCCGTGACATATTTTTAGCTAATATAGCTGCAAATGAATTGGTTAAGAGTTGTATTAATCATGCCTTTTCCTGTTATTACATTTCAAAAGTTATTTGAAACACCTTGTACTACAAATATGGTTATCTGTAGTGGACCGTAATACTGACCATTAAGCCCCAATAACCAGCTAATTGTTTATAGACAATACATTGCTAATTAGTCTGCCATACTGTATAACTATATATTTATATCAAAATTATGGCATGTGAAGTCCAGTATAGATGAGCCACAGCTAATTCAGACAGAAAACAAATACACTCTTATACAGAAGGATAATGCAGATTATTTACAAATCTTTGATCCAGATTAGAGAAATAAAAGTGTTATAAAATCAGAAAGTTGCACTGGTTTAACTTAAACTGATTGAAGAGGTTCTGTGGACACTCATTTAATTTAAACCAGGCATATCCTAATCATCCCTGGTAGTTAGGTATGCATTAGCATGTCATTTACAGACTTGGGAACTTGAGGCAGAGAGATTTATTTAATTGCCCCAAAACACAGATATAGTTTCAGAACCAGGATTAAAATCCTCACTCTCAGTCCTGACCATAGAGCAGTCAAGGCTAAGCCTCTTTTTCAGCATGTGTGAATAATATTGTATCTTCTCTGTTGGATACACTGCATCAATATAGTGTATCAGTGTTGTATCAGTCACATGTTGATGATTTAAATTTATTTGCTTCCGAAGTGTGAGGGAGACCCTAAATCTGGTCATTCAGCTCAGTTTTCAATCTGTGTGACCAAAATGAAGTTAAGATAGTACCTTGAATATTTCAGGTGGTAATTTTTTCATTAGAAAATAACTAATTTAAACCAATTTTCCATGGCTAGTTTTGGAAGATGCCCTTGAATTTTCTTCTTAATAAGACACTGAACAATTGTATATATTGCACCAAAAAACTTGTTTCGGATATCTATTGTCATTGTTAATTGGTGACACTACTAATTGTTGACTTTTATTTGAGGACCCCAGTTAACCTTCTCAGATTTCCTTCATGCAAAACTTTCTTCTCCTTTGCTTTTGTTTTATTTGGTTTGGTTTAATTTCCTGTGGATGATTTAAGATTTTAGCAATATGGATTACTGTCATTTTTCAATGCTAGTACTAGTATTTGTTCACTGCCTGCAATTTTGGAAAGCAATAAATATAAATAAAACAAACTGCTATTGTTGTTATGTTTGTTCAGAAGGGGTTGTGTCCTCAACTGTGCCCAGCTCTAACCTATATTTCCAGTCCTCTGACCCTGGGCCTTCTAGGGACTAAAATGGCCCACAACAGAAAGGCTGTTCACTCTCAGTTAAACTGGTTGTAGCAACCCAAGGTCCCTGCCCAGAATAATTTGCAACCTAACCTCTTTGACACAGGAACTGTCTTCTTCTGTGTTTGTACAGTGCCTTGTAAAGTGGAGTCCTGGTTCATGAGTAGGGCTCTTAGGTGCTGTGGTAATACAAATAAATTATGATAATAGTAACTCAGACAGATCTGATGCATGAGAACAGTGCAAAAGATATGGAGCCACCATTCATGAATGGATTAACATAGGAAAGCTTTACAAGAGTCACAGGGCCAGATTGTCTTCAATGTAGCAATAACAGTGTATACCAGCTAAGTAGCTGACCTTTAGGAGTTAAGGTGGAATTTAAAAGAAGACCTTTGGAACATGAAAAAGGGGAGGCAAAAATAGACTGAACACTTGTGAATCAAAGTTCCTAGGATATTCATGACCAAAGAAGACATAGGTCTTGGTTCTCTATTGCCTTGTATCTTCTGCAGTCATTTATGCCTGTTCATAGTGGGTATAAAATGCTACCACTCCAATTTGTTTGCATTCTGCATTCACTTTGCACTCACTTGACACAAGTATAAATGACTGTATAGTGTGTCAAGCAGTGGAGAATTAGGCCTGTGAAGTTGAGTGGAGGAGGAGGAGACAAAAGGGAGCAATTAGGAGGGAGGATATGGAAGAGTGCCTGGAGAGACAGAGATGAAATGAGAGGTGAGATGAAGGCAGGTGATGAGTGTGAGGATTAGGGAGCCAATGAAGGGGTCTGCAGAATAAGAAGATTGATTTGGAGTGATAACTACAGATGAGCACAACATTAGTCAAACTTCACCCTTTTAGACTTAGGCCATATCCCGGACACTGTCTTCAGGGGCTCTTCAGTCCATGCAAAGTTTACATCCACTTAAGACAAAATGATTCTTAAGTAGGTTAAGACTCCTTTAAAGTGGATTTGTAACACACATCCATGTCTCCACCCCACCCTGACTTCAGATATAGCAGCTACAAGGTGTGCTAAGGGGTGATGCCTGTAGAGACTGTAAAAACATGAGGTTTTGGGATTGAAGTCAAGTTATTCCCTGCCTGAAGTTGGTCTCTGTGTATAATGAGCATGACAGTCCGTCTTTTCCTTCAGAATCCTTCAAGGAGGGTGTGAAGAGTCCATAGAATTCTACAGAAATCTCCATTGCAATTGCAAGAATTTTGAGCATTTTTTAGCCATCTCCACAGTATGTACCTTTGACTCATTTGCTGTAAATTGTAGCAAAGAAATTAGTGTGAATTTTTATTGTTCTGCGCAAGCCCTCTTCCGCTGTACAGAAATAAGTGTGTTTATTACAGTAGAACACACTGATTTCTGTATCACACTTCACAAATATCTTGTCTGTTCCAGCAAATAACATACAGCACATCCTCTTCACACACCTACGGCTATGTCTACTCTAAAAATTATGTTGACCTAACTTATGTCGGTATACAGCCACTGTAGTTATTAAATTGCTTGTGTAAGCACACTTGGCTCCTTGTGTCAGTGGTGCACACTCTCATAAGGAGAGCTTCTATTGATTGTGTTGTCCATGTGGGGCATTGTGGGATGGCTCCTGAAAGCCAATATCAGTCAATGTAAGCAATGTAGTGTCTACCTAATTACATCCACCATGACTTCATGCTGCTCACAGAGATAGTGTTACTAAATTGGTGTAGAAAGGCACTTATGTCAGCGAGAGCCAAATTTAAGTGAAGACACTGCCACAACTAGGTCAGCAAAGCAACTTACTTCGCTCTAAAGGTGTAGTGTAGACCAGGCCTAAGTCTTTCAAGGCAAATCGAGACTCTGGGCATTAGCAAGCATAAATTACTGTACTTTTTGTAGGTGGTTTAACAAGGGGCAAGGGGATGACTTTGCTTTTCTCCCAAGCAAATTAGCAGCACCTAGATTATGCCTATTTTCTACTTCAAGGGAATTGTTCCATTTCATCCCTTACCGGAGCAGTCTTTAGAAGAACAGAAGTAATTGACAGTGCACATTCTGCTCTCTGAGGTTAGTTATGCCAAGCATACATTAAAAAAGACAATACAATAGATTAGTTGTGGGATATAGTGCATATCAGAATTGTTCTATACAGACATCAGAATATTAACTAAAAGGGAAAGACTTCATAAAGTCTCGTGCACGCCCTCCTGGCATGTGGATATGAGCAGGTATTCAGGATTTTTCTTTAAGTATGCTGATATGATTAAATTTAACTTGACACGAGTGATGTACCGTAACATGTGATTGTAATATTTAAAAGAATCACTTTTTCTGATTGAATACCTAGCAGCAATCAATTTTATATAGCTGTATCTAATCTGAATTTCTTTTGCAACTAGAAGCTGCCTGAATACTAAAGCTATTGCAATGTTCTCTATCTGATTAGCTGCACACTTAGCAAATACTGAACTATCTAAAATTATTTTCAGATAGTTTATTTCATTTGAAGTGCAACTGTTCCAGTTTAAATACTAGACAGTTGATTTCACAAGTTTTAAAGCAAGTTTTTAAAAACTACTATTCTGCCTTCCCAAAATAAGTGACTATAGACTATCAACATGTAAAAACTAAGGTTCGGATTTTGATGTTGTTAAGAATGTTTAGATTTAAGAAACAGCATGAGTTTGAATTTTTTTTCTCAGTGCTATCTTGTTCTGGAAACAAAAAAGAATGTGTGCATGACGTAAAAAATTAAGTACAGTATTCGAGGCTAAGTTAATACAGTTGGAAATTAGTGGCAGTGTTTATTACACAGTTGTAAATTTAAAACAATATTCTGAATATACTTCCTTCCAAATAAAATCTTCCTCTGTGCTATGTATTAAATGCCACATGAAATTGTTTTGAGCAGTAATTTTACAGATGCATTTTTAAGAACATGAAAAGTTAGAACTAAGATAGGTGCAATTTCTTGTGCATAGTCCCATGATTCATTTTATTTTGAACTCACATACATCTCAAAGCAGCAGCGTGTATGTTACCTGTGTCATGTAAGCCCCTCCTTTACATAACAGTTTGCTATAGTAATTGTGTTTTGTGAGTTTTTGACTTCATGAAGAGTGTGAAAGTCCTAGAGCAGTAGTTCTAGAGAAGAAGTGATGGAAGAAATAATTCCCTTGAATGCAGCTCTTTACACTTTCAGTTTTTAAAAAGAACAGTAAATGTATCGTTATCACCATTTTACAGATGAGGAAACTAAGGCACAGAGTGGTAAAATGACTTCCCAAAGGTCACAAAAACACATCTCTAGCAGAGGTGAAAAAAGGACCCAGGTCCCCTGACTCCCATTACTATGCCCTGTCTACCACACTATGTTGCTACCTGTAATAATAGCAGCATTTGTAGGAGATAAACACAGTGGACCTCACCAAGCAGTATGGGAGAGTAAAAGTCTTTTCAGTTACACTGAAGCAATTCAAGAGTTTCTCTTCACTTCCTTATAACAAGAGATTCACTCTTTAAATTGATTGTTCTCTATTTGGAGTCCTTCATGATATTTTGACAGTGTGTAGAAAACCTGGATTTAAAAGCAGCATTGGATCAGTAAGTGTGAGTGCCTGTTGCCTCAGCAAAAGCAGTGAGCAAAGCTGCCCTTCAGTTTAGCGTTGTGGTTTATTTTGCTAACAGCAAACATTGTTGAAACAAATAGTTATTTATAAATGCTATAAAATTATCTTAACATAAACATTAACTGAAGTACACAAATGATCACAGTGATAAACAAGTATAACAAAGTGTAGCTGAGGCAGGAAGCCAATCTCTCAGTTCCCTGTGCCCAATGATATTTTGATAGTCATTTTAATCTTAGAAAGTAAATAGCATCAGACATGATGTTCCATAATTTCAGCACAGTGCCAAAAAGTGAATGCTGCCCTTGCCAGTACAAACAAGAAAGCAGTGCTGTACAATGTGGTCATCTCAAATCAGGTCATCTATGTTCAATCACAGGCAACAAAAGCATTGGAAAACTAAAATTAATTCAATAAAAAAGAGAGATGGACACTGAATGATTTGAGTTCACACACAGTATAAAAGTGAAGCCCGCCTAAGCCATTACTGGATTTCTGGATTTTTTCAGGGCAATTTCAGCAGGGCGAAAAATTAGAATGATTCAATTACTGATATTACAAAATAATGCTGGATTCCATTAGAACTGCAGACTAGTTCTAATCAAAACTCTGTTCAAGTCATAATCCTGACTCTTTGTGCCTTGCAATCAATAGGTAAAGTTACTGTGGATAAACCCTTGTCAGGGTTCCCTTCCCACTCTGAACTCTAGGGATCTGCTTGAAAGACCCCCTAAGCTTATTTCTACCAGCTTAGGTTAAAAACTCCCCAAGGCACAAATTCTCCCTTGTACCTCGGATTAGTTAACGCTGCCACCACCAAGTGATTTAGACAACCTCAGGGAAAGGACCACTTGGAGTTCCTACTCCCCCTAATATCTCCCCAAGCCCCTACACCCCCTATCCTGGGAAGGCTTGAGAATAAACAAGATGAGTACAGACCAACCTTCGGTTTTTTTAGGAAACTAAAAAAAAAACCCCAATCAGATTCTAAAAGAAACAGAACTTTATTAGAAAGAAAAAAGGTAAAAGAAGCACCTCTGTAAAATTAGAATGGAAGATAATCTTACAGGGCAATCAGATTCAAAAACACAGAGGATTTCCCTCTGGGCCAAACTTTAAAGTTACAAAAAGAAAACCAGGAATACGCCTCCCTCTCAGCACAGAGAAAATCACAAGCCAAAACAAAAATAAGCTACTGCATTCCCTTGCTAGTACTTACTGATTCTAATGAAGTTGGATTGCTTGCTTCTTTGATCTGTGTCCGGCAAGCATGCAGAACAGACAGACCAAAACCTCCCCCCCCACCCCCAGATTTGAAAGTATCTTGTCCCCTTATTGGTCTTTTTGGTCAGGTGCCAGCCAGGTTACCTGAGCTTCTTAACCCTTTACAGGTAAAAGGATTTTGTGCCTCTGGCCAGGAGGGATTTTATTGTACTGTATACAGGAAGGTTGTTACCTTTCCCTTTTATATTTATGACAACCTTGAATTCACAAGAGCGCCAGTATACTTGGTCAACATGTTGGGGGGGGGGTCACATTTTTAAAAGTGTTGTCCATTTTGAAAGTTTACTTTACTGGTTTGAGAGTTATTCTGTGTACTTAAAATGGCTAATACCAGCAGAACCAGCAATATTACACAGACTAGTAAAAGCTTTTTAAGTGCAACTGCTATACAGAAGTTGAGCTATAGCTATTTTTAGATATGAAAATGAAGACACTCGTGTAGGTGCCAGTGAAATCTATGTTCAAACATCCTTTGAAGGAAGATGCTTACTAGAAATGATGAGTATCCCCATTTTTAAAAGGTTCTCTCCCTTATATTTATTAGATCACAGATTTTTATCTGCATGTGATGCCAAAACTAAGAGATTTAATTGCTTAGGTAATGTGCTAATTACCATGTACTCTCCATTACAACACAGTACACAAACAGTTCACTTAGGAAATAGTAGGTCATTCACAATGAGAGTGCTGTGTGCAATCTCCTCTATGAACAATAACATAGTAGTAGATTCATGGAGGTTACCAGCCACAGTGAATTCCATTTTAATTATACAACCTTTAAAAAAATTCATCATAAAATTGCAACCTGCAATCTAAAGGATTGACGTCTCTGAATAGCATTCTCACATGGACAGAGAGATTGGCATGTCTTCATTTTATACCAAGTATTATTCATATTCATTAAGACTGAAGGGGACCCAATGAAGTGTGGTATGGTGAAAAATCACACCAACAGAGTTTGCTCATTTATCTTATTAGTGTCTAGAGGGTTGCACGTCTGAACAGATGGGATTACAAGTAGATCTGCCCCACTGGTTCCACTTAAGCCTGAACCTTTCTCACCTACATCATGAGTGAACTATGTAGGGATTCTTTGTTTTTGTGGTTCTTTGTGCTGCTGACTCTCCGAAATGATCCAGCATAGGTTAAGTGTCATGAAGGCTGAGAAAAAAACAGAACCTTTTGCCATTGTTGCTTTTTGAGAGTAAATCAGGGTTTGTTACTGAGGGATTATTCTGGCTAGAGAGAGGCAAGAAACATAGAGATGCAATGCCAGTGGGCCCTTATAGCCTTACTATTGCCCTTAATTCCTGACATGCAACACTCACTGCCCTTCTAATCTCAAGTTACCCTGGAGCAGAATGTCCTGAGATAAATGCATTGCAGTGTGGTAAATTTGGTGGAGTTTTTGTAAAGTAGACTGTCTGGTTTTTTTTTTGTTTTTTTTTTTGTAGTGTTGTAACCATGTTGGTCCCGGGATATTAGAGAGACGAGGTGGATTAGGAAATATTTTTTATTGAACCAACTCCTGTTGGTGAGAGACAAGTTTTCAAACTTTACAGAACTCGACTTCGGGACAGAAAGGCTTTTGTGTGCCTCAAAAACTTATCTCTTTCGCCAACAGAAGTTGATCCAGTAAAGATATTTCCTCACCCCACCTCATCTCTCTAATGTCTGTTAGGCAGTCTGGTGAAGCTACTGTGCTTATTTACATTTGTATCCAAAATAATGGTTTGGAATCAGGTTTTTGGAGGTGATACTTGTGCACCATTGGCAATTATTTTTAATTGAATTCTGGTTAGGGGCTTTTAAAGGTTTTTTAAAATAACATTTTTGTTAGTTTCCAGTGAAACAAAACTGCTTTTGGTCTGAATTACATTTCAAAGTCCTGTATTAATTGCAATAGTAACACCAAAACTAAAATGGCCAACATGACTTATAAAATCCCTGTGTTGGTCAGGAGAATATATGACTTTATCCTGCAGCTGGACCCATTCAGGTACCATGGCCACAATCCAGCAATACCTTGGTTTCATTACTAACTGTAAGTATGTAAGTAACCCTACAAAATTCAATTAAGTTTAATGGGGAAACTCATGCTTAAAGTTAGGCTCACCCCAGAACAGGGCCTCTGTGTCTGTGTGTATGCGCATGTGCTAATCATCAAAATATTCAGGTTTCCTTTTCCTTTTTGCACTCTGGCTTCTAATGTGGTTAGCAGAGCCCCAAGATTTTTTTTCTCTCTTTTTTTGTTCAATAATTATTAAAACAGAAATTGTTCATGGGATAGCTGGGATTATTAATTCATCACATACAAAGCCGTATATCCATTAACTAAATCAGTCCATACTAAGAACTGTTAACAAAAAAGACACTAAGGACCAGATTTTAAGTGCTTAACTCCCAGTGGGAGCCTAACTACTTTTAAAAATCCCATTAGATGTCTATCTTCGATTTCTTTAGGTACCTAAATAACTTTCAAAATCTGGTCTTTAGACCTTGCATTGGTGAGTAGAGCAATGCCTAAACACCCTTGCAAATCTGGGCACAAGGCTCTCTGTTTTAATTTATTTTTTAAAACATGCTGTATTATTGCAGACAAAGGCTATTTAAACAAAATTACTGGTAAGAATAACAGGTCGTAAATTGACTTTGGACATAAGCAAGAGAGCTGAATAAACCCTACCCTACCAACATCAGCAGATCTCTAGTGTTGTTAGAAAGTGATACTTAACAGGTTCATTGAAATCAATGGGAGTTTTATCTTTGATTTAAATGTGGCCAGGATTTGGTTCTAAGTGATTAAGGTGTTAGAAAATGCTGTTTTCAAATGGCAATATTGATAATGGGAAAGACAGGAGAAAGGTGTTTTACTTGTAAGAACCTACCCTAGTGGACAATTATACAATAACCTGCCCATATGAGACATTTTTTTCTAACCTCCATCAACTTATTTCTTTTTAAAAGCATGAGTGTTTATATACACATACATACATATATATATATATACACACACACACAAAATGACATTAAAAGAATATTTTGTTGCAACATCAAGCATTCAACAGGTAACAAGTGCCAGAATTAAGGTTGCGTGTGCAGGGTGTGGATGTGGAGTGGTAAATAAGCGGTTGGGCCACATACTGAATGATGAAGATAAAAAGAAATACAGAATAACTGGCTTTTCCATGAAGACTGTCTGTCATATGGAAAAAATAGTACGGGATCATATAATTAAAGACTATCATAATCGAGACACACACGGTATGTCTACAGTGGGGATAAAAATCCCCTGGCTGGGCCAGGTCAGCTCACTCTGGCTCACGGATCTCAGGCTCCTGGGCTGAAAAACTGCTGTGTAGACATTTGAACTCAGGCTGGAGCCTGATGCTGGGACTCCGTGAGAGTGAAGGGTCTGTCACGGGGCTCATCACTCACTGCCGGACTGGCGCCTCCTCTTGGTCACTCTGGGGATTAGCTCAAGGCCAATGCTCCCTATGTGCGATTTGCACACAGTTGCTCCATCTCTGCACCTGCCTGCAGCCCCTCTCGCAGTGTCAGGAACCGCAGCGTCCTCTTTGTGCCTCAAGGCACTCAGCTGCCCAGTCTCTGCAGACTGCCAGGAGTTCTCTCTTGCTCCCCTGGTCCCTGCCAGCAACTGACCTGTCTGTGGTGCTAGCTTTTTTTCAGCCTGCCAGAGACACAGTCCTCACCCCTTGGGCTCCCAGTAGCAATTGCTCTCAGCTTTGCCCTGCAGCTCCTTTTATGTCAACTTGCTGGGCCATGATTGGCTGCTCCTTGCAGCCTCTCTCCTATTGACTGTGCCTCACACAGCCTGCCTGGGCCACACGAAGGACTCACCTCCACTACTCCCGTCTGAGGTTAACCCTTTCTAGTCCAGTGTGGGGCAGATACCCCATCACAGGGTCCCAGAGCTCGGGCTGCAACCCAAGCCCAAACATATACACAGTGGTTCTTAAACTTATTTGATCATGCCCCCGCTTCTTTGTGTCTTTAGTAGTTTACGCACCCTCCACCTCTGGGTGCCCGGCCAGCAACTGCTGTTCTCTGGCCGCCCTGCTCTGAATGTGCGTAGTAAGTTTTTTTTCCCCCCTAAAGCTTCTCATGCCCCACAGAATACATTCCATGCCCCCCGAGGAAGGCGCACCATGCAGTTTGATGCATCCGATGAAGTGAGCTGTAGCTCACAAAAGCTTCTGCTCAAATAAATTGGTTAGTCTCTAAGGTGCCACAAGTACTCCTTTTCTTTTTGTGAATACAGACTAACATGGCTGTTACTCTGAAACTTGTCATTATGCAAGGCACTGCATTTAGCCGTATGGAGTGGTCTACACAGCAATTTTTAGCTCCACAGCCCAAAACCCATGAGCCTGAGTCAACTGATCGTGGGCTTTTATCCCTGTGGAGACGAACCCTCAGAGACCTGAATTAAGGTTGCCTGGGCAGCATTACTTTTTGAATATCGTAACTTGAAAGTGCTTGATTTTGTAACCCTAACAATCATTAAACATAGGTTTTATATGATCTGCATCTATAATTTATTCTTTCTATTTTAACTGCAGATGTTCAAATAACCCTTTAAAATGTATAATCTTTTAAAAAAATCTACTAAACTCTTGGCCTGAGTGCTGTCTTATGTCAGTGAGTTTTACAGGTTCATTATGCATTGTGTAAAATAGTATTTCCTTTTATCATTTTTAAATTTAAGCAAATGCCCCCTTCCTTTGGTATTATGAGAGAGGTTAACTAGCAGTGCCCAATTTACTTTCTGTTCATAGTTGTGTGTCTCTCTATCATATCTTCCCTTATTCATATCATTTCTGATTTAAGCAGGTGCAATCTTTTCATTCTTTTCTCATACAGAAGACTTACCATGCTTCTCATCATTTAGTTGCCCATCTGTGAAACTGGCAACAGCCATATTCCTTGGGTATTTTTAACTAGGAGAATTTTGTGTATGTGAAAAGTAACAGATTGGCAAAAGTTTAAAATACTGTGTCTACAGAACAAGTACAGCATGAATAAACTACTCGTAAGTATCTATGTTCATCCATTGGCCTCTGTGTTGATACTGCTAACAAAGTTGGCCATTATGATGGTGTATTTTGTGATGCAATGAAATTTGTCTATAAGAAAACATTCATTTAATCTAATGTCGGACAGTTAACAACTGTGAATTAGGAACAGTTTAACTGTTAATCTCAGCCTTTTTGAATTGACAGAGCTGCCGGTAAAAACAAGAAATTAGTATTGTCCTCACAATCCCCTGAGCCATCCAATAAGTTGTTTTCAGGGAAAATTATAACAGATGCTAGGGTCTACCTGGAACAGAATTTAAATTGTATTATTTCAACTTTATTGCAAGTATTTGTTAGTGAATAACCTACATTAGAACAGCCATACTGGGTCAGACCAAAGGTCCATCTAGCCCAGTATCCTGTCTTCCGACAGTGGCCAAAGCCAGGTACCCCAGAGGGAATGAACAGAACAGGTAATCATCAAGTGATCCATCCCCTGTTGCCCATTCCCAGCTTCTGGCAAACAGAGGCTAGGGATACTATGACTGTCCATCTTGGCTGATAGCCATTGATGGACCTATCCTCCATGAACTTATCTAGTTCTTTTTTTAACCCTGTTATGGTCTTGGCCTTCCGAACATCCCCCGGCAAGGCATTCCACAGGTTGACTGTGCATTTTGTGAAAAAATATGTCCTTTTGTTTGTTTTAAAGCTGCTGCCTATTAATTTCATTTGGTGACCCTTAGTTCTTGTGTTATGAGAAGGAGTAAATCATAGACACCGACTTCCCCTTTGCCCGGTGGGTGCTCAACCACACGACCCTGCCCCACCTCTTCCTGCCTCTGCACTTTCCTCGCCCCACCCCCATTCCACCCCTTCCCCAAAGTCCCCGCCCCACCCAGCCTTTTCCCACCCCAGCCCCGCCTCCTTCCCACCCCCATTACACCCAAGACCCCGTCCCTGCCTGCCTCTTCTCTGCCTCCTCCCGTGAGCGCGCTGCGTCCCTGCTCCTCCCCCTCCCTCCTGGAAAGTCCTAAGTGCTGCCAAACAGCTGTTAGGTGGCGGGGGGGGGGGGGCGGGAAGCGCTGGGATGGAGAGGGAGGAGCGGGAACGTGGTGCACTCAGGGGTAGGGAGAGGGAGGCGAGGAGGGGGGAGCTTGGCTGCTGGTGGGTATGGAGCACCTGCTAATTTTTCCCTATGGGTGCTCCAGCCCTGGAGCACCCATGGAGTCGGCACCTATGGAATATAAATAACACTTCCTTCTTTACTTTCATGACAAGTCTGTCAAATTCGGATACATACATTTTAACTGGATTTAATTTGTATTTACCCAGTTAGTCTCTTTATTCTACCCTGCACCCTTTGTAAATATTGCAAATGTCAATCCTTGAACATTTAGGTGAATTAACTAGACATGCCATCCCAGACACTCAGGCCATCATCCTCCAAAGACCTGTCCACATGCTTCACCTTAAGTAGTCATTGTGTAAAGACATATGTAAGTCTTTGCAGAACTGGGGCCTTAGACCTCATGTGGAGGAATAAAATGAGCAAAAGTGTATTATATCTACTGTGATTCAACTCTAAGATGTGTGTGTCGTTTTCAATATAGCAACGTACAGGAGGAGTGAAACTTTAGTGCAACAGAGTACAGAGAGAACTAGAAAGTTTACATGCAGTTAACTGGTGTTCACTGTTGGTTTACAGATGTGATGGAAATTAAAGGAGAGTTAAAAGTAAATCCTAGTTCTGTATGTGGGTAAGTATGTTCAATGAAGTGTCCTTTCTACACCTATAAAAATCTAGTGAGTAAATGTGGCAGATGATTAAGACATGTCACTGTTGACATTACAGCTCTCAGTTTACAGAACAGCTGTGGACTCATATGCAGTGTATAGGATGCCAGTTTCTTGACTCTGTGATTGTAGATAAAAGCAAAAAAGCAATTGCTATTTAGTGTGTTAAAGTAGCCTGCCAGCTCCATGTTAAAGAATTGAGAGAAGTTCCTTGAGGGCAGCAAATGGGCTTCATAGAGTACCTCGTCCCTTTTCTTGCCATTCGGATCTTGCTGGGCAAAATAATTGTACGTGGTATGAAAAATAATGTGTACCTTGAAAGACCGTGGGAAATTATGAGTTAACTTTGAAGGTACTCTGCTTTGTTGAAGCCACACATCTGGCAATTATTGTGCCTATGGAAATGAATCACCCAGATGAATCATTTGCATCTTTTCCTGATTTCAAGGGGTTACTCCTGAGCCCTGCTCAATCCATTGACTTCAGTGGGAATTCTACTCTCCACAGAAACAAGCCCAGAGGAGTTAAAGACAAAAAATTAAGTAGCTTCTGTTACATAAAGCTTAGTAAAATTATTACATTGTAGATTGTAGTTCTTTGACTATGCAGTTCAGATCTTGAAAATTCCTCTCGCACACGTAAAACTGTCGGACAACCTGGCACATTTTAACATGACCATTAAATCTGAGTGCCAGCGGTTGTACAAGTTAGGGGAGAAGGGCACTGACCAATCTTTTCTGAGCAAGATTACGCAGCACTTAGATCAAACCACCATGAGTGGTAACTGCGTGATTTTTTTTTTTTCCTTGAGGAAAAGAGGGTGAATTCTTCCCACTTAAAACCCACTTTGTTTTGTTTCACATACAAATACGGGTTGCTTTAGCTATGTGATGTTAGCCAAGAGCACACATTTGGTCCGGGTGGATACTGCATGGTCCCTGTGCAGTGTGCTCTAGCATATCTGTGAGTGGAGGCTGCATGTGGATGTGAATCACATCAAGTGCTAGGTGAAGCCTTTTACGCTGAGCTGTGGTAAGTCTAGAGCCCCTTTCATGCTCATTCCCTGCTATGACTGAGGAACATGATCCTCACTATGTAAACGAGGCCTACCTTTACCCCAGTGGTGTGCAACCTGGGAGGGGAGCAAGAGGTTCTCTGGTGGTGTGTGAAGAAACTGGGATCCCGTGGGTACAACAGGGCCCGCTACCATAAGATCAGGAGCAACATAAAAATAGAGGGGTATTGTGGGGTGGGATGGGAGCGGGATTTAAAAAAAGAGTCCTTCTGTGCTGCAAACAACATGAATGCCCTGGCCAGCAGCTGCTGCTATCTGGCTACCCAGCTCTGAAGGTAGTGCCGCAAATGCCCTTACATCTGTGCTGCTCCTGTCAAATATAGATAATAATACTTACCCTCCTATTTCTTGGAGTGTTGTGATGATTAATTACTTAATGTCTGTCCATTAATTAGTTAATTGGTCCAATTTATCTTCCAGGAAAGAGAGACTTTATTTATTTATTTATTTAATTTGCCTTCTGCAAATGTGGAGAATGGGGAAGAGAGTTTTTGATTAACATCAGGAAAGCTTTCCTCCTTTTATTTCTGGATTGGCATAAGCTAATCTGAAGTTTGCTTCAGAGCTAAGAAGCAGGAATGGGGTCAAAGTGGTTTTACTAATATCTGCTTTATTTTATGTTTGGACTGATCTGTATAATGAACTTACATTCAGAATAAGGTCAGTATTAAGCACGTATATTTCCCATATTTACATTAACTTTACCTCGGTACAGATATGAAATTTTACATGATAGGTTCTGCTTTCTTTTGTATAAAAAATGTCCAGCCTCTTCTTTTAATTCTCTTCTTTAAAGCAATTATCTCAAACTTGTAAACACCACTCACTATTCCTTTTTATCCACGTATCAAAATATATCAAAAAGACAGTTTGGGAGGATCTGTTTAGTGAGGTGAAACTACCACTATAATGGTTAAGTGAAAGTGTAGTTTTGTGGGTTTAAAAAAAAAACCCTATGACTGAGGGTCAAGAGATCTGGTACTTTTTAAAACCTAAAATGTAGGGCAGCACTAGTCTGAGGTTTGCCCTTCCAACAGAAGAAGTGAAGAGGACTCATAAGCTGAGTTGCAAGACTGGAGCCAGATTACAGCAGACCCAATACTCTGGTCTGGACTTGCTCTGATACAAAACCTGAGAGATGGAAAGGGTCCAAAAGTAGCCAATAAACCCATTGTACTCCCCTGATTTTATGGGCTGCCAGGGACTGATTTGGCTGCCAGCACAACTTTAGAATAGTCACAGGATTGCCCTAATGGAGCTAGTTTAGCATAGCCCCTAAGAGTGGTTATGCTAGTTAGGAATCACCAGAGCACAACACTCTGTGGACATGTCCCCTCCTTCCCCACACCTTGGCCTTCCTATATAACTCTTTGGCCTTCCTATATAGGGCAATTTCACATCCACTTTGTGCCAGTGAAGCATTGCAGGATCTGGCCCCATATGTTTAAATTTATTGCTGGGTTACTAAATCACTTGAAAAGAGAATTCACTTGTTGAGCTTTATTTGTATCATGTGTCCATGGACAGATGATCACATAGCGAAAGAAAGAACTGAAGAGATACCATCATCATGATGGGTATAGGAAATATACTTTCAGAGATTATATAATGCTTCAGATTTCCATTCCACTCTGATTTCCCAAGCACCCTTAACACTGAGGTGGATCATGGAGTTTAATGTAGCCAAATTGGAGAGAGGTACATACCTTACTTTTTACTAGCTGAAAAGCATATCTAGTAAAAAAAAGCATATCTAAAAGAAAAACATGAAAATTCACCAGTAACATAAAGGTGCCACCCTAGGGAGAGAACAGCTGAATCTCTGGTACTGTGTCCTGGAAAAACAATCCCTGTTTGCTGTTGACCATTGATGCATGGCCATACCCCGTATACACACACACAAGATGGTTGTGCTAATAAAATGGTCCTGGACAGTGGCACTAATTCATTTACTAATTGGACATATATTGGTAGCTGGGATTCAGACTTTTATCAGGGTTCAATATGGTGCATATGAAGAGGTCACTGGGAATATATTTGTCTTTTGTGCATGAGGTTGTTTGCTGGAAAAAAGAGATCTTACCATCACTCAAGGAAATAATACAAATCCCTGAGCTAACCCCTGCTCTTTTCTTCTCTCTCTCTCTCTCACTCTGATTCTGTCCAAGAAAAACTGTTCTTTTCCCCCTTTCATGCTTTCCTTTTGGGAACACCCTTACTTGGGAAAAAGTTTGTTTTTAAGTGAAATATGAGGCAGAACTGGCTTTGCAGTTACCTTCCAAGAACAGGAGGAAGTTACAGAATTTTCTGTGTCTGAATTTGGTTGAGAAGTCAAATGGTCCAAGTCAAGTGTCCCAGTCAGATGATTAAACGGCAAGAGAGAAAGCTTGCAGTGTTAGTCAATTGGTCCAGTGTGGCTGGATGTCTGATTCCCTGTGGAAAAGCCTAAAACAGCTGTTTTTATTATCCTTAACTAGAAAGTGCTAGCAGCAAATCTATAAGAATTATCCTGCATTATTAAAGAAACCTAGTGTATTTGAGTTGGAATGTAAGTTTAACAATACAGTTAATACTGTTTATCCAGATTTTTTTTCTGGGGATTTGGGACATTTGTAAATAAAAACTCACCTGTTGCATTTCAGTCCTGCCTCTAACTTCTATCCGGTGACAGCCCATGACAGATTGGCAGTAAAGTTGAATTCTTTGGGGCTCTTTGTGTAGTCTTAGCCTTCTTCTCTATTATGTGATTTTAATTAGAAATTTAATCATTTCTGAGACTACCTCTCGAGAATCTAGACAAGTTCCTTTAATAGTGAAGCATTAGCTTGCTTAAACTGCCGCACAAAAGTAAAGCTTGGAAGCATTTCTGAAATATTTCCCTTGGTGGGCAGGAGGGATACCACAAAATAAAGATGGCAAAATAATTTCAATTATAAAGAAAGGGTAAAGTAAATTTAATGTAAAATAGACAGTGGTTTTTATTGCCTAAGTTTGCTATGGGTATTAAGCAACTTTAAAACCCAATTTTTATTGCTGTTAACTTTTCAAATTGTAGGAAAGATTAGACTCTCTCTCTCTCTCTTTCTACTGTAAACTGCAGTTGTCAAAAAACCAAAGTATTGGAGGTTTAGGGTTTTCCATAACTTAGAATACAATCATCTTATTTTAAAAATGAAAATGTTCAGCTTGCGACAACTTACAACGTAGCATTTCTAATGTTTTTTAAACAGCTATTAATGTAGTCAAGCTGTGTTTTTTCTTCTTCTGTGTGTAATCATCTGCTCAGTGGTGCACTCTATAACTAGTAGCCGGAGACAGAGGAGTGGCCTGCTGTGATTGATGGGGCGAGGCCTAGCAAACTGAAAGAGTCCCATCTGGATTAGGTTTTGGGAGCAGTCAGATGTTGAGTGGGAGGTCAGTAAGGCTTGCATTAGCTCCCCCTCCTTCAACACCCCTATCATCCACACTCATACACACATTACACAGCTCACACGCCCTCATCCATAATTGATACTTGCTTTGGGCAGATGCTGCATGGCCTGGGACTAGAGCAGCTGCTAAGTTTATGGAGGATAAAGAGAGCAGGATGGTACAGCAGGTATTTTCACTTTATTTTCACTTGAAACTCTGATTTTAGTCAAGCAAGGGCATTTCTTTTATTCAACTGTACCACTGCATGAAAGCCTCTTCTAACACATATTTTGTTGCTTAAGTCATTCTGCCAGGCGAGCTACAGCAGTGATTATGTGTGTCTGCTGTGCTTGATATGTCTAACTGAGCCGTTCTTATAACCAGCAGGTTTACAGAGTAATTTTGCATTTTTCTTCTTTGTTTCCATGCCCTGAGGATATGATGCAGTTTGGCTCATTTAACTATAGTATGAGAGGCTTTCTCTGGATGTGAAATATCTCTTGCCAAAGAAACAGAACACAATAAAACTAAAATAGAATAAAACAAACAATAAACCGTTAGTTAGACTTTAAAATGTGGAAAACCTTAAAGGTTTTTAGTGAGTAAATACAGTTTTATGTTGTGAATATGTGTTTAAAAAGAAACACTGAATAAGTGATATTTTCTTTGCTCTTCTTCTTTTGTGTATAAACATGACAAGCTTGCTTTATTATGTTTTGTCATTTTTCATGCATTTTTTAATTATAAAAGCCTTTCAGAGCTGAAGAGAGAGTGATGAAAAAGAATGTGGAGATTTGAGATACTCAATAGGAATGTTTTAAAATTAGGATCTTTTGTGTTTTAAGTATAATAATCTATGGGATTTTAGAAAGCCTTCACTTGCCTATATCATACTAAGGCATTTTTTTGTTCTGGTATAGCTCAGCATTTAAGTAGAAAGCAATAAACTGGATTTTATACACTGCCACGTAAAGCATATTTTGGAGCTGAAATGTGGTTTTCATTAGATTTCAGGCCAAAACATTTAGCAGAGCCTGACTGTCTGCCTTCCTTTGTTCTTCTTTCAGCTGCCAACTACTACTTTATTCAACCACACACAAAAAAATGAACATTAAGGGGTCATTTAAACTTATATAAAAGTAAAGAGATGCAGAGTTAAGTCTGAAACTATAACTTCTGTCTACCCTCTTGTGCCTAGTTAGAGTTCCACATTGCCTGTGTACTGTCACCCACTATTTTGAGGCTGCTCCAGTGCCTAAGATCATGGTCTAAATTAAGAATGGAGTTTCCTGTCACTTTAAGGAACATTTCATACCTTTAAAAAATAACTTAGTAGATACCATTTTTCAGTTTCATTTTGTTTTCAATACTCTCATTAAAATGTCATTTTAAAATACCCTGTTAATATGCTGTGGGGCTAGAGAATAACTTGAGATTCACAAAGTCCCATTCAAATTTAGATCAGTTTTGTGTAGTCTAGATTTGGCATTCACATTTCACAACAGTATAAGTAAGGATCTGTTAGTTTCCACTGTGATAACCTTAATATGAATTCACATCTTAAACGGTAACCAATTTGCATGTTACGTATCTTAATATTACAGAATGTGTTTAATCGTATGGGACATGCTAATGCATTATGGTAATGTTATGTGCTTTGAATATGCATATACTCATTATGGATCCAAAATGTAGAGATTATTTAGACTAAATTTTAAAACTAAAAAACCTGTACTTGTCATGGCATGTGCAGTCGCTGCTTCTAAAATCAGAACATCTCAGCATTATTATCATGATATGCATAATTATAAATTCCTGGCTTACAACAGAATGTGTATATGTACATACACACCCACACATATAATTTCTTTATCTTACAGTGGACAACTATTTTTTTTAATTAAAACAAAAATAAGTTCAATGAAAGAATAACACCTGGGCTGATACCTGGCATGCCAAATTTCCACTTCTTCCTGAATATATAGGGGTTATTTATATGCTGACCCTTCACTATTTCCTTACTTTTGGCTGGTGCCACTTTAATAAGGGAATCGAAATCTCAATTTAGCAAATCTAATGACTGAGGTAGAAGACTCTCAACAGTGTTAAGGTGCCTGAATTTTCATTGTGTGTATGCCATTTTATGGCAGTACTGAAGTGAAATGTTTGAAGGTGCTGGTAAGAAATCATATAAAAGCTCAGTGCTCTTAATTAAATATTAGCTGTAATTAGCACTAAGTGTGAATGGTACAGATATTAATTAGGGTCTCATGGAACTGCTGTCAGTGTTAATGAGAAACAGTCAGGGTCTCAGCAACATCTGTTTTAGAACTCAAGGTAGTATAAAAACCTTTAGTAGATCAAAAGCATCTGAACATTAGCTGTTGGTCCCTTTGTTGCCATTATTGTTCTTTTTTTAATATCTGCTGACTGTAATGCCATGTCTAACAACTGACATGAAGGAATAACTTATGGACCAGGAATGACCAGCTACTGTGCTTCAAAGCAATACAGTCAAAGTAATTTAGTAGGTAGAAGAATTTTTTATGCTGCTGCTTCCATGCTCCCTGGTTCCTATCACTAAACTCTGTCCTAAAGTATTTGATGTTTACAGTTTAAATATAGAACTTTCAACAAATAAAAAAGTTCACACTCATAGCTATTACCTGTGAAGACACATGAAGGAAGCCAATCATTGCTCAGTTTTAGTGTGCATGCTTTCTTTAGTGTGCATTTTGGCCATGTATAATTAATATTTTTCATAATAGCTAGGGAGTATTAGGTAAAGAAATTAAAAAATGAGTTTTCATTTATATATATGAATGAAGGAATGAGTAGATACATTCCTCTACTAAATCGAATATACAAGGTCTTTTTCCTGTTTTAAAACCTAAATTGTTGCAAGTTTTAGTGTAAAAATACTTAACTTTTCATTTTGGCTTGTACTTGTAATACTAACAATACCATTATTTTACACTTTCAAAGCACTGTACAGTCATGAAGCAATCTCACAACACAGTGCAATATAGAACGTAAATGTTGTTGTTTCCATTTTAAAGATGATAAAGTGAGGCAGAAAGTATAAATGATTTGCCCAAGGACACACACTAAATTAGTTGAAGAGCTGGGATTCACATTCAGAAGTTTCAAACTCCTAATCCCTCATGCTTAATTCACTACAGCATATTGCCATTTAGTTAGGAAAAATATGTGTTTTCTCCTGTAATATGTAACCAAAGGCTGTTGAAATATATAGGCTAGTGAATCCTCAAAGGTTCTGAGTTCCTGTTCTGTTCAAATGATCACTCCCATATTTAGATGCTTATTTGAATTAGCTGAAACTGGTTGGAAACCTTCTTAGTTGTGAAATTCCACAGTAATACCTCACTATTTCAGTATTAGCCATGGCCTTTGCTGAAGCGAGCAGGTGCAAGGATTAATGAAAACAAAAAATGTGTGTGCACATGCGTGAGCGTGTTTGGTGGAATGTGGCTGAATATTTCATAATCCTCCCTTCCCTCCCTACTTTTGCACATTCAGTGGGGAATGAGGATGATCTTGACCAGCGTCTGATGGGGCAGAGCTCCTGCTGGGCAAGTCAGGGGCTGGTCCCTCCCTTCCTTAGGTCCCTTTGTCTTCTGTTTGGCAGGACCTGGTGAGTTGGAGCTAATCAATTGGTGTGCCCCCTCCTGCACTTATTTATACTCTGCTGGGGCTTTCAAATGCCTCTTGCACCTGTTAGCTGTTCTCTTTCCCTCCTCTTAATTAGAGCGTAGTAGCTATGATTTTTAGGATGCTGCAGGCTTTACCAATCACTTTTTTGGTACCAGGAAATAATTTTTCTCCTTGGGCCTCATTGAGGTTCAATGGGCTTTTTTCTTTTTTTTGGAGCTGGGTGAAATTTTTTCGATGAGTAGTAAATTAGCCAGAAAATACATATTTTGAGGCAACAAAACTGTAAAAGCAATTTCAAAAAAAGTTGAAAGTTAATTTTGAAACCAAATGTTTCAACTTTTGGTTTTGAAATGGTGTTTTGTTTAGAAATTGAGCTAATTTAAAATACAAAAACAAAAGAGAAAAAAAAACATCCCAAGATGGAGCAAAAAAAAGGGGTGGAGGGGAATTGTTTGGGGTTAAACAAAACATGTAGATGGACCCAGAATAACACTTTTTGGTTTTCAGGGTCGTTTTTGATTCTGCCCCTGAAATTGAGCCAAGGCTTTCGAATATGTATAGCCATCCCCAATTCCTTTCTATGGTGATACTGCAGATGTACTGGTGTCCCCTGACACTGCTGTCTGTAGCATCGTGATTTAGGCATACCTTAAATAAATTCACAAGCATGTTTTGTAAGAAGATTTTTTTTTCAGTGTCATAATATATTCATTATGGTCAGACCCATTTAGCCAGAGACTGTTGCAGGCATTTACGTCAAATACCTGTGATACGTTAGCATTTTTGACATCTGCTTGCTACAGTAGAATTATATCAAAGCTAAAGCTAGATCTAATTGTCCATACAAGATATAGATGCTGCCATTTGGTCTTTTAATTGTAAAGGTTTATTTTTAATACATAAATGTAAAATTATTCCTAGCAAAATGATAAGGCATTTTGAGTTCTTCCTTTAAAATTTTCTGACACATTACAGTGTAAAGTATTTTTAATGTTTTTCTCAAATGGATTTTAAACTGATGTATTTCTAGTCCCATATTTTTTATTTTGTGTTTCTAAGCTTGAATCTAATCATCCCATTGCATTTGTGCTCTACAACTGAAAGGATGAACTTTTACTTAATAGATTACACATTAAATGAGTGATGAACATCTGAGAGAGTAGCATTTTAGTACAAATATTTAAAACTGAGCACAGTGGATCATCTATTTTCAAACTCTCATTTGGCTGCATCTTTTCAGAAATCTAGAAAACCATGAGGAAGAATGCACTAGGCGATAAATATACCAAGCCTCTTTCAATGCCATCAGTGTTTTGTAACTTTTGGAATGAGTGGAATTATTTACTATAACTTTTCCTTCTTAACTGCTGGTTTTAGTAAAAACATATTGGCTACATTAATTTTGTTTTAGCTAAACTATCTGTTCCTTTGACTGTATATACACTAGGGGTTTCAGTTCATGTAGTCTTACCTGGTGTTAACAATCAAATTTAAAAAAGGCCCATGTAGAAAACTACATTTTGCTTCTCTAAAGTCAGAAATGTAATAGGGAGTGGCAGAGGAGGGAATTAAATCAGATGGGATACACTCTCCAGGGGAAACAAACATCCATTTAGAAATCTTGGAGAATATCCTCTTTATTTTCTAAATTATTTTTTTTTTACTTTACAGGGTAATCAGGAAGCTACAGCACCTCCTGACACAATGGCGCAGCCTTATGCATCAGCTCAGTTCGCTCCACCACAGAATGGGATCCCGGCAGAATACACAGCCCCACACCCCCATCCAGCTCCAGACTACACAGGCCAGACCACAGTTCCAGAGCACACGTTAAACATGTACCCTCCTGCTCAGACACACACTGAACAGAGTGCAGCTGACACAAATGCACAAACTGTCTCCGGCACAGCCACAGTAAGTTCAGGTTTCTTATATTTTTGAAGATGTATATCTCAAGTTATAAAAATGTGTATTGATAAAGCTCTTTCTTATGTTGCATCTAATGGTTCTAAACTTGGATTTTATTTATGGTTATTCAAAACAATATAGGGTCCAAAATAGGTTCAGTCTTTTTTCTTTGAACTTTGAGGGTATTATACTTCCACTTGTGGTGCCTCTCATCAAGCCAGCCGGTGGAGTAGTATCTGGTGGCACTTGTTTTCAAAATTCTGTTCCTTTTTGAATATCCAAACATGCAAAATTATATATGAAGAACAAATATTTAAATGGTTTTATAAGATTTAACCTGTTTAGAGCTGGGCACAACATTCATTTGAAGGAAAACAGTGAATTTGTTTTACTGATATTCCTGAACCCTTCTTATTCACTTTTCGCAAAGGTTTATTTGAATACAACTTTATTCTCAAGAATATTCGGAAAAGGGATAGTGTTGCAAATACTCATGCAAATATGTATTTTCATGTGAATATTCATCATGAGTATCTGCAACAAAAGTGCTTGTGCAGCCATCTTGAAAGCTTTTTGTGGGTTTGGAAATCATCAGACAATGGAACAGAAACAACACCATGTGGCTTAGCCACCCAGTGCGTGCAAACAGCAAATTACAAATCGTGACTACTCTAAGTAATAGTATGCAAATAAATGTTAGGCTTAGATGTTAACATAAATAAAAATTGGTGTCTATTTGTGGAACTATTAAGAACTGAAAAAGGGAATCCATTTTTCAAATTTCTGTCTTTCTTGACAACTTTTTTTAAAACTAATGTATAAGTGTCTTAAGGGATCTAAGTCAAGGAGTGACCAATATTTGATGCTGAGCTCGCACCCTCTGAAAATCAGACACTTTAAAGGTGTCTCCCAAG
The DNA here is from genome assembly GCF_965140295.1 of Lepidochelys olivacea. Lineage (NCBI taxonomy): Eukaryota > Metazoa > Chordata > Testudines > Cheloniidae > Lepidochelys > Lepidochelys olivacea. The sequence continues at coordinate 27,725,322 of NC_140420.1, read as the reverse complement.
GCAAACAACCAAAAACTGAGACTCTCAAAATCATTATTCACTTTTGAAAATACTGGCTGAAATCTAAAGATTGGTTTATTAAGGCCCTGGTTTGAGGGCTATCCCTTGAATCTGAAATAGAAGGGTTGGGTTTTTTCCACCGTATTTTTTTGTGAAGGGCGCAGTTCCTTTAAATATTTCTGCCTCAGACCATGTTATCCTTTCATAATAGCTGATGCTGCTACACTTCCCCTGGTTGTAGGAAGATTAGAAAATGTCTCGTTCAGAAATTAAAACAAATGCTTCTCAGCAGCATCCAGAGATGCTCTAAAAATGTGCCACTGATGCCCTTCCTGTATGCCTCCAAGCATTACACAGAGACACCAATCAATGGGTTGTTCTGAGGGTATTTAAGCACCTTACCATGTTACTTCTACCATTACCTAAATATTAGTGAGAATGGAAAATAATACCATTTAGAATGAGTATGCACAGTGTATAATACGTTCTATATACTATGTACAGGAACAGAGGACTTGCCATAACACAGCAGACTACTGATCTACCTAGTTCACTGCTGTATTCTTTCTGACATTCACCAATATTAGACGCTTCTCCGGAAGATACAAAATACAGTGTCATGGACAATTATGAAAACCTACTCATGTGAGAACTTTCTTCCCAATCTCCTCAATAAGAAGCCACCTTGTGGCCCAGAGTATTAGAAGCTATATCCTTTCCAAACACAAAAGTTTTTGTCCTATTTATTATAACTGTGGATGTTCTCATTAATGTCTAGTTCTTTTGGGAATCATACTAAACCTCTGGACTCAAAGGTATTGTGATACTTAATTCCAGTTTTAGGGTTTGTTTAATAAATGTTTCCTGTTACAGTTTTAAATTAATGAAATTCAAAGCTACCAAAACGTCTGCTTGTTCTTATATTATGGGAAAAATTAACTAGGAACATGTTATTTACTTTCTCTATTCCATTAATTAATTTATATACCTCTGTAATGTGACCTTTTTTTCACTTCTTCACTAAGCTGTTCATATACTAGTATAATGTCTTCTGTTATTTCGATCCCATTCATTAAATAGCATACCATTTTGTTTGCTGTTTTGATCACTACTACACGTTGGGCTGATCACAGTGACATCCAGCTCAATCCCTTCATGTTTGTTTCTTTGGAATTCCTGGATTTATACCATTCAGTCCTAGGATGAAATCCTGGCTGTACTGAAGTCCCTGGAAAACTTCCTATTGACATTATTGGGGCCAAGATTTCACCTCTGGTGACCTGTGGCTTTTTAAGTGTGTTTGACTGCCTCATTTATTATCACCTCAGTCTGACAATCTCATTGTTTTTGGTAGGAAAGAGCACAGAACTGGAGTAGGTATTTCCTCAACATCCTCTGTGGAAAAGAGTGATGAAAAGAAATCATTTAGTTTGTCTTCAATGGCCTTATATTCCTCAATTACTCCCTTGAATCTGGTGTTCCAGCAGATGCAGTTGTTCCTTTGCACGTTTCCTCCTTCTGATACAATAATAGAAATGTTATTCCTTTTTATGCCTTCGGCTATCTGCTTTTCCTAGTTCTCTTAGTCCTACAAATGTCCAGGTTCCACTTTATTGAGTGTAAATATTTTAATTTCCTTGCTTTTGACTTAATCTTTTTGAAGAGCTACCTCTTTTTTTCTGAAATCCCCATCTAAAATGTAGTGTAACAGTGAATGTTGTTGGCACAATACCTCCATAGAGAAAGATTAACTTAATTATATTGTAATCATTGTTATTTTTTAAGGGTGGCAAATCTGGCCCTATTTAATACTTAATACAAATGCTATTTAATGTGAATTGTCTTGTTGCACTTACATCGGATCTTAGAAATTAGAGATGGAAAAAATTTATTTGGAAATGTAGGCCGTCCCATATCCAAGCTGGCTTGTTGCCTACACTATCTTTTTAGTGTAATTTGGATTTCATTTAGAAACCTGTAAAAATAATATCATCCAACAATTTGTAGACAAAGTCAAAACTGTAATCAATTGACAACATATGGCATTTTATATTTGATATAGTACAAATAGAGATTTACAAGAAGTGAATTCTCTAAGGCTCTCCACTATTCAACTGAGCCTCAACGTTACTTAATTGCTTAAAAATCTCCCACAAATTTCCAGTCAAATCTTTTGTTCAAATTTGTTATGGGTATCAGCTTCTATAAACTGTTATGATCTACCTTATAAATTGTTAGCACTTTATGGCTTTCCATTGTATTTGTGAACACAGTATAAACATCATGCAAAAAGATACAAGCAGATGAAACGTTGCACCCAGGCAGAACCCCAGTGATTTCAGTGGGGTTTGTGAGGGCTTTAGGATCCACCTGTATGCATCACTTTGTGGATTGGTGTCTAACAGTACATGTTGTTTTTAATCAGAAAATGTAACATTACAAATTAATACAACGTCAGCACTGTAACTCAAAGTGATGTTCACGTCTGAAGGAAAAGATGCCTTAGCTACCAGCAAAATATTGGGGTAGTGAATTTCCGGACTTTCTAAATTCCAGGAGTAATCTGGTTGTCCACTGGAGCTTTTGGTTGGTAGCTTTCAGATATTTTTAGGTAGCTCTCAGATGTTCAGTTGTGTAATGTGCAATCTGACATGAGACCTGTTTGAAAAATTGACGAGGCTGGCTATTCACAAAGGAGTCCTATTGATAAAAATGAGAGGTTTAGTAAAACAGCGATTGGAGAGAAGCCAGTATTTGAAATGATGGTAATAATCCGTATGCACAACTGTGTATTTAAGGCTGTGGATCTGACTGTAAATTTAAGAAGTATGTTAGTGTAATGAAAAATGACTATTACAACTGAAAACAATGTTAATAAAATATCAGAAAGATTCCGTGGGGATTTTTGAAACTGCTGAAAAGAAATGCCTTCTATCACCCCTGCAAGAAGTGATCCATACCAAACTTAAAAACATTCTCTCTAAATTAGTTGTCCTGATGGCTTTCTCAGTGCATCAAACCTTCTCTCTTTTTGTCTACCAGAGCCTCAACCTTTGGGGCTGGGGCTGACTTCACTTTGTGTCTTGTACAGCCCCAAGTATAATAATGTTAATATTGTTAGTATTTGATGTAGGACAGTGAAATTTATTTTGGGTCATTTTATCAGAAAATTGTGTAAAATCCTGTCCCCACTCCCATGGCAACACTCCCATTGACTTAAATGGGCCAGGATTTCACCCATCAACTTTACTCCAGATTTGAAATTTCCATATATGTGATTCTAAGCACTAGTGCAACAGTAAGTTTAAAGGCTTGGTCCATTAATGAATAAACTCTAGGGGCCTTATTTAATGTTGCCCTGCACCTTGTGGAGTCATTTACACCAGTTGTAAAGTGAGTATAAAATGCTACCAAGCCAGAATGGTGTAAGTGACTACATAAGGTGCAGGATATCAGTGACTCCTGCCTTAGGAGATATGTAACATTTCCTGTATCGTTTAGATTCAGACAAATACTACACTTTTTATTTTTTTTTCTTTTATAAAAATACAGTCTTTTTTGCCATGAGTTTTACGTTAATGGATCCTTTCCTCCTCTCCCCCTGCTCCTGCATTTTTTAGTCCCTAAATATTGTGCCCCACCTCCTTATACTCTTCCCTCTTAGAGTTTCAGTCAAAGAACGCAGATGGTAATGCACTGGTGATTTTCCTTCACTGGTTGCTCCTGACTTTCTAGCAGACTCCTAAACTAGTTTTGGCAGCCTTGAAATTGTCCTTGTTGATGAGTTGATCAGACCTGCCATGTCAGACAGGGATGCTGTTTTCCTTAAACATAGTTTTTAATTCTGAGCAGTTTATATATTTTTTTTCTGGTTGCCAGTAAGGCTTAGCACAGTGGAAATCCCTCTTGGTTCTCATCTCAGATTCCTTGTTAGCAAAGAAATAATAATTTCCTGAGCACAAGAAAATTAGCAAATTTTTCAGAGACACATTCCTAAGCAGGGGCCAGTCAGGTCTTCCTGGCTTCTTGCTTGAATTTCCACTTTGTAATTCAGAAGTTTTAACTCATTTCAGGGAGCCTAATCTTTCAGTGATCATTCATACAAATGGGCCTTACTTACTGAGCATAGTCCCACTGGCTTCAGTTGGCATACTCATGGGACTATGGGTCACAGGATTGGGCCAAAAAGTATATTTTCCCATATGATGGGGTGTATACACCCTACGCTGTAGCCACCAGGAAGGGGTTAATAAATGGGTTATTTACCTGACTAGCTGTGACTAACAGACCGATTAACCACAGTTGGGATAAAAGGCTGCAGCTCAATTAGAGGAAGACAGCTACCAGAGTGTCCACATATCTATTCAGGGGACACCATCATAGGGCCTAATCACATCAGCCACACTATCAGAGGTTCGTTCACCTGCACATCTACCAATGTGATATATGCCATCGTGTGCCAGCAATGCCCCTCTGCCATGTACATTGGTCAAACTGGACAGTCTCTACGTAAAAGAATAAATGGACACAAATCAGATGTCAAGAATTATAACATTCAAAAACCAGTTGGAGAACACTTCAATCTCTTTGGTCACTCGATTACAGACCTAAAAGTTGCAATTCTTCAACAAAAAAACTTCCAAAACAGACTCCAACGAGAGACTGCTGAATTGGAATTAATTTGCAAACTGGATACAATTAACTTAGGCTTGAATAGAGACTGGGAGTGGATGGGTCATTACACAAAGTAAAACTATTTCCCCATGTTTATTCCACCTCCCACTGTTCCTCTGTCGTTCTTGTCAACTGCTGGAAATGGCCCACCTTGATTATCACTTCAAAAGGTTCCCCCCCCCTTGCAGATAACAGCTCACCTTAAGTGATCACTCTTGTTACAGTGTGTATGGTAACTCCCATTGTTTCATGTTCTCTGTGTATATAAATCTCCCCACTGTATTTTCCACTGAATGCATCCGATGAAGTGAGCTGTAGCTCATGAAAGCTTATGCTCAAATAAATTTGTTAGTCTCTAAGGTGCCACAAGTACTCCTTTTCTTTTCACACAGGATTTGTAAAGGTTGCTTCTACACAACCAAGCAGTGAGCATATGCATGCTGTTAAGTTTAATGGCAAAGTGCTCCAAGGTTGGAGGGATACTGGTGCAGAGACTTCTGTGGTCAGAATGGACCTGATCCATGGGAAGGATTTGTTACTAGGAAAAATGGCAGAGTTAGAATTGGTGGGAGGTTACAAAGTCCTTACACCTTTAGCTAAGGTACTCATAGAAATTGGTGATTTGCAGGCTGAACTAACTGTTGTAGCGGTGGCACGCAATTTTGCACCGTTCCTACTGGGGAATGGTTTTTTTTTTTTTTTATGTGGCAGAATCTGTCCCAGGCTTTGTTAGCAGAAGAAGGAATCTTGTGCTGAAAACCCCAGAGGGGAGGGTAAAGTCACATGTGCTGCTGGGGAAATAGGAAACTGTCTCTCTCATTCCTTGTTACCAGTGGAAAATGGGCCGTTGGGGGCAGGGATGGTCATAACCAGTTCTTGTAGCCCCAGGGCTCAAGGCAAGTCCCTGTGGGAAGGGCTGGATATAGCCAGCTCCTGTCCTGTGATCATCTCCCTGGGGGAGGGGGATGGTCCACCTTGTAACAGGGAGGCCTTCCCAGCTGCTGACTGCCAGGAAGTTGTAGTTCAACGGGGGACAGGCCTGACCCTAGGGTGCACAGATACATGTATCCCAGAGATGGAAGTTGGGGTCCTGATGACTGCTGCCATGGGAACAGACCTCAAGGGCTCTGTAGCTGGAAGCAAGCCCAGCCTGAGTGAAAGGGGGGATTTTGTTGGCCAGTGAAGGGTCTGTCATAGCTGGTAGCTGTGAGCCCACAGCTGGATCAGGGTCACCTTCCCTTTTGTGGGACACAGGGGTGTCTGCCTCAGAGGGGAGCCCAGAGAAGGAAGTCCAGATGGAAGGTATGGGGGAACTGGAGGGTCTGCCCACCTTTTGTAGGAAGGTTTTTCCCCAGGAGGAGGGGGAAGGATCTTCATCTGAAATGCCAGACCCCTCACCTGGGAATCAGGTTTTAAGGGAAGACTGAGGGTCAAATCTCCTTGAGGGGAGAGTCCACCCAACTGACCTTTTGGGAACAGAGAGTGGGGTGACCAAGGGGATCTTACCAATCCAAAACACTCCATTAAAAGATGTTGTTCCTGCTACGCTTGTAAGAGATAAAACTGTCTCTTCAAGGCAGGAGGAAAAAAAAACTTTGCATTTGGGAAACTTCACAAGCAGGTGGGGTCCAACACAAAGAGATGCCAGAGGGAGGGGCCAAGGGCAGGCATGGTTGCAGTGCACCCTTTCCTTGCCAAAACCTCAAACACATGCCTGAATTGAGAGCCTTCTCCAAAGAGGCAGGAGAATCTGTGTCTGAGCAGTTTTTGGTTAAAGTCTGCAGCTTTGGGGGCGTGGACCAGACCTGGGTTTGTGTTGCAGCAGGCTAGCTTGTCTGGCTCAGCAAGGCAGGGTTCTGGAGTCCCAAGCTGGCAGGGAAAATGGGCTCAGAATTCAGTCACGTCAGATGCCTGTCCCAAGGGGGTCTGTGTGACTGAACCCGTCACAAGCGTGAAGATTTTTTTTTTAGTGTGTGTGTGTGTGTGAGAGAGAGAGAGAGAGAGAAAGAAAGAAACACACTGCTGCAAAATTAATTTGATTCTGCATTAATGAAACCAAGTTGTCATTCTACAACCATTTTACCTTGGGCTGTGATCTCATCAGATTTCACAAGCTAAGCAGCATTTGATCAGATCTGTACTTGGATAGGAGACCTCTATGGAAAATGCAGGTGCTTCAGGAAGCAGTGTTGGTGATTCAGTGCATGGCACTTTCCCCACTGCATCAGTTCTCAGAATCAATACTCAGCATGGTATTAGGGGATACTGTGCTGTTGGAGTTTTCAGATGAGATGTAATGCAGAGGTCCTGACCTCCTGCGATCATTAAAGAGGACATAGCACTTTTCACAAGAGAGAGAACATTAACCTCAGTGCTGTGGCCAGATTGCAACTTAGGTAATTGCATTTTTGGCTACCTAAATTCCTGCTGTGTTAGTTGGATATAGTATTTTTCCCTTCTGACCTAAACTGATGTACTGTATAGTGCTGTTTGCTGTTACACTTATCCTGTTTCACCCTAGAGGTAGCTGTATTTTATTGGTGGGTGAAGCAATTCATATAGTTTGTACCTTCAGTTAATAAGGTTTGTGCTATGCTTAGAGATCTATGTGGACCAGTTGTTTCCAAACTTTAGTGGTTTCATTCCCCCTCTTTGTCTTAAATAGTCCAGACTTGTTGATCTTCCAGGCACATTGCAAAGCCCAACTGTTGGAGCAGGAATTTGGGAGAGCTAAGGATCTTTTGAGAGGTGGGGGGAGACTGATTTAATTCACAGTATGTTTCACTCATTTGTGGCAGCAGAGATGTCAGGGATCTCTGGTGTGTTTGTGGGTTTCATATTGTGTTTTTAAAATTATGGGCAACATAAACCTTCTGTGGTATTGCTTTAGCTAAATACAGATAAATGAATGAATTAAATACAGAGATCGGTACTACCATGCTCTGTTTTTTCTGTGGGGTGTTCTATTTCTTTGGGGCGGGAGGGGAGGAGGGGAACAGGTTGTTTAATTCTTCTTTGTCTGTTCATCTCCTGAGGGCATCCATCTCATGTCCCTTCCTGGGAGGCTCCATTTCCTATTCACCGGAAAGCAATCTGCTGCTTGAGTTTGGGGTGCCCACTGGTACCTCTGTGAGGCAGGTTTTTTATTTCTATGGGGCGGGGGGGGAGGAGGAGGGGAACAGGTTGTTTAATTCTTCTTTGTCTATTCATCTCCTGAGGGCATCCATCTCATGTCCCTTCCTGGGAGGCTCCATTTCCTATTCACCAGAAAGCAATCTGCTGCTTGAGTTTGGGGTGCCCACTGGTACCTCTGTGAGGCAGGTTTTTTATGTTCTTACAGTGGACCAGAATGTCATGGAGGAAGAGATATTAAGGGGAAATTGGGCCTGTAATCTATTCCTTCTGTTTGCAGCTTTGCCTATATACATTATTCTTGAGGCTGACTGCATTAAAAGGCCATCAGAAGGAAGAAAGGATAGGTGGCTTTTAGAAGTCACTCAGTGCTTCCCTCTGAGCTACAAGAGTATATTTGTAGTTGAGATTGGACCAACTTTTCACTGGATGGATATTCTGCTTGTGCTTCTGATGCTAGCTCACTATTTTATTGGCAGCAGATCTTGAACATATCTTCTGACTTCATGCCCCCTCTTGTGGACTGCAAATGGACAGAATTAAAAGTAAGCCTATCGTGGCTCATATTTGTATTCTCCCTATTTGGAAGACACTTGGAGCAGAAGGTAACTGTGTCTATTCTCCAAAAAGGGCTATTCAGAGGACTGTGCTTCCCCATAGGGAAAAATAATTCTACATGATATTTGAACACTTGGGCTTCTAGAATGAAGCTGCATCTTATAGATCTGATTTCCCAATGATTTGAAAAATGTATTGAATTATTTTATATCTGCTATCAATGAATGCTAAGTTTAGGCAAAATATCATTTTGGCATTGCTATATCAATTCCACACTTTGTTGTCCATATCCAGACATCTTAGCCAACAGCATACTGGATATATAATAATACTTTGAGAGCTGTTACAACAATGTTTATTTCATCTAAATCATATCCTGCTGACAATGGCTGTTGTACCAGCAGGGTGGGCTGGTTGAATCGTATTATGTATTCTATCCAGTCCCAACTGCAACTTAAACAAAATGTTCCGAGGTATGCCTGTTTCAACCCTCCAAGCATTTTTCACCCAAGCAAAGTAGTCAAAATCTGTATCTACGGAACAGTGGAGAGATCAAAACTGCCATCACAAATGGATAACATAATATCATGCTAGTATGGGAAGCCACTGTAACAGCTTGGGATCATACTATTCATTACTTCTGAGGGGCTTCCTTGCTGAGAATACTGTATGTAAACTTTGTAACTAAGCCCTCATGTATATTTCCTTGCTTATGCTAAAGAATAGCAGTAACATAGTAACATCTCATCACTTGTAGGACTGGATATGTCAGCATATGTTGTACAATTGCATCCTCACAAGTTTGACAGCAGCAGACTTTTGAAAAAACCTCCGTACCCTTTTGGGGCTCAGTTTTTATGCAGATTATGCAGGCAAAAATCTCAGTGGTGTCACTGGAGATTTTATCTGTGTCAAGAAGTAAGAATCAAGCTCTTAGTTAACCAAAATATATAATACTTTTAACAGGTCACTAGTAATTGTAAAAGCCAAAGCAAGGCTTTAAATGGACTGCCTTCTACAACCCCAAGCAGCCTTGGACCTTTTCCTATATTCCCTAATCAGAGGATTCCATTGTACAGATATGACAGTTTTCTGCAATATCCTGGACAAACCTTATTGAATTAAGTTTCAGTATCTTAGGAGTTCGTTGTGTTAAAGATGCTAATATTTATGTATTATTGTGGGATTGTTCCTTAAGGGGGTGTCAGAACTAATGTCAATCCTGTGAAGTGTTATGAGCTTCAGAGATCTCTCAAAACAATGGGCCAGAAAAGATGGAACTTTTAGTCGAGTGGGTTTCCTAGCAAATACCTGGAAGGAGGAGAATGCAAGTTACCCGTTTCAAGACCCATCCTTTTTAAGCTGCACCTCAAGGGGAAACCCACTGTCTACTGATCACCTGCTACACAAGGACAGGATCAGAGGTCCAAACTGTATAAAAGAGTGACTCTCAGGTTCATGGATGCGATTGGTCTGAGCTAACAGCTGTTAGGAACTTGTGAGCACAGAAAACCCCCTTGGTGGGGTTTGAATGACTCTTCACCTGCCAGAGCCCTTGTTGGAGTCAGAGGGTGATCTCTGATAAGCAAATTAGTATGCATGTAGGTATGGATATTTTTAATATGTTTCTCTGTAATGCATTCATTTTAAGAATAAATGGGCTGTCTGGTAACTTCAGTGTGGCAATTATACTGTTTATAGTCTTTGAGGAGATGGTAAAATAGGCTTGCTTAGGCAGTTTGTCTTGTTGAGGTATTCACAGTGTAGCCAGGGTACTGTGCAGTATGGAAATACCCTGGCCGAGAGAGAGAGGTGTGTCCGCATGTAAGCATGCGGGCCTCACCCCTGGGGTCCCTTCTGCTGGTGTCCTGGGAATTAGCTCTACTTCCAGCCTTGGAGCACCCTCTGCAGGCCAGTGTCGTGCTTATGCTGGGCCCCCATGTCCTTCCCGGACCCCCTTGTACGCTAGGGTGTTGCACTTGCAGGGCCTCCGCTCCCTGGGGAACCCCCACCTCCTATCCCTACCTTGCCTCAGTCATAGGCTAATGCCAGTCACCAGCTAGCCCCCATGCCCTGGGGTAGACTGCAGTATAAGCAATCATCCCCAGGCAAGGCTGGGTTTGGACCTGCTGCCTCTGTCTAACCTTGGGCTGTCCCCTGCAACCCCAGTACCTGTTGGGTCTAATACTAGGTTGCAGCCTGGGGCTTTCCCGGCTGGAGCTCCCCAGCCCTGCACCAATCTAAGTACTCTGCTTAGGTCCCTGCAGCCAGGTCCCTCCCTCTCAGAAGCTAGAGACTCTTAAGCTTCTGCCCAGCAGCCCCTTTATAGGGCCAGCTGAGTCTGTTTGGGGCGTGGCCACAGCTGAGGCTGCCTCCCAATCAGCCCAGCCTAAGGCTCCCAGCCCCTCCAAGGGCTGGCTTTTAACCCTTTTGGGCCGGGAGCGGGTGACCACTGCACGCTACACTGCACAAGAAAGTGATTAGTGTGGAACTGAACGACTGAGAGAGTGGGTGCCCTTGCTGGACCACAGAAGCAGAATATAGGTGCAGTTGCCCAGAATTGCAATACCTATTTTTTGCTGGGCATGCTGAAATAGCGATTTGGCTTTGCCTCTACTCAGCACTTCGATTTGTCATCTGTCAGTGGATTTTTTGGGGACCAGCAAGCAGCTATATAGCAGCATTGTTATCAGCTTTTGTGATATTGTCACAAGCCTCACCATTAGTATCCTCTTAGTGCCCAAACTTCTGTATCACTTTGATTACACAAAAGTCTCTGGTTTTAACCCCTCCATCTCAGTAAATACCTAGCACTTACGGTGTGGAAAAAAGATTGAAAATGTGCTCAAAACCAGAAGATAAATAAAAAGGCCCCAGATTTATAATTCTTAAAATAGTGTGAGTTTTAAAGTCAGATTTCTGATATTTTTAATGTTTGGGGTTGACAGTACCACAGTAGTGATGTTAATGCCCAAGATAAGTGAGGGGCTGGCTTTATCAATTAAACTATGTCTCGTTGGAAAAGAGCCTGCTTCCTTTAATTGTGTTGTCTCAATCAAATTAGCTTAACATGATTGGAAAGCCCTCTCAATGCTTGTTATGAGGCAGGTGAAACTTTTAGATCAGTGTGCTGGTTAGCGTTACCAGCTCAAAATGATCTAAAAAATGTTCTGAGGACTTTTTTCAATCATGTTAAGCTCACTCTTTTTGCCTGTCAGACAGGGACATAGTTACTAACACCACTTCATCCTGAAAAAGTTATTTCTGACTCCCTCTTCCCTTGTCAACACAGAATTGTTTCTCATCTCCCAAATAAAACCAACCAATTAAACAATTTAAGGCTGTTCCCTGGCTCAGTAGTGAAAGACCTAACAATACTTGATTTCAAATCTTTTTGCTCCTTCTATTCTCCTCTACTCATTCCCAATTCTTTTCATATTTCACTGACTTTTTCTTCTCTCTGCAGTCTAAGTATCTGTGACATCCAAATGCTTTGCCATGTGTAGGGTTCTGATGTCTCGAGAAAAACATTTGAGTCCTATATTCTGCTGAATAAACAAAGCACAGATTTCAAAGGGGACTTTGTTACAGTGAAATAGCTAATTACTACTTAAATTGTATTTGACCTTTCTGCATCTCTTCTTCACAATATAACATTAATTAAAATTGATCCTTATCTCTTTTTTTTTGGTGGGAGGTGAAAATTAACTCCCATTTTCACTGTATATGGAAGTAGTCCACGAGGCTCAGCTAATGATGCTTCTCCCCCTCTCTCTCTCCCCCCCCCCCGCAATAATTGTCATGCAAGTGGTAGCTGTTTGTGTACAATTTTAACAGAAGTGGGCAATTTTTCATGGCAACACTTACAGTTGCAATGTAACCTGAGAAGCAATAGTGCTTTGTTTAATGGCTGGATTCAGAGGATAATATATGTGGCCTTTTAGGCCAGGTAAACCCTGGAACATCCCAGATCCTTGCTACGTGAGAGGCCAACAATTCAACAGAAAGGTCAGTAAGTCAAAGGAGCAATAATTAAATGCAACCTAACAAGGTCTGTAGCCTAAAGCTGGGGAGACAGCGATTTCCTAAAGACGACCTCTTCTCCTTCCCAGCTCTTTATGCTTGATTTCTGTTAACTTGAAATCCCTTTCCCAGGGTTGCACAGCAGATGGGTGGGGGAAAGATTGGTTTAGTGACTCATGATACGTTACAACATTTTTTCCCACCAAGCATTTTTTAAAAATGTTTTTTCACTTGGTTACACCTCCAATTTCCCTCCCCCCAACAGCTGTCTTTCCCCTCTTTTTTCATCCTCCCCCCCACCAACCCCCAAGACAATCTGCTGAGGTTCCCAGAATTGAGTGTTACCATGTTATCCCTCTCAGTCTTAGCAGGTGAGAGCTGGGTGACAGCTCTCTGAAACATTAGCTTGTCCGCCTTGCTAGCAAACTCTGCCAGTCCAAACCTTATCTTCCAGGTAAAAAACAGTGACCCCCAGCTCCCGAGTTCCCCAGAGATGTCTCACTGCAGGGTCCAGCCCACCTAGTGAATACTCACAAAAGTTAAGATTGTTGCTCCTTCAAAGAGATGATACACAGCAGCTCATTAATTTAACCGGAGTTTGACAAACACTCTTACTTAGGTCAGAGCACTGAATTAGTGGATAGTAAAAGTAAAACAGGTTATTTAACAAAAAGACATAAAATTAAGTGATACCAAATATAAGGAATAAAGATAGAAAAGTTTACAAGCAAACAAAAGTAAAAACGTGCTTCTAAGACTAAAACTTAATTTCAGCACATTAGGTTTCTCACCTATACTCAATTCCTAGGGACTTCAATCCCCTTGGTTGAAGGATCCAACATTTTGTGATTCCAAGAGCTCTGGCTCCTTGTATCCTCCAAGTGATGGATACCAAAATGGCTTTCTATTTCTGCTTCAATCTCCGAAAGTTCATTGACCTTGTTACAAGAGACAGGAGGGCCTCCTGCTGCTCTTCCCATCCTCCTCCTGATTCATATGTAAATAAGGCTTCCATCATTTTGATTCTGTAATGCTTAATTTACATGGGAGACAGGTAGATAGCTACCTTCCCTCCTGTCTGGGAGATAACCTGTTTTTCCCTGTGTTTGGTCACAGATGTTAAAGCATAATATCAGTGATTATTCACAATTCCTCATGTAATGTTAATGCACATATTTCACAGTGATATTAATTACCAATGTGTCACAGGCTTTCATCAATGACCTTACTCTATACACTTCTATAATACAGTAATATTGTATACAATCAGTTGATTCAGTTGCTAATCGCTTGATGTTCAGATCCTGTCTTTATAGCCCAGTAAACCTTTGAAATATGTTCTTTGAAAAGTAAGCCCAGGTCTAGCTTCTCTCTCCTGCTGGGAGGTAGATGCCATAAAATTCACTGACCTAGCTTCAAGAGGAAAGAGGGCTTCCTTGGGATGCAGTCTCCATCCCCTATCGAGATTATATAGTCATCTTTCCCTCCCTTGCTCTCCTGATGGCTCTGTTTACCTTGCATATAAATGTGCTTTTCTTTGCCTTTGGCCATATCTTGCCTAATTTACATCAGAAACACATTCAATTAGGTGGAAACACATTCCTTTGTCTGGAATAGGCATGGCTTAGGAACTGCTTGCTAAATACATGTTAAGAACACATTTGCAGCACATATCTATAAAGTCCATTGTGGGTTTATTATACATACGTACATCATACAATGATTTTCAGAACCAGCATGTTATCACTTTGTATATGATACCTTACATGACACCTTTTAGATATAGATTATGACAAAAGTGTGTTAGGTGTACTGACTATGTCAGGCCTGACAAGAGCTGCTGACAGAGTAGAGGACCGCCAGTAGTCCTCTGGGCCTGTGTGTGTGTGTGAGAGAGAGAAACACACACTCTCTCTCTCTCTCTTTCTCATTCCCTTTTATAGCACTATTTATATGTCTAACCTATGGATGGCTCACTTACTATTTTTCCTTGTCCGACATGTCCTTTCCTGTGATCCGCTAGGGAGAGTCACTTAATTCAACCATTTTCCTTTACCTCTCTAGCAATACTAGTAAGGCAATAGTCAGTGACCCAAAGGCACTTCCTGGCTAACCTCAGGAATAGATCCACCCACAAATTTCCAGCAGTGTTTTACATGCCACAGACTAGAAATGATAGGGCAGATCCTAGGTGACGTCACAGACCGAAGTAAGTAGAGAACAAATTTGTCATTTCACTGGCATGTGTTCTAGTGCCAACTAGATGTTGCAGTTTCTGAACTAGATTGGGGAGTACGGGAAGGGAGGTCCAGTCAAGACGTTGCCTGGTATTTGGCTTTGTTGTGATATTTGGCATTATTTGAACAGTCACTGGGAGCTGAGAGTGACCAGCAGTCCAGAAAATGCTGGGGTGACAGTTTGTAGAAATTGCAGATGGAGAAATAAGTACAGGGCTGTTCTGTGTATGGCTGCTGAAACAAAGTGCCTTTAAACTAGAAGCACGTGCTTAATCTTCCTCTAGACATGAAACTTGCTATTAGTTGAGGATTAATAGTGTATTTAAATAGTGTTGATATGGAAAGCCCGGTCTGCATGTTGAGATCTGTGCTGCAGGCAGAGGAGGACTGGGATAGGTTTCTGCTTCCCTGCTCTCATTTGAAGATTCGCATATAACCAGGAGATTCATCCAGTCTCCCTGACAATAGGATCCGGCCCTCAGTAATGAAACCATGTATAGCTGATTCTGTAATTACAGATTAGTTACCTTTTATAGAGTGTAGGAGAGAAGGGGGACAAGTGCATTAATGATTCTAATTCTCCAATGGATTTATAATTATCAGAGTTTAATGTGGACATAACCAGACCTGAAAGAAGAGTGTTCTTTAGTATTTTATTACCCATGTTTTGTATTCCTTTGTGTACAAAAAGAATATTAGTCAATATAATACAGTAATAATACAGATACAGTAACATATTTAATTATTTTTAAAGCGGCACTTCTGAAATTGATTTTACCATCACTGCCCTGGGTCTGCCCACACTTGCCCTCTTCTTTACCATCAGGTTTAAAGTTTCATATGGTTGCTAGACCCTGTCTAAAACAATTTAATATTTTATCCATGCAAGAACTAGTTTATTAAAATACACATTTACATAGGCTACTTCTGCGAAAAAGTGTGCATTGTTCTTCTCTCAAGGGGAAAGAAAAAGCCCTCTTCTATTTTTCTGTTTGTGAAACCTGTTTAATTGTACAATATAGAATAGAGTCATTAGAGTCATTAGCTCCACAAAGAGTGATAAAACGGTATCTTGACCTTGGCAGTCATGGTATGAGGCATAGTTATGTACAGTAGGTGCTTTTTGCTTACATGATAAATGTTGAATACTTAGTTAAACTGTGGTTACCACATTGTTACATGGTAAATACATTGCATTTCTTTAATAACTCATCAGAAATATGTTTTAAGAAGATATGAATATGATCCCTCCCCGCATGAATTTTAAAAGAACTGCATACATATGATGCCTCTGTTCTGTTATTCTGTCATAGGCTTTGTGCATATTTTTTCCTTTCAGTTCACTGCCTTTCTTTTCTCTTTCTCGCTTTTTTTTTTTTTTTTTTTTTTACTGCTGGGCTGCACTTTTATTTCACTGTCATTTTGTTTCATTTCTGTTTTTTTTCTGTCACCATGCTCCTTTATTTCCTTTTATGTGTCTTCCTGCCTCTTGAATTTCCCCTTGTGTCTCTTGATTTCCCATATATTTTCTTTAATTCACTTTCCTGTACCCATCCTTTTCCATGAACCTGCAATCACAATTATTCCCTTTAGGTTTCTCCCCTTATAAATCCAATTTATAAATTATTGGGATTTTTTTTTCTGTCTCTGAGAGTGCAAGTTACAGGGCAATTACTTTTTGGTCTAATATAGCTCTGGTTGTCTTCAGAAAGGAACATGCACTTACCCCACGATAGTATTTACAGATGTGATGGCCATTTTCTTTGCTTGTACACTGGGGATTGAACTGGGGGCCTCCACAGCTGAAAGTGTGAACTGCTACAGCGTGAGCTAAAGAACGAAGCTTCTGTAGATGGGGGCTATAACAGCTCTGTCAAGGTTCCTTCCCCACTCTGAACTCTAGGGTACAGATGAGGGGACCTGCATGAAAAACCCCCTAAGCTTATTTTTACCAGCTTAGGTTAAAACTTTCCCAAGGTACAAACTATTTTACCTTTTGTCCCGGGACTTTATTGCTGCCACCACCAAGCGTCTAACAAATATAACTGGGAAAGAGCCCACTTGGAAACGTCTTTCCCCCCAAAATCCCCTCAAGCCCTACACCCCCTTTCCTGGGGAAGGCTTGATAAAAATCCTCACCAATTTGCGCAGGTGAACACAGACCCAAACCCTTGGATCTTAAGAACAATGAAAAAGCAATCAGGTTCTTAAAAGAAGAATTTTAATTAAAGAAAAAGTAAAAGAATCACCTCTGTAAAATCAGGATGGTAAATACCTTACGGGGTAATCAGATTCCAAACATAGAGAATCTCTCTAGGCAAAACCTTAAGTTACAAAAAGACACAAAAATACACAAAATACATTCCATTCAGCACAACTTATTTTATCAGCCATTTAAACAAAACAGAATCTAACACATATCTAACTAGATTGCTTATTAACTCTTTACAGGAGTTCTGACCTGCATTCCTGCTCTGGTCCCAGCAAAAGCAACACACAGACAGAGAGAACCCTTTGTTCCCCGTCCCTCCTCCCCTCCAGCTTTGAAAGTATCTTGTCTCCTCATTGGTCATTTTGGTCAGGTGCCAGCGAGGTTATCTTAGCTTCTTAATCCTTTACAGGTGAAAGGGTTTTTCCTCTGGCCAGGAGGGATTTAAAGGTGGTTAGCCTTCCCTTTATATTTATGACAAGCTCATATCCTCTGTATAATACAATTGCCAGTGGATTATACAGACATTGGGGCAAATCTTGTCCATTCCTCTGTTGGGTTATCTGTGGTCCTAACTACAGAAAAACTGAATGGAGGAGTAGGCTAAGATTCTAAGCTATCACCCTGTGGTGGCATAGAACTGTGCTCCCCAGCACTTACAACATTTTGAGAGCTGGTCAGGGAGGAAGTTTGTTGCACAACTACAGCCATTTTCATCCCCCACCACATGAAGCCATAAGGGATGCTGGAGCCCTAAGGCTGCTGTAGCAGATATAAAGTAGCTCTGCAGAGTGAAAGGAGGATTTCTTGCCCAAGACTCTGTGGAGATTCCTGACTAATTTAGGCCTCATGCTAAGACCAGCATTTGACTCATTGTATTTACCTAGTACATCTCATATAGTGTATATAAAGATTATCCTTCTTCGAGTGCTTGCTCATGTGCACTCCAGTGTAGGTGTGCGCTTGCCCCAAGCACTGCTGCTGGAAAGTTTTTCCCTCCGTGGCATCCATCGGGTCGGCTCTAGTGCCCCCTGGAGTCTTTCCCTCATAGCGCTGATATCTAGGGTCCCGCTGCCCCTTCAGTTCCTTCTTACTTTCCAGCCAATCCAGGGACCCCAGTCCAGAAGGTCCTACTCCATTATATCAGAGTCAAGAGCTTCCCGCTATCCATGTCAGAACAGGGATTGGTCCCTGGTGCTGTACCCAGTACCGAACAACAGGACTCTCCCCTCCGCTCATCTTGGAACCCATCTGGGGCAGAGGGAGAAGTACCGGGACCTGTGTTGGTACAGGCGGTTTCTTCCTCCTCTCCTGACAAGGCAGTGGCAGGAACAGCTAAGACGATTACAGGGCGCACCAGGAGCTCCTGAGCAGGGTAGCCATTGCGGGTGGCCCTGCCATTGAACAATGCCATCCTGGAGTCTATAAATGCTCTATGGCAGACTCCTGCACCCCTCCAACTTACTGCTAAGAGGATGGAGAAGTAGTACTTTGTCCTTTCCAAGGGGTATGAATTTTTGTAAACTCCCTCCCACCCCAGGCTCCCTGGTTGTGTCAGCGGTGAACAAAAGGGAGAGACAGGGACATCAGGGGATGATTCCCAAGGCTAAAGATGCCAAAAACCTCAACCTTTTTGGCAGAAAGATCGACTCCACAGGTGGTCTCCAGCTGAGGATTGCCAGTCATCAGGTGCTCCTGGGCTGGTCTTCCAATTCATTGGTTCCAATTCAGGACATCTGTAGAGCAGCGACGTGGTCGTCAGTCCACATCTTTACATCACATGGTGCCATCATCTAGCAAGCTAGAGATGAGACGGGTTCGGCCGAGCAATGCTACAAACAGCATGCTTATGAACTCTGAACCCTCTACCTCCACAACTGCTTGGGAGTCATCTGCATTGGAATGGACATGAGCAAACAAACAAAGAAGAAAAAACAGTTACTAACTTCCCGTACCTGTTGTTGTTGAAGATGTGTTGCTCATGTCTATTCCAACCCCTCCCCTCAACCCTCCTCACTGTCGGAGTTAGCCGGCAAGAAAGAACTGAGGGGGCAGCGGGATGGCAGGGCCCTATATACCAGTGCTATGAGGGCGTGACTCCAGGGAGCACCAGAGCTGACCCGACGGATACCACTGAGGGATACCACGGCGGTGGTGGTTGGGGTGAGCACACACCTACATTGGAATGCACTTGAGCAACACATCTCGAAGAACAACAGTTATGGGAGGTTAGTAACCATTCCTTGCCGCTACAATTTTTATGCTTTTTGTGCATAAAAATTGTCATGGTGTAAACCTGCACCATTAGCCAAATCTCAAGTATATTTATTACAATATAACAATCACCTGTTTATTGCCAAGTAATCCTGAGTTTTCTTGCCTAATCATTTATGATCCCATATACTGGAGGGGACACCAAAGACACAGAAGAGGTACAAAATGTATTTGTGACATTGCACTCCATATGTTTATGGAAATGAGTGCCAAGAAGAACACAGTCCTTTGGCTAAAGCAACAGGCTACAGCCTTATATTGTGTTAACTAAATTGGCTTCCATACTAACCCACTTCAGATTCTTCAGCAAAAATGCCTCACCTGGAGGCAGAGAGGGGAGACTTCAGGAGACCCTCAACTCTCCAGACTGTTGTCCCATGACCTCAGCCTCCAACATGAGGTGAACCACGAATAGCAGGCACCCGAAGCATGATAAACAAACCTCCTGAGAATGGACAAGCAAGTCTGAGGAACTGCTTGCTATTGAGGGCAATTTAATTTTTCCTACTGACCTATTGGTGCAATCAAATAGATTGGCAGATGCCAAAGCATTGAATGACTCTGCCTCACAATGAGCCTTTTCCTTTGGATGGTGAGCATGGGAAGTTTGTGTTCTTGTACATTTTCATTTTCCATTAAAATGAACATTTTTTTGTCTTTTTTCTTTTCTCTTTGATCTTCTTAAAATAGTACCATATACCTACCGGGTATACGGAAGGGAAAGAGGAAAGTCAGGTTTTTTTCTATGCCGTCTTTTTGCTATTGTGGAAAGTGCAGTAGAAAGTGTCAACTGCTATTTAATTTAATAAGGATTCACATAAGTTCCAGCTGCTTCTGAATAATATCTAAATATTTGATTTGAAAACGTGTGCCAGCACAAGAATATAATGCAGTCATGATCACCCAGCTATACAGGGAGATCCACGCTTTTTTTGTGCTAATTATGGGGTTTGCAGATGAGTCTGTAGTGAGATCTTCTGTTAACAAAACCTAGAGCACTTTAAAAAAGAATATGCAAGATAATGTTCAGATTCAGTCTATCATTGAAGTTCACAAAATAGAAGGGAAAATCAGTAAATATAGAACTACCCAGGTTAGAGAAATGCTGATAGAACTACGTATTGCTCTTTGTGGATATGTGTATGGTGTAGAAAATAATACAAAGAGCATTGTTATTTCAATGGCACTGCCATTTAAAAAGAACATTATTACCAAAAATATAATTTAGAAACCTCAAATTAGTTAAAATGTTCTGATGAATTAATTTTGACACTTAATAATCTACAGGAGAAATTGTGTATGTTTGTAATAAAGGTGTGTAAAAGTTAATAGGTTAGATTACAGTAATTTTCTCTTTAGCAGAATGCAATTATGTAAATTCCCTTGCATATTCACTTGGACTCATTATTATTGTTTGTATTGCAGAAGCATGTAGAAACCCCAGTCGTGGACCTCCTTTTGTACTAGGCAAACACATTTAAAAAAAAAAAAAAAAAGGTGGTCCTTACCCTAAAGAGCTAACATTAGTCTTTACTTCCTGTCCCAGAGCTTTTTGTAGTGCTGCTATGTGCAATAAAATAGCTGCATGTCTTATTTCAGAGATGGCTGTATTTAACTGTTTGCTCAATTCTTGTGTATACATTTTCTCTCTTAAATTCCAAGAATTCCAAGTTCAAAGGCACAAAATATTTCATTACTATAAATAGCTGTTATGAGAACAAGGATTGGGACCGCTTCTCCCCTCCCCCCCATCCCCAGTTCCCCTTGGCCCCCAACTTGATTCAATCAAAATCAATGGATAAACTCTCCATGACACCCGTGGAAAAAGGATTGGGCCCTTGGACTTACTTGGAATCTACATATGAACATGATCATCATCATTTCATTTTGGCAGGCTTGCGCAGAATATTTTCCAGATTTGAGAAATACTAATATTTTGTGTGCCAGTCCTCAGTGTAAGTGGTTAAAAAAATGTTTTCATATTGCGCTGAACTGCTAAATGATATAGAGAGAGGAACATAAAACCCAGAGAATTTCCTGCAACAAAATGTATGAAATTAAACAAAACCTTTACTTGTGGTAAATGTCCTGTGATGTTTATTTACTATGATATTACTGAAATATGTTGTGCTTTTGAATACGTTTTAAAAAAAAAATTCTGGAAGCATTTGAAATTGGAGCACCAACAGGCTAAAAGTTAGTGGAAATTTTTTTGGTTCTTTGAATGCTGGTCCCTCTGTGTATTTCACCACTGTGCCCAAGTCTGGAAATTCTTCAAAGCAGTGTCCATTGATCTGCACATGTGCAGTAGCTTTCCTTGTGTTCTTGACCAAAAATATAAGAAGTGGTGCAGGTCAACACCTCTCCAGGTCCTTTTTACTGTCGCATGGTCTGAGTTGGAATCTTGTCCTCTTTCAGTGCATAACCTGCAAACCCATTTTAAATCATTTGTATGTCTAGTTTAGTAGGTGTAGTTAGTATAGAGTTGTTATAGGATCGTAGTCCCTCTGCTCTCCCCCTACATCCCCCACATATTTGGGGGAAATCCTCCTTGGTCCTGGGACTGTGCCCCAAAGTTCTAGGATTCAAGAATTGCATCTCCTGCACTCGTTACTTCTCCATCAGTGATGAGCATCAACTGCCTGGGTAAAGCACACATCACTGCAGTGTGCAGTATTTGTCGATCTTTCCACCCCGAGAACTAGAGAGGCCCAAGAGCTCTGACTTTACAAGTTTCTGATGGAGGAAGCTATGAGGCCCTGCTCAGACCCAGGTCCAGGAGACTCCCTTGTACATCAGCCTCAGCCAACTAGCAATGCCCCTCCAAGCATGAGCCTTGGAGCCGAGCCTTTGCCAAAAGCCTACTCCCACAGGGCTCCCTGTGACAGTTGAGGGCACTCTTATGGACACAAGAACAGACTTTCAAGAGCCCAGTCTATAAGAAACACATTTCCTCCTTGAGCCAGTCCAGGTGAGATGTTGCATATGGAACCCATGGAACTGGATCCACTGAAGGCACCCAGGCAGGAGGGCAAAGCCCAAAAAAAGAGGGATCTGCCAGTTCTGGTGGTGATGGCAGGACTGAAATAAAAAGATAGGTGCTTGCTAGTCCGATCTATGAATGCAGGTCTGAATGCACCATCAGTACTCCCCCATTTATCCAAAGATCAACCGACTGCAATAAATATGCCAGGTCCTTCAGGTGTTTCCGCTGGAACACTTCAGACCCTGGGCTGGGCTGTACAGAGGTCTTTGTAACACCGAAGGATATATTCCTTCCCTACCCTCAGTCTCCACTCCTTTCAGGCCCTGAGCTCCTGAGAGACATTCTTACCTTGAAGGAAGAATCGTTAAGCAATGTCTCAGGAGCAGCTTCATCTCCACCTACTGGGTACCTTCGCTACCAAGAAAACCATCCTCAAAATTGGAGGTGACAGAAGGCACAGGAGTGCCAACAGACAGTCAAGTGGCTATGCTTACCATCCCTCCGGATATGAACTCCACAGGAAGAGCTATGCTGATTCACTTGGGGGGCCACCAAGACCAATAAATCCCTTCTTTTGACCCTATTGGGGCCCTTGGGAGCCTATGTAAGGTGCCTGCATCCCTCTCAGGATTTGTACCACTCCTCCTCCTCTTGTCAGCCAGTTCCATCGGTGTACAAGATGGAAGAGCCAGAGCTGGTTCGGAGAGGGGCTTCCTCAACATCTGTGGATGATGGAATTACTCCATCATTGCCTTCTCTGCTATTAGTATAAGGAGCTATCACAAAGGGTTGATAATGATCTACAGATCCCACTGGAAAAGGTTCAGGATCCGCAACACTGGTTCTTGGACATTTTACGGTCACAAGGACCAACCAGAATAGCCCTCGTGCTTAATGAGGCTCACTCCACCTCAGGGCCTGGTGTTTGGATGGGTGTCAGCCATAGAACACTTATGGTCCGCCCTGTCCAGGAAATCCTTAACCAAACTAGGAAAGATTCCACTGGAGCCTGCTACCAGGCTCCATTGTGGTTCTTCGTGGCCTGAGCACAATGCCACCAACATCCGCCTCATATGGTCGGCATTCCGATTATCACAGACTATCTCTTCTCTATAAAGATGTGTCAGGACTGGCCCTTAATTGTCTGTAGGTACACCTAGCAGTGATTAGTGCCTTCCTCCTGCCAGTCGAGAGAGGTTCTGTTTTTACTCTCCTGACCACTGTTTGATTTATGAAGGGACTGATCAGGACCTTTCCACCAGTCATTAAACCTACACCTCAATGGGACCTTACCGTTCACAGGTCTGCCTTTGAGCCTATGGTGACATCTGCCAGACCCACCTGTCTATGAACGTGGCGTTGTTCATGACTGTAACTTTGGCCGGGAGAGTCAGTGAGCTAGGAGCTATGGTGGCAGACCCTCCGTATACAGTATTCCACAAAGAAAGGGTCTCCCTTAAGTTACACCCCAAATTCCTCCCCAGGATTGATTGATTGTTTTTGACTTCCATATCCATCAGTTCACTTACAAGTATTTTTCCCAAAACCCATGCCTCTTCCACATACAAGAGACTTCAGTTCCTCGATTACAGATGTGCCCTTTTGTTCTACCTCCAAAGAACCAAACACACTAGAAAATCTCAGAGACTCTTTGTTGCCATAGTAGAATAGTCTCATGGATAAGCCATATCCTGTCAGAGGATTTCTGAGTGGACATGAGGGAAACTACTGCACGTGTGTGGCTCAATGGACACTGCTTTGAAGAATTCCTGGTCTCAGGTGCATGGCACGTGTATGTACCCACATGTGCAATACAAATAGGGACCACACATCTCGAAGAGCCTCCAGCTACAGTAGGTAAGCTCCATTTTCTTCAGGTGGATACTCAGTCATTTTCAATGCTTAAAACATTGTTTGATTGATACTCACCATTACAACAATGTACTCATGTAAATTCATGTTCTCCCAAGAAATTTGCCATTGTGTTCCATGAAAACTGGTTCTTTTCTTCTGTGACAAAATAGTCTTAACCTTAGAGCCAAGACCTACAAACACAACTGAACACAGTCTTAATAATCTCTTTAGTTCCTTAAAGGCATGACTCATGGAATCACTATGTTTTGTAGTAAGTGTTTAAAGACTGGCATTCATAGTTTGTACTGAGCTTTAGGATGATACAGGATGACACGATACGTTATATTAGTAATCTTGTATTATGAGATTGTACCTTTAAAATATATCTGACATTTTAATCACAGTTTGTAGGCTAACTAGGATTGTAAAGAAATATCAGTACATGCTAATTGACTGAGTTATACTCTCTAACATACACACGGACACAGATTAGCACACACAGAGATTCATATATGTGCACACTATCATAGTTATGTGGAAAAAATAATAATTGAAGAGCAAAGAAATCTTTCTTGAACACTTGCCTTCGAGGAATCAGCAATTTTGAATATAAGGGGCC
Source organism: Lepidochelys olivacea (assembly GCF_965140295.1). NCBI lineage: Eukaryota > Metazoa > Chordata > Testudines > Cheloniidae > Lepidochelys > Lepidochelys olivacea. Next base: position 27,700,756 of record NC_140420.1, on the reverse strand, counting down.
CTCGTGTCCCAATTTCTCTGTAAAGCAGTTAAGGTTACTGCACAGCTTGCTGAGATCAGCTAGCATGAGTGAAATGATACAAACAAGAAACAAAAGGACTGTCACAGTGCCATGGAGTGTGAATTATTGCTATTTTTATTCATTTGTGTGTGTTTGTGAATGAATTATTGCTATTTTTATTAATTTATTTGTGTGTTTGCCAGTAGGCATGCTCAATTTTAGACGACTGTCTGCTCTCTCATTTTCTGAGTCTTCCCTACACTCTCTCTCTTTATTTTTTTTAAATAAAAGAAAAACACTTAGTAGAAGCAACCTCTTCCAGTGATATTTCTTTTCCCTTTCCAGGAGCAGAGCAAAGTCAACATTCTAAGCATACTGGCCTTAGGAGAAACATGTTCCAACAAAGGCCACTTTGGCTGAAACATTGACTCCACTCTGCACCTTAGGGCAGAAATATTGCTGAAAGAGCAACTGCAATTTTTGCTTTGGAGTATTCATAAAAATCCCAGAAAGGGACTTCTGTGTCTCCTACACCACTTTGCAAACACAGAATATTTACCAGGTGGTGTTTACCTTTTGGAGACGCTTATGCTCTGTACACCTGCCATGTAAATTGTCCTTCCCACTATTGTCAAGTGTAAATATTACTTTGGTAGGCATCCTCTTTGGGTAACAACAACCTGAATCTAATCTCTGAAAAGCCCCAGTTTCTCTGAAGCCAGATATTGTGTCTGTTAAATTAACCTATTGGTATAAGGTTTGCGTCTTTTCTTCATCATTGGAATATCGATTTTAGGTGCTTCAGCTACTGCTTATGTATGGTGGTAACCCTTAAAGGTGCTACCCTGTAGAATCTAGGCTGCTGTTGCCTTTATCTTATCTTGATGAAGATTCTTGTGACCTCAGCATCTCCCATACTCTGTCTTCAGTTCTCAGCAGTTTTAAAAAAATCGAGCCATGCGTTTTTCCCTATGTATTATGTAAAAAAAGATGATCATTACTTTGGTTCTAACTTTGAGTGAAAATAACTGCCTATTTGATTAAAAATTGAGAACTGTTGAGCATGCTATTATTCATTTTCACTTTAGTCTGTTATCCATTGGCAATGAGCTAAATTCCACTCTTACATAGGCAGATTGCTATTTAACATCAATGGAATTGCATCTGATAAGTGGATTTGGCCCACTACTGGTTACAACCCACTAGAGACTCTTTGTACAGTTCACTATTAAATGAAGAATTAGAATAAACTTTGTACGAGTCAGGAGACCTGGGTGTGATAGGTGAGTTTATGTTCTTTTAGCCATGGCCACAAAGTGGTTTCAGAGGTATACAGTCACTTCTTGTGGAAGAAAATGTCTTATTTCAGCAATGAAGCCTCCAGCAAGTTATCAGACCAGTAGAGACAGGTTCCATTGTGTTGAACATCTGTTAAGCAGTGCTCAGTAACACGAGACAACAGCAAACACATGTAATTGAAACTACAAGTATGCACTTAGGTAGGTAGAATGACTGAAGATGGAATTTGGCTGGGATGTTGTGTTCATTACCCTTACTCTTGAGGAAAGTTGTACTGTTAATGACCTAAAGTAAGCCTAGTCACTCAGGTGGGGAAAGAATACCCAATTGTGTATTTAAGAGAGAAGATCCTGCCAATTTTGTCACTGGGGTAAAGGGTTCTGAGTACTGAGTGGGTTTGAAAAGGTTTTTTTCAGCCTTATCTCTGTAATGGTGAAGTTGCTACAGATCATAATCAGTACCATTGCTACAGATCATAATCCTTTAGCCTGGCTACAATGGATGAATGGGGAGAATGCAAAATAGCTGAGATGGATTTCAACATTTCAGGGGTATAACATGAGTATATGATATTGTCACACAGCTTGTTGGTGCCAATGGATTTTCCTGTCAAGAGACGTACCAAGTTTATGAAATCTTACTGTGTTTTTTCTATGTAAAGATTGTCATAGTCACTGAGGAAGAAGATGTGAAATACCATGTTATGGCCCATAGCAGGAGAGAGTAGGCAAGGTGTTATAGCTGGGGGGTCTAGAACATGATAACGGTGGGTCCAGCGTAGGGTGCTCTAAGATGGAAGACTGGGGCCTTTGTGTCACACTTGCATTCCATTCCTACTCCTAGCATCTGACCAGCGACAGAGTTGATCAGCCATGAATGTAACTAAATAACTGCTCTAAATTCCATTTGGATGTGTTAGCCCCCAAAGGCCCATTCCAGCAGCCAAGCATCACCAGTGGTGCTTGGTCACTCCCTGTTTCCTAGCTCTTCATGTCCTGGAGATTCGCTATACCAGGGAAATATCCATGTAGCTGGTTAAATTGTCTTTCCAGCCACTCTGGTTGAGTGGTACAGAGCTAAGGGTGGGGAACTGGCCTGGAGAGTTTGTGAAGCTGGTAACCTCAAATGAAAAAGGAATGTTATTTGACCGAGGGTTTTGTGTGTGTGTCTGTGTGTGTGTGTGGCAGCTGACAGTGAGTCTGACATTTAGCACATGAACCAAGGCATAAAGAGTTTAAGTGACTTGCCCAAGGCTGTAGAAAGAGTCTGTGACAGAGCTGGATGTAACACTGCTCTCATTAGTCTAAGTCAGGTGCCTTAACTGTGAGACAGTCATCCTCTCCTAACAACAGGTCTTTAATATCTAGTGCAATTCTCATTTAGTTCATGATCTTTTGTAGTGTGTGGACCACAATGAGATTATAGTTCAAGCTAGTTGTGAGGTGAAAGTTGTATTTCAGGAGAAACCTAGAATCCTGAATTTGGGATTCAAACTAGGGAAGGCTATTTAAATACCTAGTAATGATGAAATTAAGAAAGCGAATATGTAATGATAGTCTGTTACTGCTCTTTGAACAATTTTAAAATAAACAACCCTTTGCAATTCACTGTAACTTTGAAAAAATATATTAAGCTACTTAGTTATATATCTTACGTTTTTATCATGCACCTAATGCCATAATATCGTGTGTGTGTGTGTGTGTGTATATATATATATATATATATATATATATATATAAAAGCCCTGATTCAGCAAAGTTCATAAACCGAGGTTTAAGAGCTAATGAAGTTTGTTTATATATATATATATATATATATATATATATATATATATATATATATAATTGTGTGTGTGTGTTTTCACACTCCCAACTGACAAAAGTGCTCGTGTAAACATAGCCTTAGTGTAGAGGGAGGTGGGGCAATAGCTTTGCCTTCATCCTGCTCATAAGTACCCCTCTTGTGGGGGGTACTAGCCTAGCATGGTGCCTGTATTCCCTAGGGATGCCCCCTTAGCGGTATAAGTGAGGAAGCTACTTGTGTCTTCTCCTGCAGCTGTTTCACCCAGACAGGACCAATAACAATCTGACCTTCTAGTGTGGTTAGCAGTCAGAAGATAATCCTCATAGGTTAGAGATGGGATTCGCTATCCATTCAATCAACTTACTTTTAGTACTTCAGGAAGTTCATAAGATCATAATGTAGCAGGACCAATCTCCTTTGTGTTCTGTGGCTGTGATTGTAGAAGAAGCAGGTTGGAGGGTAATCCCTCTCCCAATACAAGGAAAACACCACTGGGTAAAGAGATGACCCACACACATTTTTGGAGAAGAAATAAAAAGTTTGGCTCAGACTGCTGCACAATGTTCCTCTCATAGACAGGCATGGAGAGTCTTTGCTCATATGGTGTATGCTGCAGGTATGGATTTGTCATAAATTCTGTAAGAATATTTGTAATTTTAACACTCTCTCTTGGTTGCTGTAGTACTCGCTACCTTACATTTCATATTGATTTGCCAAAAAAATCCTTTGCAAGTACTGCTATATTTGTAGAATACATTCATCAGCTGTTGCTGTGTGGTAGTAGAAGAATTTGTGACTAAAATAATAATAATAATTATTATTATAATTGTAATTGTCATCATGAGGAATGTCTGTCATATCCAGTGTGCCACATTTTGTCTTTGAATGATACATAGAACATGACAAGCATATTCCCAATTTGAAAAGATTGCTTATTATTTTATTTCAAAATTAAATCTTCACCCTGTGGTCCCCTGCTTGTTGCTGTGACCATATTTTAGTGATTCAGCTGTTTTTTTGTCAATCCTTAATATGAGTAATAGTGAAAATTTACTTGTCTCTAGTGGTAACGTTGCATATTAAAAAATATCACTTGTATAACAAAATAACTTTAAATGTAGACAAAAAGGAGTTATAACTGCTCCTAAGCTATGATAGCTAAAAGACAGTGCTGTATATTAGCTTTCAGTTTGATAAATACTTTCTTATGAGGTCATAAATACTTGAGGTACAAAAGGTTAATGTAGTGTGAAAGGCTGTAAAACACAGCAAGCAACCTGCTAGATCATAATGATGCATTAGTACCTTTCAGTATGAATGGCAGTAGCTTATAAAGTCTTTGGGCCACATTTTGTTCTCCAATTCAACAATGTAAATCCAGAATAACTCCACTGCAGAGTTACATGGGCGTAAAATGAGTGTAAATGAGAAGAGAAACAGGCCCTATGTTTATAAATAACTGTATAATTGTCATTTTCTTTAATATTTGCTTATATTGCCTATAATTTGAGTTCATATCTCACAAGTATATTTTCTGTTCTCAAATATAAACATTAAAACAAAGTGTAGTATTTATTAGCTGATGTGTCTTTCATGAGTTTTATAGATATTGATTTGTCAGATGAAATTAAGCCACAATGCATGGGTGAAGGAAAAGTGCTATACACTATATAATACAGTAATACTGTATGTGTTTGAATGGCTTTAAAAGAAAACAATGCAGTGTTAGACAAAGTGAGCATTTACCTTATGGTGATACTGACTTTATCATGATAAATAGCAATATTTTCTTGTGTTTAGAATAATGCTATAATTAAGCTACAATGCTACAATAAGCTGCAATTTTTTTTGTCCTGTTAAGGCTGGTGTTTCTGACTTGTAATGTCTAGGAATGTACAACATTCGTTTTCATACCTCAATGAGCATAAAATTTAATTCAAGCAAATTAGTTCTCCACATTTCAATATCAGAGTTAATATCTGATCAGAATAATTTTATGGTAGTTTCAATTATTCTTCTAGGTAAATGTGCTCATTTTCAATAATGTGTGATCTTATTTGGAGGCAAAATTGGACTAATTAAGGAAATTTGAAATAAAATACAAAAGCCTCCTATCTCCTGATGATTGTTTTGTTTTTAATTTTTGCACCCCTCTAGTTAACATCAACTGCTGAGCTTTTTCTTTCTTGGATGGTAGAAGGATATTCAGTGAATGGATTTAGTTTTCTTTCTTAATGATTAAAAATGATTTCGGGTTACAGTAAGTCATCAACACTGTTCGCCTAATTTGTGATGAGTAGTTATGTCTCTTTGTATTGGGGGATTGTTTGTCTCTTCAATTTGTTTCATTTCCTGTCTACCTTTAGGACTTCCAGCACTGGTAAAGGGATTAGACAGGTGGCTCTAAATATAGGCCTCTGATAGAGTTGAGAGATGAAGGCCTGTACATTTTGGTGTGATTGTGTGGCAAGGTTTCTGTTCTCTGCGAGTTAGAAACATAACCTGATCAGGGGAGGATCCAAATTCTTATCACAGAATTTGAGCGGTTCATACCTTTTTAAATGTAATCTGTAAAGGCATATAGATTAACCACATGGTCCATCTTTAGTGAACAGGGGAGGGACCTTGGGCTCCATTGTTAATAGTTTTTAGGGAAGGAGGTAGATGAAGGGAATATACCATTATGCTGGGATTGAACAAGCTGTAATGAAGGGTGTTAGTCAAAGTTGTGGCGCGTTTTCATCACATATGGAAAAAATGGTGTACCCCTGTTTCACTCATCTTCCTGGCAAAAATGATAAACTGTTCCTCACCTTTCAGTTCCTGCATCTGCAGTTCTTTGTCTGATATCTGCTCCTGGATGTCCAGTACCAGCTCCAATTCAGCATACTGCAAATGGAACTCCTTATCTTTCCTTCCAAACCCTTCCCTTGTTGAGTCCCAGCTTCCAATTTTTTCTGCCTTGTATTCAAATTTCTCATTCCCTCTCTTCAAAACAGACTCTGCCGCCAGCTACATCTCATCCCAATTGCCCTGCATCTCTGCTCATGGCCTTTGTTCAGCTCCCTTGGTTTCCATCTTCTATAAATGACTCCATGACTTCTCATGCCTGGAATGTCCTCCGTAACTCTGTGCACTATGGAGTCATAGTCTTCCTTCAAAACCCTTCTCAGATCTTGTTCCTTTTCGGTACCTGCCTTCCACCACTGCTGTCTTTCCTGAATCTGAAGTTAAACTTTAAAAAAGCAAGTAACCACAAGGTTTTGCAACAGTAAGCAGATCTCTTGATGTTTTTACTCCTATCCTTCCTCTGCCTGCTTTCCCTAACCTTTGCTTATTGTCATCTCTTGATGCATTATGTCTAATTGAGACTGTAAATTCCTCAGGGCAAAGATCTGTCATCTTATTTGTCTGTAAAATTCCTTGCCCACCTCTGATGCTTTTATAAATAATAAAATCAACAGAAGTGTGTGACTTGTCACATGCTATCTGTCCTTTCCTATTAACAGATACACTTAAACTATATCTATAGGATATAAAACCCATCCTGAGGAACAAAATAGGCTATTTCATGTGAAAATATTTAGTGTCTGATTTGGTAAAAAATACAGCTGTCTTCCATGGTAAAGAAATTTGGTTAAATTTCATTTAATTGGTCCAGACATAGAGAACAAATGTTTTCTAAAGTGATTAGCATGAAATAAAAAAGCTAGCTAGCTTTCTGATTTGCCAAAGACACATTTGCATAATCTTTGTGGGGTTTCTTTTTTTAATTTAAGATCACATTTAATCCTACAAAGAATTCTGCAATCTTATTTTACCTCGGATACAATTAGGAGAATACAGTGTGTTCTTTACATAATAAATGCAAGTAAAGTAACAGAAAGTGGAATATGCATCTTGTAAAAACCTCCATAAGATCTCTGAAAATATTGTAGTTCCTAATAGATTTTGTGATATTTTATTGCATTTTTGTATAGCTGATCAAGCTATGAATCCAAATAATGAAACCCCAATAGGCCAGTATATCATGTTAAGGATTTATTAATCATATTGTCATGCACTGCTTTGTATTACAAAGTTTGAGATTTTTATGGTCACATGAAAAAAGCATTATATATTTCCAAACCCAAACTTGTATATAAGGTTATAAAGCTTTTTGCATCATGCTTCTGGGCAGAATTTTTATTCAGTTATTGCTATGTTATTCTCATAGACTGTATTCCATTATAAGGAACCCACAGCAGTTTAGCCATTTCTATCGCATGACTGGCTATCCATTTTAAAAGTGCATCTTCCTTTTTGTTACAATTAAATGTCTCCCTCATCTTACAGTAATCATGAATATTCATATTAGGAATATCATGGGGGAGCTTCATTAACTTAGAAAATTTGAAGAAATCAGTGGTTTATTGTCTAATTTAATACATGCACCAAAAATGTTTATTAGATGTTCTTCAAATGGTTAGGTAAGGTGAGAGAGAACTGCTAATCTCCAGCCAACAATTCATTTTGTCTCATCTGAAATGCTCACCTGACATTCTTATAGAAGAATAGTTCCTGTACTAACAAACATGTAGTCTTCATGAATTTATATAATCTCAGAATTCCAGTCATTAAAAACATATTGGTGTCGTGCAAATGGCAATAGGGATTTCAACCTGTATTTACCACTTGCAGTTTTCTTTCCTTTCCAAGCTTTAAGTTTCTTTTGTTCATATGAAAAGGAGCTTGTTCGGCAATCTGTTTGCCACCCAAGTGGTCAAGAGCTGTCTGGTCTTCTGGAGCAGGCTAATTACTTAGTGAGACAGAAATGAACAGACACACACTCAAACTAAAACGTCTTACTCCTGTTCTTCTTTCTAGTATGCACACACTCATTCTTACTACCTTGAAAAAATGGATTAAATGCAAAAACGTAGTAAAATTTATAATTCACAACTGTGGCTCCATTTTCAGAACTCCACCAAAATATGAGATTGAGGGCCTCACCTTGGGAAGTAGGTGTAAATAGATCAAAGGCAGTTGATATGAGTGTAAGGAAACATAGCTTACATTGTATTATACATGACCTCTGAATTTAATAAAAGGGAGAGGTATTATCCTCCCTGTCACTCCTACTGTCACATAACGCATAACTAGGAGTAGACTCTCCTCAGCCTACTCCTAGGATTCGGTTCACTCTTCTGAATCCTTTTGTGCCCTCTCCCCAGGAGGGGGATAGGTAGTACCAAAAAGAAGGGGCCCTCAGCCTATGAAGACCTCAGGTCTCCCCTGATTGCATAGGCATAAGGTCCATCAAGCCTTTTACTTCTGGGAACTGGCCCTTTTAACCTTTTAACTGAACTGGACACAAGTTGTGACAATTAACATCCCTATCAAGTGCTACCATCAATTACAAAATTCTTCTCCTATTTCTCCTAACTGTCCCTACAAGATGCTTCGAGGAAGGCAAAAAAAAAACAAAAAACACATGGCCTCTGCTAATTTGGCCCCAGAGGAGAAAAAATTCCTCCCTGACCCCAAACAGGTGATCCATCAGGACCACAGCATCTGCAAAAACACAGATCCTATACTACAGTTCCAGAGAGGAGGGCTGGGGGAGCTCAGATGGAGCAAGAGGCTCCCAAGGACTCAGGCTAGGGTTTAAATTAATGAAATGGAAAAGCAAGGGGCCAGTCATCTCCACTTCTCCAGCCAGCCAGTGGTGTATAGAGCCTCTGGAGGAGAAGGGTCCACCAGTGTATGACCCCCCAGCCTTTCTTCTGAGGCTGTCCCAATCACTGCTAGTCCTATCAAGTTTCTACCTGTTGAGCTCTATGGGTGGCTGGGGGAAGAGGCAGGGGGAGGGTGTTAAAGTGGCCCTATGGTACAAGCTGACAGAACATGGTACTTATTTGCTAACAATGCAAAGACAGCATCTATTCTCCTGGGTGTCCAAGTAAATGTGAAGGGATTTTTATGCAGCAGAGTTACACTATTACCTGTGAGTTTTTTTGAGGCATTAAATTCTCCTTTGTACTAAGTCATAAAGAAGGTTCGTTCTCAATGTTGTATAGGATTTTCATGGACCCTGGAAAGCACATCAATATACTTAGTGCTGCTAAAACAGCCCTGCAGGATTGTCTTGAAAATTTACCTGACCAGGAATGAAACCTACTTGCCCCCTTCACCAGGATGCTGATGATCATGGAAAACTAGCAGTTCTTTACTTGCCAGTTAAATAGAAAAAAGACTCCTCCTTGGTGAGTTGATTATTTTTTGAGACTCTTCTGCAGGTCAGTGAATTCAAGGCCCCCGGAATAGGAGGTAGGGTGGGGAAGAGAGAGATGAAGAAATTCACCAAAGTGATATTCTGAGACACTGAGTTTGAGCTAAATGAGAATGCAGAACATATTTTCAAAGTATCTGGTGCGGGGCAAATTAACTAGAGAAGTGGAGAGAAAATGGACATTTCTGACCTGTGCATATAGAATGCTCTAGGATTAGAAAAAGAGTAGACATGATATGGATAGTAAGAACCTCTGTGCATAGATATGAAAAGATAAGCTAAAACACTACAAAGGTACTGTTGTTTTAGAGCAGCCACTTGACCATTTGAGGTAAAGATGACTCTTCTCCTTTGGGCAGCTTAATGTAATCACCCGTTTGAGGATTTCTTGCTTTTTCAGGTTACTGGACTAGGCTGACGGTAGGTGTAATCAATTTTTGAAATTCATGTGTCCCTAAGAAGAAGGTGAAAACCATATTCTTAGAGAATGTGGGACTCATCCAAGCAGTCCTTGCCAGTGTGCAATTCCAGACGGATGCTAATATGCTGAAGGGTTTTATTGTGTAATGCTGCTTGTTTGTGTATAAAAAAAAACAGTTTAACTGATTTTTTTCTCACTTTCAATGTTCTTGTTTAGATTAGAGTTCTACATTGAAATGTGACTCAGTAAATCATCATTGGGGTTTACATGTTTTCTATGTCTCAGTGATTTCCACATAAAATATGCTCAGTTAATAAATGAAAATGAGCTTCGCAGAGCTGACACAGCCAAGAAAGCAAAAGCTGGATTCTGTTTTTTTCTCATGCATCATCAACAGAATTTTTATTAACTTCCAAACAGTTAAATCTGAGCAAGCATGCTGGTGGCAATGAGACTGCAGAGGTGCAACTGATAGGGCCGGCTCTAAGCTCTGAGAGGTTTGCCGCCCCAAGCTCTGAGAGCACAACTGCCCAAGCATTAAAAAAAAAAATAAAGAGTTGGCCAGAATGCCAGCCCTGGAATTGTGCCACCCCAAACACGTGCTTGCTTTGCTGGTGCCTAGAGCAGGTCCTGGTAACTGAAGGCATAATCTGAAGACATTGGATTTGCACAGGTGTATCTGAGGGCATAATTTGGTCTGCAGGACCTTTGCTGTTGGTGATGATGTGCGAAAAGGAAAGACTCTACTTTAAATTGATGTTGCAGACTTGGCAATTAAAAATACCATCCCTTTTTTGGACTAACATCAGGTGTGACTCTGAAAACGCACAGGGAGCAGGCCTGTTGAGTAAGAAGGCCATTTTTTACATACATACTTTTCAGAACACCACTATACTTTAAGGATAATGGCCCCTTGGGCCAAAGATGGTTGATCATCCAATTCAATATTTTTCTCTATTTTTGGATATTTAGGGTATAGAGGCAATTATGGAACATAGAAACCCTTTCTCTGGTGGCCCTGTACTAAGACCATAAGAATACAATTTAGTATTCTGAACTGCACTCCATCCAGGCTGATATCCTGCTTTTGGCAGTGTCCGGTGTCTGATGTTTTCAAGGAATGTGAAACTCCTCCATAATGCACTTAGCCAATTGTGCAGGGCTGTAAAATAAATCCCTTACTGACTCCTGCAGGTGATTAGCATATGCCCTGAAGCATGGCATTTGATTACCCATACCTTGCATAACTACAAATTTATTAGTGGTCATGCAATTATTCAGTCCTTTTTTCGAGCTAGCCCCAGCAGTTGATGTGATGAGCTACTCTGTCAGTGAATTTCACATTCCAATTATATGCTGTGTCTAATAGTATTTCCTTTTATGTACTCTAAAGAAAACTGTCCATTAATTTAATCAATTTTATTGCTAAAGTCCCTACACTTTTTTGTTAAGTTGTTTATTGTTCTGCCCTGGAGGCTCTCGTATACTCCTACAGCTATGTTAGTGTTCCTTTTACTGGGGACTTGTAATCATATTTATTATATCCCATGGTTCTTTTCATCTCAGCATGGTCTTCAGAGGCTATATCTACACAGCAAAGAAAATCCTGCAGCTGGCCCATGTTAGCTGACTAGGGCTCTCTGGGCTTGGGTTGTGGGTCTGTTTCATTGTTGTATAGACTTCTGGGCTTGGGTTCAAGAAATAGCCTGGAAATAGCCTGCAGCCCCAGCCTTGTGAGCCCCAGTTGGCTGGCATGGGCCAGCTGCGAGTTTTTCTTTGTTGTGTAGACATACCCATAATGGGGTATCCTTTAATGTCTACTAAAACTTCACTCGCTCCCCAGCCTAACCTATCTTTCCATCCTGCAGCTCAGTGGTGATAATGTCCTGTTACAACCGCAAGATAATTACATCAACCACCTCTTACTAAGCCAATACTCTAACTTTATCCCTTTTTGGTTTTAAGTTTCCTAACATTAACATGAAAATGTCATGTTTTTTATACCTAACAGTATGGCCTTTGTTATTAGCCCCCATTTAATTGAGATCACCTTTTGCTTGCAGCTATATATGCACATCTTTTCCCTCTAGTATCTTGTCAGTGTGCTCCACTATCCTGTCACATAATGTCCACTAGCAGGTCCTGCTGACACTGAGTGCAGAAAGGGAGATGCTGTCTTTGATGTCCTGACCCGAGGCAGGGGACAGGTGTTCAGGTCTCTCTTCCCCATTTCATCAACACCGAGCTGCTTTTCACAACACTGCTTCTCAATGGCAGGCACAATACCTAGGAGACTCTGTTCCCTGGGTCCTTGTGACACCCCTAGCTACAAACAGCCTTTGTCTCTTAACTTGAATGCTCTTCTGTCCTAAATATAAAGGGAAGGCTAATCACCTTTAAATCCCTCCTGGCCAGAGGAAAAACCCTTTCACCTGTAAAGGGTTAAGAAGCTAAGATAACCTCGCTGGCACCTGACCAAAATGACCAATGAGGAGACAAGATACTTTCAAAGCTGGAGGCGGGGGGGAAACAAAGGGTCCTCTCTGTCTGTGTGATGCTTTTGCAGGAATGCAGGTCAGAACTCCTGTAAAGAGTTAATAAGCAATCTAGTTAGATATGCGTTAGATTCTGTTTTGTTTAAATGGCTGATAAAATAAGTTGTGCTGAATGGAATGTATATTCCTGTCTTTTTGTAACTTAAGGTTTTGCCTAGAGGGATTCTCTGTGTTTTGAATCTGATTACCCCGTAAGGTATTTACCATCCTGACTTTACAGAGGTGATTCTTTTACTTTAATTAAAATTCTTCTTTTAAGAACCTGATTGCTTTTCATTGTTCTTAAAATCCAAGGGTTTGGGTCTGTGTTCACCTATGCAAATTGGTGAGGATTTTTATCAAGCCTTCCCCAGGAAAGGGGGTGTAGTGCTTGGGGGGGATATTTTGCGGGGGAGACATTTCCAAGTAGGCACTTCCCTTGATATTTTTGTTAGAATCTTTGGTGGTGGCAGCATAAAGGTTCAAGGACAAAACGTAAAAGTTTGTACCTTGGGGAAGCTTTAACCTAAGCTGGTAAGACTAAACTTAGGGGGTCTTTCATGCAGGTCCCCACATCTGTACCCCAGAGTTCAGAGTGGAGAAGGAACCTTGACATCTTCAGTGCTTTTAGCTTTCTCCTAAAACCTCATTTAAATACATTCATAATCCTGATCAAGCCAGTTGATTTCCATTTGCAGCAGTCTTGTTCCCTGATCATTGAGGCAGAGCATAACTACAAAATGTTCCCTGGTACCTAGTGTACTTCACAAATCATCTCTTCTGTGTTATCTTCTTATCTTTGCACTGTGGTTCCTTAGTCCCCCTAATTGGGCCTGCTGGTGAAACTCAGAGGATTTTAGAGAGAGACAGAACTGAGGCACTGGGCATGATCCTTACATATAGTAATTTAAATTTAGCTTCCAGAATCTTGTCTTTTACAGGAACTGGCATTAGTGCAAATGATGTTCAGTAGAATTCCTACACTACATAGGTAACCAGTATCTTCACACTGGGTAGACAAATTGTCACTTACTAACTCTACTGTTTTCTCTATAATCCACCATTTCACCAAGCTATCAGTTGCTTTAACTACATAGAGATATACCCTGGGAACTGAGAAAAGCTCAGAGCAGACCCATTCCACAAGAGGTGGCTCCATTTGAAAATGCCCAGTACCAGGAATAACCTGCTGTATAACTCCACTTCTTTTCAGCATAATGCCTCAAGAGAACCATCCTGTGGCTATCCCAAGTCCTGCATTCTTCTTGGCTCTATGCCCTTAAACCATTTCTGACTATTTCTGTTCATTGGCTTCTGAGTTTTTAAACCTATGTGAGGTCATCTGAGTGTGACCTTGCCAGCACAGCTTTATGTATGCACACACACACACCAAAAAAACAAACAAACAAACTTGAAGAATGATCCCAATATGCAAGAAAGAACTCACCTTGGGGCAATTATATGGTAAATGACTTTGTTTTGTATGGCTCAAAGTCTAAACACTCAGCACAGTGCTTTGTTCCTTTTAGAGAGTTAACCCCTACAATAAACTTTTTTTAAAGGGTTGAGGATTGGTTTGGGCAATCAGTGACCAATTTCAACTAATGAGGGCTCAGTGCTGAATAGATAAAGGTAAGAAATGTCTCATAGAGGTATCTGCATTGCAATTTATGTGACACATTCATTTAGAATTGATGTGCCTATAGCTGGTATGTAATTGTACAGAATCAGTTAAAGAATAAGGAGACTGGCAGGTGTCAGGATATGTGGTTTCTCAAAAGCAAGTTGAAAATTGATCAAGGAAATATGAATTTGGAATATTGTCAGGGGTGCTGGAACCATTTTTATAGTGGGGGCGTTGATGATGGAAATCATGGAAACTGTATTTGGTGTTTGTTATTACTACTTCAAGCCAAGGGGTGTGGCTGCATCCATAGTTCTGGCAGCACTCCAGTTCCAGCACCACTGAACATTTATGTGCTCTGACTGGGAAGATGAGCCCTCATCAATCCCTCTGCTTGGCAGTTAGGTGTTCAGAGTGAGGATCCTTGGTCACACATTGTGAAGGCTTTTAAGGTTCATATTTAAATTGGTTGAGAGGGAAATGTGGCATTGTTTGTGGAGGGGATATTGGATTTACCAGTCTTCACTCAAGGACAAGGAAAGTCTGGTCTAAGGCTTACAGTAGCAATCAGTGCATTAGCATTGCTTTGAGGAAGGTGAAAAGTGCCATAACGCACCTCGCCAATTGTGCCATACCGTTTCTAGCAGAGGGCCTATGAATTCTTGCTGACTTCCTGTGGTGTTCATCTGACTGTCCATATCTTTGCAAAACTGCAAATATTACTGGAACCAATCTACTTGATATCCCATTACAGATTTCTATCTACTGCCATGTGGAAGACTTTTTTAAAGGTATATAATTTAGTTGATTTGTTTTCTAAACCTTTTAAGTGTGTTGCACCTTAGCAAAGGAAAGTAAATCAATAGACTTGAAAAACAATTCAAAAACTCTTCCTAATTTATCCAAGACCTGATGTCTATTATGTGGGCTTCCCCAGTTTTGGGTAAGATAACAGGAAGCTGATAAAGTCTTCAGGGACATTCCAATGAAAATGGTACTATAATCCGGTATTCTACGTAAAGGATAGAAAAAAATCAAATAATCAAAGCCTTCAGCATGGTTTTTATTCATAATGTTATATCTTGTTTGAAATGCTGCTTACATATTTTGTTGTAACTTGCTAAAATATGAGAGAAGCAAATAAAACCAATAACAAAGTAAATCCCGCTATTTTTCACAGTATGTCAGTGTAAACTGTGGTTTATATTTGAGCTTGAGAAATGTGCTACCCTACCTAGAACAGAACTGCTGTTTGCAAAACCTATCTATAGCATAAAGAAAAGGAGGACTTGTGGCACCTTAGAGACTAACCAATTTATTAGAGCATAAGCTTTCGTGAGCTACAGCTCACTTCCTCAGATGCATATCGTGGAAACTGCAGCAGGCTTTATATATACACAGAGAATATGAAACAATACCTATTCCCACCCCACTGTCCTGCTGGTAATAGCTTATCTAAAGTGATTTCCAGCACAAATCCAGGTTTTCCAGGAGAAAACCTGGATTTGTGCTGGAAATCACTTTAGATAAGCTATTACCAGCAGGACAGTGGGGTGGGAATAGGTATTGTTTCATATTCTCTGTGTATATATAAAGCCTGCTGCAGTTTCCACGATATGCATCTGAGGAAGTGAGCTGTAGCTCACGAAAGCTTATGCTCTAATAAATTGGTTAGTCTCTAAGGTGCCACAAGTCCTCCTTTTCTTTTTGCGAATACAGACTAACACGGCTGCTACTCTGAAACCTATCTATAGCATGTCTGCCTAAAAAGGGTCAAGGTGATTTGGAGGGTATCTTTTGGGAAATCCCTTGAATACTGCTGTGGTGGACAAAGATTTCAGGAATTGGCTCATGCTAAAGCAGACAAGTAAACAAATGAAAGAGCTACAGCAGGAACCCAGGAAAGGTGCTGATCTTCTGATGGGTCAAGCAATGAAAACCTTTCATCATGTTGTCACCTTTTATTCCTTTATGTGAGCTTGCAGTGTCGCAATCAGCCATTCTCTCTCAGCATGAAACGCTGCTTTCATAAGTTCACTCAGCAGTAGGTTATGTCAACACAACGCCTACAAACAAGGACTTCACATGCATGACATAAGTCTAGTTCTCAGGGGGAAATGCTAGAAACTTGAGTTCTTTTGCATTTGCTGAGAACAAACATTCTTTATGATTTCTAGGATCAATAACCTCCCTCTCCCCCATAAATGTTTTAACTGAAGGGAAATTCATCTTCTTCTAACCAAAGTATTTTCAGAGATGTACTCCTTGATGCAGTATTGTCCATTAACAATTTTTCAGTCAATCAAGTAGTACAACAAGCTTCTGCCAGTCAAGGAATATTTTCTCTCAGAGATGTCCTTTTCTGGTGTAAAGATGTAAGAATGAGTTTTATCACAGCTCACAGCCTTTTATAACATTGAGTTGTAAGGATAATAGTTACAAAAATATTTAATTTTTAAGTGGTTAATCTGAACACTTGAGATCAGGGATTATGCCTTGCTGCGATATTATGACACAGACAGTTGCATGTGAGTGACAACAGGCAGAAGTATGATCTCATTTCTGTCAGCTGAACTTTCTTTTTTTGAGAAATTATTTGAAATGGCTTTAATAGTAACGATGGATGAGAGGGATATTTTACTAACAGATGGTGGTATCCAAGTTTCATATCTGATCTTAGATAATGAGGTTGTTGGCATTGCTTGTTATCTGCGGGGAAGTTCTGAGCTCAAGGAGTAGGTTATTTCCTTTTGAGAAGGGGAACAAATCACTATCATAGGGTTAAAATATTGCATCCTACTCTGCTGTATTCACAATATGTGTAGCTCTCTCAAAGCATACCAGAGGAGAAACCGCACAGCTTATTTAATCTATTTAATCACAAACTGTAGCAGGGGTTTGTGAGGGACAGCTTTCTCTGTTGTTCATCTGCCTCAGCCCTGTTCAATTCAAATTTGTTTGCAACTGACTCTGTACGTTTCTAGAAGGGAGTGTGTGTAGTCTTACTTTTCCCAGTGCAAACGCAGACACATAGTACAAGATGACTTTGTTATTAAGAAAATTACCGGGACAAATGTGTGGGATGGGGGTGGGTATGGTGATTTATGGGCAAAAGGGGTTATTACTTCAGTGAGGTTTCTAAATACCTTTATTTTGGGTTTGGATTGTTAACTTATGTATTATTTTGGTGGTTAATTATTTGTGGTATATGCACAGCTGGTGAGCTCACAGTTTCATGGTGTGAAATTATGCTAGCTGTTCAATATATATGAAAATGATAAATCAGCTCCACTCAGGTTTTCTGCACGTGGTTTTATATTATCCTCATTGCCCATTCTCACTTGCATGCCTATCTAGATTGTATATCATTCTTTGAAGTATGGAAACAAGAATATTTTAAGCACTGCATCATTCCTGTTAATACAGTTTTCTGGAAGAGTTATGTGTAAGTACGAGAAATGTTAGAGTACTGACGGATAGATACAATCACAGGCATCAAAACATCAATTAAAAGACTATGTATATATTGTTTAACAGAAAAATACATTACTTGAACTCACATTTATGCAGTTGTATTTTAAAATGTTTCACTGATCACACGTTCCATATTATACCCATCTAAACCTTTATCTTTCTTCACACAGAGATAAAATGAATTAAGATCTTTGTATTAGCTTATGCTAAAGTGACGGTAGTTTACAGATGCCTCATGCACTTTTTTAAATGACATATGGAATATGTATGTTTCCTTTTCTGCTTGTGGAGCTTGATTGGAATGGATTACAGAGCAGTTCATTTATTTTTGTTGCTGTAATATTCTGTGGATGGAATCGGTGGATAGTCAGGAATGGTTATTGAATTAACTTTAGCAAATAAATTATATATTAAGGCAATTCATTATAATTCCTTCTCCCAGTGCAAGTTGCAAGTACTCTGATACCAACCTGATATCCTCAACTAAACTCAGCAACTGTTCAGTGAAGCTCAGAGCTCCATTAACTGCTATCATGAATGTTATCCTGAAACTCAAACCCACTATCCATTGTCACAGATATTACCTAGATTCTGTGACAGTGCACTTAGTCTCTAAATTATTATGGGTTTGTGCATGTGTGCTCTGAGCATAGTGCTTCATATCCATCTCTGCAACATCCTGTTGCTTCCTTTATAAGAATTAGGAGACCCAGCAGGTTGGGCACTCAGTGTTATATTCAAGAGTGCCATCAAAGTTGTTGGGGAGGATAGGCCGTGCTCCATATAACAGACACAACAAATATAGCTATATCCTCCTCTGGGAGTGGGCAGACAACTGGTAAGTTGCCACTTGTCCTGCAGAATAGGCAGCTTAAGAAACTAGCCCAGCTGGTCCTCCATGTCCTTGGAGCTAATGATTTCTTAATTAAGATACTGTACCAGCATATTGCATGTAAATGATCACAGTAATAGCAATGTTCTCTTCTAGTTTGTGGTACGAGTCTCCAAAATCTGCACACCTGGACATGAGACAAATCAGCAGTAATGCTAGTGTTAATTCTCGAGCCTCAAAGCAAACCCCAGAGCTGAGCCCCCAGAGTTGTCTGTCTGAATCTGTACAACCAACCAGAAGTCCTGCTTGTACTGCCAAAGCCGAGCTCAAAGTTGGTGAGCAAAGAATGCCAAGCATTAAGTCTTTTTTCATTGAGCTTGTAAACAAGATAAAACGATTTTGCCTGAGCACTCCTTTTGTTGCCGCACCAAGCCTAAAGCAAGTGACACAGCCGGGGGCAATGACCTTAAAATCAAACTTCAGATAACCAAGCACTGACAGCAGCTGGACTAGGATGATCTTCTTTACTTGCATGACCTCATGCATGAGTGCCTGTACCTTGCTGTAGCAACACGACTCACTGGTGTGGTGCCTCATACTGGTCATCTTGGGAATTAGCTCTTTCCAGCCTTCAGAGCACCCTCTGCCGGCTGCTGTCTCACCTGCCACTGGCCCCGTGTCCCTTCCGGGCACTGGTGCTCTTTACCTCAGGATTCTGCCCCAGAAGTACCCAACAATCTCTGGGTCTCCCCTCCCAGGGGAATCCCCAACCCTCTAAACCCACCTTGCCTCAGTGGCTACTGCCAGTCGTCATCTATCCCCCTTTCACTGGGGTGGACTGCAGTCTGTTATGGCTACTCATCATTGGCAAGGGGGTTGGACCAGCTGCTTCTGCCTATCCCTGGGCTGAACCTCTGCAGTACCCCTTTAGGCCTTAACAAGGCCTCAGCCTGGGGAGTTGCCAGGCTGGAGCTCCCCAGCTCCTCCTGCCCTTCCCCAGCTCTGCTCTGCTTCAGGTACCCTGTGCTCCCAGGCAGCTAGGTCCTTGCCACTCCAAGGCTGGAGTGAGCCTCCTCCAGGTCCTGGCCCAGAGCCCTCTTATCAGGGCCAGCTGGGCCCTAATTGAGCTGGCCACAGCTGTGGCTGCTTCCCCAATCAGCCTAGCTTGGCTGCTTTTAACCCCTGTTTTACGCCCCCCCCTGCACTTGCCCAGTTCATTTGCTGGGAGCTGGGACTAGCTCTCCTATCTATCTCAGTCACTGAATAGGTTAGTTTTGTGACCGTTTGTTTAGTCTTTTTCAGGGCCAGTGGGACTCCCAGCTTCAAAGCAAGCTATGTGTTTCTCACAATCATCCATCCATTGGACCCCACTCCTTGAAAGTCATTCCCTTTTCTTCCCATTCTAGGAATGAGGACCCTGAAATGAGAACCACTGTGGGAGAGCTAGAGGAGCTGGAATTGGGGCAAGAGCCATCCCAGCATCAGTGACTGCTGGGAAAGAAGGCTGGGCTTCCCAGACAGAGGGCCTGATCCAAAGCCTATTGAAGACAAGAGGATTTTTTTCATTGATTTCACTGTGCTTTGAACCAGGGCTATAGTGAGGAACACCCATTCCAACCTGCCTTTCTTAACTCTGTATCTGAGGTCCTACTTTGCATTCAGCACTTGCTTCTGCCTCATGACATGACTGAGGCTTCATCTTCTTTCCTATGAAGAATCCTCTTCTGTCTATATAGAAGGTCAGGGCAGGCTGGCTTCAATCTTACCAATATGCATTTTTTCTAATGCTTTAACATCTCCTGGGATCACCAAAATGCACCTATACAAGCTGGGAGGAACAACATCACTTGGCTCTATGATAAACCAGAAGCATCCTTTGTAAAGCAGGTTTCTGCTGGCGTACCATGCGCTAATATCTTCTTGAAAATGGCTCTCAGGTAGTGCAAGTATAAAAAGAGAAGAGAGAAGAAAAGGTCCCTTCCAACCCTGATCTTCTGTGATTCTAAGAAAAGTTTCCATAGAACTAAAACTAAAAACTGCTTTCTACAGAGTATACTTGTCATATGTCTTGCCCTTGAAACATGGTTCATACATCATTTGTCTCTAATGCCCATATTACAGATGAACAATTAATGAATCCCTTGCCAATAGGAAGGAATAGAAGGAGGAACTGCTCTTAGTCGTAATTTACACAACAGCCATTTTGATTTGTAGTGCTTTAGAATAGGGACAATATGATCTTGTGGTTGGGAGAATGTCTTCTCTTACTTGGTTTCTTCTTGTTGTTCTGGACAGAACTCCCCTAAGAAATAAGGACAATTTTTTTTTTTTTGCCATGGACCCAAGAGAGTTTTCACTTTATAATTTGCAGTGTTGTTATAGCCTTATTGCTCCCAGGATTTTAGACAAGGTAGATGAGGTAGTAGTATCTAGTATTGGACCAACTTCTGTAAGTGAAGTTGGTCCAATAAAAGATATTACCTCACCCATCTTGTTTCATTTAGTAGTTCAGTTAAATGTTTTATGTAAAGGAAACAAAAGCAAAATTATGCTACTTTGACAGACTGGGACACTGAGGTAATTTGACTTTAAGTAATTTGTCAAGAGTATAGAACTCAGGGATGTAATTCTGGTCCCCTGAAGTCAATTGGGAATTTTACCATTGAATGCAATAAGACCAGTGTTTCGCTCCAGATGTTTTCAGTTGCTAGTCCTGTCTTCAGTCCGCGATATGTTACCTCTGTTAAAGCTGTATATACACAAACTGAGCACGTAGTCATATAAATGATGGTAGACTCTTAATCACAGCATCAACATTATAAAAAACTGTTGAATTTACTCATTTACAGTGAATCCCCTATCTACAGAGCCTTGACTCTTTAGCTCAAGATATAGTAGTTCATGCTTTTTGGCCTGGAGGTTCATTGTTCAGTCCCCAGTATGTCTACCAAGATGGCAGTTGTCACATAAGCTCAGATAAGAATACTTTTTTTTTCCCCTTCAAAATAAAATCTTAAGGTGTCCTGTGATGTGGTGGTAAAGAGGTATACATTTAACTGTGAGAAAACAAAATAGTTTTCTTTTATAATAAAGGCAGTTAATTACCTTTTAAACTGATTTGAAAAATGTTCACCACCTGCTAATAGACTGAGAACAATGAGGCTTTAGAACCATCTTTTTTGAAGGAGAAGAGGATTTCATAAACTTAGTTTATAAACAAACACACACACCACACAACCTTCAATGACTCCAAGCCTCTACTTGAATGGAAAATGTTTATCAATTTTCTGAACCAAAGGGATATAACGTAGACATATAAAATATATCCACCCTCTTATGATGCATCTTGGCAACACATTTCCGGGCTATAAAAGATATTAACTTTATCAAAATTGACATGATTTATTAATCAATCTATCTGCATAACAAAACAGGAAAGTGACAAGCATGTTTGTATTTGTTGATGCACAGTTGGCAGTACATTTTGAAAACAATATTTTAAGACAGCAGCAAACGCTGGTTTAAATTATTCTCTTGGCTCACTTTTTAATGGAAAATAACTTTTCACAATCTAGCTTCTTTCTAAATGGAGAATGTGCAATATTATCTAAGAAAAGTATGAAGTTGATTTAGAATGCATGATTTTTTTTCAGTTCTTTGTACACATTCAATAAGGTTACATTTTTGCTTAGGAGATTATATATATATATATTTTGCCCTGAACTTTCTCGATAGCTTTTTTATCAGGTTTACAAATCAAATCAAATAGGTATATTGCAGAGCTCTATGATATGATTTTCTGCACTTATAGCACAATGTATTGAATTATGCTTGCTCATGTACTGCTGCTGCTGCTATTCTTTCCAGGTTGAGAGAGAATGACTGTGGGGGCTGTAAATTCACTTGGCTTCCAGCATTACTGGTTAAATCCCGAGCCCTATTCAAGCTTGGAGAAGAGACAGAGCAAGTGTTCATTACACAAATCTATTTGGTCAAAAGTACAGCTCAGTGGGTACTCAACCATTGCTCACATAATATTGTCAGCTTAATCAAATAATGTCTAGAAGACTTTAACAAGCCTTTTTCTAAGAAATAACTTGATTGGTGTAGCGGAAAGAGCTTCTCAAAAGTGTACTACTTATTTATAACCATTAATAGATTTCTACGTATACATGTATATGCACACATATGGACAGACACACAACATAGTACTAAATTTACCGAAGATTTAGAAAAAAAATTCATTCTTTTCCTTTGTGCCTTTTCTCTACTAATGTTTTTATTGGTGATTCAAGGTAGAACATATAGCAATTCAGGGTGTCCTCTCCCTAAATTGGTGTGTGTGTAATATTGCAAAAAGTGCCAGACTGACACTACTTGAGAGAGGTCTTCTTTTTTTTTTTTTTAATCTGCCGCTCAGACAAAGCATGGGCAGAGGCTTTGCAAGCTTCCCTCTTGCTAGCCTTGTCCCGTACACTGCAGCCATGAGTTTGATTTTCAGCTTATGTAGATGTAGCCCCACTAGCTTTAATATAGCTAGCGTGAGGACTCAGAAGTGTGGGTGTCGGTGCAGCCTTCAGAAACCTGCTTCACCACCTTGAATACACACTTGCTTGTACAGCTGCCACATCCTTACTGCTGCTTTTAGCAAGCTATCTAGATTAAAGGTAATGCGGGTATGTTTACCCCTACTGGGCATCTTTGCAAAGATGCCAGTTGGGATAAGGATACTTGCCTGCTAAATCTAGACTGAGGCCACCACTTATTCCACGTTGGCGAACAGACAGCCAACCTATAATATCTGGTGACTGAGGATTGCACAGAGCACCAGAGGTATTTTGCAGTGAAATAATTGCAAAGTAATTGCAATTGAAAGAGAGAGATTAGTAGGCCAGGCATAATGTAATGAAGTACAAGAAGAGAAAAAATACAACTTAGAATGGCCACTCAGCATTCCAGTGTCAGAATCATTATGGCCCAGTTTGTGTCTTCACTAATTGGTGCGGAGGGTACAAAGAGTTTCCTTTCCATCCTTTTTTGTGCCCCAGCAAGAGACCAAACACAGTTGCAGTTCTTGTGCTCAAGAAAAGCAAGGACAGCTTAATGCTAATGTCAACATTAGCTGTAAATACCACCAAAAGAGGAAAATGTGGGTGTGGGGTGAAACAATATTAGGAGGGTGCCATTTTGGCACTTTCTGCCCATAGCTACTGGAATAATTGTGAACATGTTAGGTACATATACCCTGGAAGATCCCACTGGACTGGTGCATCTATGTGTGCACACTAACACTCTTACGGGTACCATACAGCCATTTATGCAGACTCCAGGTTCCTGATTCTACACCCTACTGAATCTTGTACTGTTTTATAGCCTTGTTGATGTGTAATATATTTATAATGGGCCAAACCCATACCTAGTCTGAGTAAGGACTTTGGGATTGGGCCATGAGTTATCAAACTGAAATGTGTTTTAATTGTGAATGCAATTATCTATTGTAATGACAGTGGTTAAAAAGTAGAAAATTCATGTGGCATATGGAAAAGCTAAAGAGGAAGGTATGGTTTATTCTCTTGTAAAACCTGCAATTTGGATTGAGGATACAAGTTATTTTCTGTGGCAGAACGTTAGCACATTGAACATGTGGTGCCATTTCATTTCATTGGGCTAAATAGTGCTTTGCCACAAGTACCATGTATGAGACACTGCAATGTTGTGTTGCCCCAGGAGCAGCCTGGCCGTAGTTTGGGACTTTGAGTCACAATTTGCCTACTGGTGTCACATGGTATTGGGGCTCATATCTTAATGCTGTTTTATAGTGGTGCAGTGATGTCCCCCAGCATACTGACTTGGCTCTCCTGCCATTCACTTTGGGTACAAGTTGGGCTTGATCCAAGGATCAGCCCACTCCTGGTCTACCTATAAGGGAGCTGGAGAAGCAACTTTTCAGAGGTTGCTCTTACCCCCATAATGTGGGTTACCTGGTGCACGTGTGCAGAATGGGCTACAATTTGGCCCAGAGTTAACACTTTGTGGGGAATTTATATTAGTAACCGCAGACATGGCTCACTGGTTTTCTGGAATATATTAATTTCTGTCAAATATTTAGTCAATTAAATGATTAGTGCTAAGAAACCTATAGCAGAACCAGCAGTTATCTTATTTTACTTCCCCACTTTTCATTGTATTTCACAGCCTCTCAGTTAAAATAGGTTGGTGATAATTGGAAGTAATGCTGGTTGTGGAAGACTGATATTGGAATGACCCTGGTGTAATCTTTATACAATAAACTGAATGTGTTTTTAATTGATTTTAAGAACTTGACTACAGTGTGGGGCAGGGTGGCTCAAGAAATTGCTAATGAAATGCACATCCTTTCACTCTGAGGTCACTGGTCTGAATTTGGCCAGGTCACATGGCTTATGTGCAATGATGCGGTCTCAGTTTTTTAGTCAGTGAACAGGTGACCACATCACAATTGTTCACTACTTTGCAGCCTTAGTGGAGAGGCTCATAAATGAATGAATGGCCATGATTCTTGGATGTCGCTCTCATCTTTTGAAGTGCTCCATAACAGGAGAAAATCTTAACACTCTGGATAAAAAAGTTTTACATTTCTAGAACTGGGTTAAATTCACTAAATTAACTGAATAATATTTTTGAAAAGGAAAAAGAACTTCCTTACAAAACACACTATGCTATTTACAGCTACCTTAGTAATGGGTCTTAATTATATATCATACCAAATATATAGATATAAAATATCATATACCAAATATCTAGTTATTCTAAAGCATATTCTGTCAATGCAGGTTTACTTATAAAAGTGCCTGGGCCAGATTCATCTGCTCTTGTTTATAACAGTCCTAAACAAATGATTGAAGAAAATGGAGTTACTCTGGGTTTACACCAGTGTATATGAGAGCAGAATTTTGTCCCATATTTCTCTAGTCTGTTTTTTTTTCTTAAATGAAGTTTTAAATCTGTTCTATTACTTAAAACATTTGAAGACTGTATAAATGCAACTCCCTTGGGGGGTGTGTAATTTGACCAGAACTGGGGGGGGGGGTGTCAGGATAGCCTTGTGTAATGGTGTATTATTGCAGGGAAGAGAGGAGGAAGATAAATAAAAATAAGTTCCTGCAAAATAGGTAGAAATATCCAAAGCATTTAGCGAGCCAAAGGAAGGTGATAGCTGTTTTGTTTTGTTTTTTAAATGGATGCAACTCATTTTAACTTCAGCAGTAAAATGAAGGTTAATGTTGTCTTTCTATTATGTGTGTCATTTTACTTTCCCCTTTTGAGCGAGTATGCAATGTTATTGAATCCTTGCAAAGAGTTATGCCAGATATTCCAAAGAGGCTCTCTTTGTATCAGATGCCATATGGTTTTAGTATCCTGTTGTCATACAAAATTATTCAAAATATATCTGTTATTGTCACTAACATATTGCCACAAATTTACATTTAAATTTGTTGATCATTTATTTTTTTATCAGAGTAGTTGTTGGGATTCTGTTTGAGACCTTTTCCACTCAGCTTATCCAGAACAGCTCGTCCCATTGTGTGTGAGTGCTTCATTCTGTGATCCAAAACACTCAATTCAACTCTGAATTTCATCACTCAGGTTCCTTTATTTGGCATACAACAAAGCTATGCTGAGTTGATTAGACTTAAGCATAGTGGGAGGGAACAGGGCATACCACACATTCAAAGTTACACAGATAACCTCGTCCTTTTTTACTCCTGCTGGAATTCTGTGCCACTGCGCAATGCAGAATTTGCACAGAATTAATGTTCCCCTCAGAATTTTTTTTTTCATGCAGAATTTGTGATTTCCCTTCAGCACTTCCACCCATGTTTGGCACAGGCAGTGGCAGCCCAGGGCTGACAGTGAGAGAGTGATTATATTGTGTTATTTTGACAAATAAAATGTGCAGAAATTTTAAAATATTGTGCACATAATTTTAAATTTTTTGGAGCAGAATTCCCCCAGAAGTACTTTACATTTAAACATTACATTGCATTTGCTATATGTTAAATCATACATTTTTTGATTGGCTTGGCTACTTTGCAGGAACATATCCTGATACAGCATGCTCTGTCCATGTGCTGTTTACATGGAACCTGATCTTTACATTCCAGGTCTATAGTTCTTAGCATCAGGGTGTTGCTGCTTATCTGAGGTATCACAGAAATCCGGATTCCAGCACACTGTTTGTCAAGCCCCTATTTACAACTTAATCTTCCATTCACTTTCCCAATTATGCTCACTAAGAAATGAGGCAAGTTACTTATGTTAAGGTAGGCCTATAGTAAGAAAACTATTAATATGGTCTGATACTTATCTTTATGAAAAATATTGCTAGTGTAGCCTATGTCTCTTTAATTGTGTCATTTGAGAAGCATCTTTTGTTATGTAGCTTTAGCTCTTTTAATGAGTATAAGGATACATGTATTTCCTTGTTTATAGTGCTGCTTTTATTTTCTTGTTCCCCACACTTTATAGGCAGCAAACAGTAACCCCCAACAGTCAGGCACACTTCTATTTTTTTAAAAGAATACAGTGATTAAGGTCAGGGAGAGGCCTAGAGAAAGGTGAGCTATCAAAGAACAAAAATACCATAGGATGGAGGCTTGAGATGGAGACGGAAATATAAGTTGGCTAAGAATGATAAATTAAATGTGACATGTGAAGACACATTTCTTTGTGAAGATGTATGCATGTCCTGCATAAAGTTTCTCTCCAAATTCATCAATACCTAAATCAAATTTTACCAAGATTAAAGTTGTGTAGCTCAGACTTATTGATAGAGTTAGAAATGATTATGGAAAATAGAGTATCACAATTCTATATTAAAGTACTGGTGAATGCAATCAGCGATCTTTAAAACATTAAAGTTCTAGCAGCTTATTTTTAACATTTATGTCATAAGGATGTTGTTGAATTCTTGGTATTGCTTATTAAAAATATCTAGTAAGTGGTTTACATGCTAATAAGGGTTTATACAAGTCACTTCATAATCAGAAGCATGTTGTTGTAGTCATATTGTAGCTGCATCCGGGCAATAGTTATCAATAACCTGCTATAATTGTTTATCAAGATTTTTAAATTAGAAACGCAATCTTACTGGAACCAGAAAAAAGTCATGCAGCAAATGGGCAGACATGACCTTTTGGTGGAGATGACAAATGGCTTCTTGATTCTCAGAGCTGGAAATTAACCTAATATGGTAATAATTGACATATATAAGAAAGCCAATCCATAAACTAAGGGCCTGATTTTCAAAGATGCTGAGCACCTATAGCTCCCATTGACGTTAGCTGGAATTGGGGGGTGCTCAGCACCTGCTTTCAGGCCCAAAAGACATTCATCAGTCACCTCATGGTTTATCAGTTTAAAAACTGCTTTTACTTTAAAATGTCATATACATATCCTGTGCATTCTGTCTGTGTTAATCACACTGTAGGGTTCAAGGTGTTGGTCCAGCTATACCGAAAGGACAGGAGACATTTGATATGGCTTTAAACAGGCCGCATCTTTATTATTAGATGTCTGAGAATACCCAGCAGATAAAAGTGTACAGTGCAGCTAACCATTCAATAATTACCCGGGGCTTCTGCAGCTCCCCCCTCTTTTTGCATCCAAGTCCCCCACAGCCAGTCCATTGCTGGGACCTTCATAGGAGGGTTAAGGTGGGCTATAAGAAAGGGATGGGGGTTGGCTCCCTGCTGTACCACTCAGAGGAGCCCCAAATCCCCATTCTGTTCCTTTAACCAACTGCTCCATGTAAAAGAGGGCTTCACCACATGGGGCTGCCCCTCTTAAACCCTTCCATCCATCTGGTACCCATCTTCTCCCCTTTTGCAGCAGTTTGACCTCTTTCCCCAACTCCCTAGCCCCCAGCCATAAATCACTGTTCCCTTCATTCAGCCAGCCAAAAAAATTCCCCTCCCCAATTAAAGATGTGGTATGGTCATTCATAAAAGCTACATCCCTTCCAAATCCAGTGATAAATTCAAACTTTAAAAATAGCAGGGGAATACTTTAGGCTATTTAATGATGTTTTATAGTCCTGTCATCATTGTACCACCTTGCTTTCCAGTAATGATTCCACTATAGGGTGATATTAATTGCCATAAAAAGAAAATCCATCCAGGTCTTGAAAATTCACAAAAATTAAATAAATGAATTAATCAGTCATTTGTCACTGATAATTCTACGGAAAAAGGAACAGAGCCCTGGAAATAATGCATTGGCTTCAGATGCTCTCTTACTGTGAAATGAAATTAAGGCTAGCTGAAATATTTACACAAAAGATGAGCTTGATATATAAAGATTGGGTCTGACCATACTCCCAGGAAGTGCAGTAGAGTTCAGCTACAGATTTTTGGGTTATTCCCATCTTTAGTTATGTCAATGTATTTTTCTCTATACGCCCATAGACATGGGCAGCAGGTGGAGCCCCCCCCCCTTTAGGGAGGCTAGTCCCTGGCTCCACCCCTTCCGCCTGTCCCCTGACATCTGGAGCCCCGGGACCCCCTGGCCCCTCCAGTGGCTGGAGCACCCCCAACTTCTCCACCCAGAGAAACCCCAGCCTAGCCACAGCCTGGAGTGCCCCCCTTGGCTGGAGGAGACCCAGGCCGGCCGAAATCCCGGGTAGTACTACAATTGAATGATGCAATTACTGTTATAGACAGGTTTGCTTTTTATTATCCCAACGGCTTTGTTACATTAAAAACATAGCTTTAAAAAAAAACAGGTACAACAGTTAGTTTATCCAATTTATAGCTAAAATTCTAAAAGGGACAAAATACTTTTCAGTAACAGCTGCTTCACACCCCTTCCTGAAGCACGTTTAGTATGGGCCCCGTGGAAGGGCCAGCATCAACCATCTTTGTTTGATGTAGGCTAACGATTTGGCACACACAAGGTGGCTTGTGACTGGCAGGTTCAAAATCTACGACTGGCTGATGCTGCCTAGTGGTAGGGATGGTACTACAGCCATCAGCAAAATAAAAAGACCTGGATATACTCCATCTCCACCTTGCTTGACAGCAGGTGCGCTTCTCACCCACTTTCTCTGAAAGACATATTCCCAAGAGGTGACTTCTTATTCCCAGGTGGTATGAAGGCAGGCAGGGTATGCTGTACAGACTGAATGCTGTGCTTCTTGGTTTCAGTTAATTCTTTAAGAAAATATCAGCTAGAGGCCTTTAAAGTAGATATTTCTGTGTTGTATGTTGTTGTTTATAGTTTGCTGGGGATGCATTCATCAATGAAAATATTCTGGGAACTGTAATGAGTAATGCAAGGTGGGATTTCACTCCAGGTTTGAAATCCATAAAAAGCTTTGAGGCTTCCCCTTGGGAGACTGTTCATGGTTCAACCTGTATCACCTATGTGCTCGGAGCATCTTATGTCCTCAGTGTTAATATGAATTATTTTCATTAAAGAGTATCCTTTCTTTCAGCAATAAGGGCTTTGAATTTCAATTTGTCACCTATTTTGATCTTGGTTAGCATGGACCCATGTTCCCTGAAAATTCCTGCAGCTATTGGGGCAATAAACATGCGTTGGATAGATACTTGGTTACCATTGGCAAACCCTTTCCCCACACAATTTTAATCTTTTGTCTGACGTCCTTATAAGGGATGTGACAGGTATGACACTTAAACATACTAAAACAATTTCTGACATACCTGGTTTTCAAACCCTAAATACCTTGACTCTGACAAATTGTTCGGTGAAGCTCAGTTAGATTTCACATTTTTCTGTGAAATAAAGACTGCACTTAAAATCAGCAAACAGACAAAACAACAGCAACCCAGAAACCAAAGTACAACAGTTACTCACAGTCAGATTATTGTGAAGGCAGTCTACAACTCCAGCATAATTCCAAAATGTATCCGGTTTGGCATCATCTTCAGGGCCTCATCTGGTTTGATGACAATGTCTCCATTATTACTCGTGGTACAAAAGCGGTCTAACTTTTCAGGCATACTGACACTGCAAGGTTCAATGCTTCCTCTCGTCTTGTTTCTCATCATTTATATTAATACAATGAACAGAAATTACTTTTTCCAATTTGCATTTATACAATATATTGATGATATCATTTCTTCCTGGGGCATCTTTTGTTCCTGAAGCTAAAAAGCACCTTCAGGATTTTGTAACTGAGTTCAAATGACTCTAATTGACTTTAAATTGTTCCTTAATATTACATTTCCACCCTTTCCTGTCACTCCTCCCCCCCACACCTACCACCGTACACCAAATTACCTTCACATTTCTTCTGTTCGAGTGACTGATCCACGAATGTAATCCTCATGATGATTTTGGATGGAACGGTTTTCCAAATATAAATTCTAGATACTTCAGTCTATTTTTAGATAATGGCATGAACAGCTCAGAACAGAAAATGTTCTTATCTCTTTAAAATAACAATATTAATGCATAGCAGTTAATCACATTTTTTAATCTGCAGTGTGTTTAACAGATATTCGCTGATGAATCCCCATAATACTATTATGATCTAGGGAGGTAGCAGAAAAAGAAAGTTCAGTGGAGCTGTTGACAGTCAGTGTGAGAGTTAGTTAGTGGTCACTTGCTCAGGCCACTAGAAAATGCTTCACTAGCATAAGGAGTTTTCCATATTTTGCAGAACTGGCTCCTGCATGTGTATACATCATGATGATATTCACCTACCAAACATACACAATGGGTGAAATCATCCCCACATTCAAAATAACTGGGGGGATACCATTGAATTCAATGAGGCCAGGATTTCACTCGGTGTTTTTACCCCAGTTGTACACATTGTACCAACACATTTTGTAAGGGGTTTAGGGTGAAGCCTTCACTCCCACAAATGGTGCATTTTTACAGCAAGATAGTGTCCTGTAAAATCCTAGTGGAAGCAAGGCACTGTACTTGCTAACTTCTGCGTAGAGAGCCTAGCTCAACCACAGGTATAGCAGAGGTACAGTGTTAAATCAAGTTAGCTATATTGCTGTAAGAGTACATTTTGGTAGTGTAAACATGGCCTAGGATTTGGTTTTATTTTCTTTGAGAACAAGGCTTGGAATTAACATGTGGATGGAACTACCAAAGACAGAAATTGAAGTTGCAATCTTGAACATCTTTCAAGAAAGAATTAGACAATTGGGGAGGAAAGCAAAATGGATCTAGAGGAGGGAAGGCCACATTGCCCAGTTTGGTTCTTAAGTTTTGTATGTGTTATTTCAAAACTGTGGGCTCAAATCACAATTGATAGGGGACTAACAGGGAAAGAGAGAGATTATTAATTATTACTTAGTCAATGAAACTGTGTAAGGCTGTGCACACAGACAAAATATGCAATGTATGGTATTATTTTATTTGCATTTTATTAGTATAGCACCTAGAGGCTCTGAAATGGGGACCCCAATGTGCTAGATGCTGTACAAACACATAGTAAGAGTCAGTCTATGCTTAACAGTCCGATGTCCCAATCCTGCAATTAATTGTTGTAAACACATCCCTGCACCGATGTGAAGTACACTTGAATTTTTGAAGTATCCTATGAATATATGAAAATTACAAAACAAAATGTTAAACAACAGTTAAAGCTGTGTGACCTTGGGTCATTCACTTGACCCAAGCTACCATGCACTTGGCGTCAAGCAAAGATTATTGCCATTCTCAAGCCAGGCAAGGACCCCCACAACACGGCGAGTTACTACCCAATATCCTTGATGTTAGTGTGTTTTAAGGTGTGTGAGTGCTTGATCCTCCAACAAATCACTCTGGAGTTGGACGATGTCTTTCAGGTTGACCAAGCAGAATTCAGGAAAGGACACAGTGCCTGAGATTAAGTCTTGGCCTTGACCACATATGTCAAAAATGATTTTCAACAAAATCTAAAGACTGGAGCCATGTTTATAGATTTGACCACCACTTATGTCACAGTTTGGGACAGAGGCCTTCTGTGTAAACTCTCTTGAGTTTCCCTACATTGGGTGGTCGAAGTAGTAGAGCTATTCCTCCAAAACAGGTGCCGCTGAGTACACATGGGTGACCCTTGCAGTTCGTGGAAGTGTCAGATTAATAGTTTTTCTCAAGGTTTAGTTCTTTCACCAATACTGTTCAATGTGTACATCAACGATTTGGCAGCAACACTCTAATGCAAGTTTATCTATGCTGACATTAGCTGAAGCTATCAAGCTCAGTCCTTCTCAGAAATTGACAAGGTCCTGAACAATGATACGAAGCTCATGGCAGACTTCTGTGGTCGATGGCACTTGCTGCCAAGCTTTTGTTAGGCGGTTTCTATTTCATCTGCATAATGCAAGCGCAAGCCACGAGCTAAATATTTTCTGAAATGACCAACACTTACAGTATAAACCACGCCCAGTTTACCTCAGCATGACATTGGATAGGTCATTGATGTACTGCAACCACTTGAAGACAGCAACCAAAGTTAGCGCTCGGAACAACTTGCTCAGAAAATTGGGTGGCTCAACCTAGAGTGTAAGCATCCGGACACTTGGATCATCAGCGCTTGCCTTCTACTTTTCAACAGCAGAATACTATGCTCCTGTCTGGTGTCGCTTTTCTCATGCGAGGCTGGTCGATGTAGAACTTAACAAAGCTATGCGCGTTGTTACTGGTACTTTATGTGCAACTCTGTTGCCATGGCTGCCAAAACTTAGTAACATAGCATGACCCCATATTTGCCATGTGAGGGCCTGCTCCTGGCCATTATCCATGAGAAAAGCAACTTGCTTCTGAACTCAAACCTCTTCAACTATCTTGCCAGTTTGCCTGTCTTCTAGACATCCTTTAAGGTCACTTATGCCACCACAGGACATGATAGTGGAATGTGCTTGGCATAATGAATGGTCAGTGATGACAGTCTTTAATCACTCTCTCGTCACCAACCCTGAATCTGTTTTCATTCTTCCATTTTTCTCCTGCTGCATTCTTTCGTCTTCCCTTTCTAACATTGTGTTCTTGTGTGAATCTATATGTATATAAAAATTAAGCCTCTGTCTTACACACACATTCATAAATGCTCCTACTTTTGCATATACATATGCTACAGAGTGATTAATTAGGCCCTATATGTTGTCATCAAAGAAACCAGCACAGAGATTTCTCCAAAGTATTGTTTGACTAAAGATGATAAATTTTAATTTTCAAATGAATGATATAATGCTATTAATAATTCAATGTGTTTTAATAATAATGTTTAATTCCTAATTGGGTTTTTTAAATGGAAGCAAACTTCAGCTGTGATGTAATCCGAATGTAAGACATCATTTAAAATCTGCAGTACAGAATTCCCATAGATGAACGCTACATGTTCTTGTTCCTATGTGAAACTCTTCAAAAGTTAATTTCTGGGTTTCATCTTTATCTTGGGCATTCTTGAAACTTGTTACATTGCCTCTAATAGTACTTCTGTTTCCTTGAACATTCAAGGCCTTTTCAGTAATGGTGACTGTTCCTCCAGACAAAGTTACCCTCTAAAGCACATTAACTGCTTATGAAATGGCCAGTATGGCGTGATGTGTTTCCGTCCTCCTGGAGTTGAGTGAAAGTCCTTATTGGCCTCTGCATGAAGGTCCAGATTCTACTCTTACATGATAGTTTATAATGTGCTATTACTACTAGGCTGTTTTCTGCCCATGACGCTTCAGTTTCCAATGGAGGCTAAAGGTGTTTCCACAATGTTATAATTCAGAGCTAAATATTTATTCTTCATTTATTTAAAAACATTTATAAATGTAACATAATTGTTTATATTCTTCTTCCACATATTGCTTGTTTCTTTCCAAGTTCTATGTTGCTGAAATAGATGTAACAATGGACTAGGTGAATGAATAGATATTCCACATATCTAACTTCAGATTTTCTTTTACTTCATTGTTTGAATGATTCCTTCTTTCTTTTTCAGTTGTGTGCCTTGCCTGAGAGTTAAACCCACCACTATTTTTATATCTACAACTAGAGCAATACTTAGAGCATGTTTTACTTTATTTTGCTTTAATTCTTTTAGCAGACAGATGATGCAGCACAGACTGACGGCCAGCAACAGACACAATCCTCTGAAAACACAGAAAACAAATCGCAGCCGAAACGGCTGCATGTCTCAAATATACCCTTCAGATTTCGAGATCCAGATCTCAGACAAATGTTTGGGGTAAGTACTCTATTTTTGTTTGCATGCTTATTATTGTCACATTTTAAAAGAAGCATTACCTTTACATTATAGGTGGAGCTAGCAGCAATACCTAAAGTTAAGATCATATAATGCTTTCCATTGGAAGACCCTTCCCCCCACCCCTTTATTCATAACTAATTGCCTGACTTGCTTATCCTACTTGTAAGGAGAAACAATGCTATATGTACTCTACAGAGCTGTAATGTGATGGCAGATCTCCAGAATATCATATATTTTTGTACTCTAAGAAAGCAAGTAATTAATACTGGCTTAACTTATTGCACACTTACATACTCCCTTGTGAAGTCTTCTGTTCATCTTGAATTCCACACCTGTGGTTGTGGATCTTTAAAAGCATAGCAGTAAAAAATAGGCATTACTTGGCCTACAACTGCATTATTATTAACCTCCTTTCACAAAGAATTAGACATGGCCAGATGATACTCCAGTCTGGACCTGCTTTTTTTGCACCTATTCATATCATCTTAAAAAACATAAATAACTCACAGATACTCTTATGTCGGAGTAGCATATTGTATTAGATTTTGAACCTGCAGCTATTTTATGTGAGTATGAATATATACTAGATGTATGTACACACACACACTTATATCATGTATGAGTTTTATTTAATATATGATAGAGTCCCACTTAATAACAGAGTCCCATTAAAAGTCAAGAAGACACGAAATATGTCGAGTAATTGACTTAAATTAATTATATATTATAATGAATTTATCTTCTAGTTGTTGTTTTTTTAACCATCTTATGGAGCAGAAGAAGTATCTACTTAAATATGTACTAAGAACTGAATCCTGACATGATAGTAGGAAAAAGGGATATTTTCACATAAACCTATCGGAATTGCCCTAGCAACTCTCCCCCCACCAAATACAAAGGTGTTTCTGATGCCATACATTTCAGAGCACAAAATTGTAACGAATCTGATGATGTATGAGAACTTCCTAGGATAAATGTATGTTAATCAGTTAAAATTAAATTTAAATAAAACTACTCAGAAAACAGGTAGATTCTGTTTCTAAATGCACAAAATGCAAGAATTGTTTTGTGGGTGTTAAAATCCAACTGTAAACAAACTAAAGTTAATTTGTGTTTTGCATTCCAAGTTTTTAGGATTTAGAAAACTCAAATAAGTCTTACTTCCAAATTGGAAGATGACAGGAATTCCCCAGCTTCCGTATGACTTGGTAACAGAAACACTATTGGAGCAATAGCTGCATTAAGCCTTCCACTTGCAAGCTGAGACAAACTCAGTTTTTCAGTTGTTCAGTATTAAACCAACCTGTGCAGAGAAATCTGAGTTTCTGAACTGGTGGGAAATTCAAATTCCTATCCTTGCGAATTATAGTGAAGTTTCTGAAATGAAGCCTGATATTGAAACCATCCTTTGCATCTTGATCCTGTTATGAACATGATTTCTTTTTAGGAGCATGAGTTGAGGAGAGCAGGCTTGTTTACTAGTGTGGGTTTTGTTTGTCCAACTTCACCCAGCTTTATATGTACACAAATTATAGTTTAAACATTAAACAATTGTCTGCTTATAAGCTAACAATAGTGGTTAACGCATTTGTTACTTGGAGGATAAATGTAACCGGGGTGGGGTGGGGGGAAGGCTCAAGGCAAAGGATAACGAGTGTGTGCTGATTTTTCTAAAAAGTTAAAGCAATAAAAGAATGTTTTAATCTTTCTTGCCATGGATGTGATTAACATATCTTAAGGTACTTAGTAGACTGGAGTAGAGTCTAATTTCTGTAGTATATTATACACTCACTAGGTTATTCTGCTTCTGCCTGCATTATTTTGTTTTTCCATTATAGTATATTGTTTGTCACTGACATTGCCTCACCAGAGTTACACTGTTTCACATGACACATTAGTGACACATGAAATAGCAGAACATGACACATTGAGTGATGTACTAGAAAGTGTCACATCATAAAATGTGCCACGTCAAAAAATGTTCTGACTTATCTATACTAAATCCTGCTCAGGGTTAGCATTCATTCCCTTTCCCAAAGCAGGTATAGTGAAACTTTTTTCTTTGGGACAGAACCTGTGCCTTTTTGCATGTTTGAACAGTGCCTAGGGCTATGATAATAGTAATTATTATTATAGGATGTAGGGTTTATTCCTACGCACAAGTAACCTTCCCATTCAGTAGAGTTTCACTAAGGTAGGACAGGGCTTGTTTGGGAAAAACTCAGCACTGGTGGAAGTGTCTTTCTTTATGTTCTTTGAGGGGGCATTGGAAGTGGTGGGGTATCCTTTTAGAAGATATGGGTGAAATCCTGGCTCCACTGAAATCAATAACAGAATTCCCATTTGATTTTTAAATAAAGCCAGGATTTCACCTTGCATCTTTACTCACAGCCAGAAGTAGCTGTAGCAAATACGTCCTTATTCCTCTTCATTCCACTGGGAGCAACTGGAACAAGACCAAGGGGCTAACATTCCTCTGGGGAAGAGTGGGAGGTGATAATCACTTTTAAATGCAACATTTAATACCTGTCTGGTGGGTGGTGATTGCTGCACTCTAAGGGGAGTTGCACAGTGGGATCTCACCTATACTGAAACATCATTATAAGAGGACTGAAAAGCCATTGAAAAGTATGTAAAATGTTGGGACTTTCACTTCACTGTGATATGCAGTGTTGTTGTAGCCATATTGGTCCCAGGGTATTAGAGAAACAAAGTGGGTGAGGTAATGTCTTTTGTTGGACCAACCTCTTACGGTGAGAAAGACAAGCTTTTAAGCTCATACAGAGCTCTTTTTCAGGTCATCTCACCTGAAGAAGAGCTCTGTGTATGCTCACAAACTTCTTTCTTACCAACAAAAGTTGGTCCAATAGAAGATATTACCTCACCAACTTTTCTCTTTAACGTCACTGTGATATGAGTTTAACCATAATGTGGTTCACATCAGCAGGTGCTACTATATTTTAATTGCTGTTCTTGATTATGCAGAATGGTAGTGGTACAGTTTTAGCTGTGTATCAGGCTCATCACAACATGCATTTAATTCAGCTGCTCTTTCAGTTTGTCATTTTTTTATTGCTTGGCTGGCCTGTAAATTAATATCTTTATATATATATATGAGGTACTAAATCTTCTAATACTATGAAATATCTTTGCTACAGTTCTGTTATTATGTTCTCAGATTTTCTTATGTTCATGTGTTCATGTTTCTATTTCTTTTCAGCAATTTGGTAAAATCTTAGATGTTGAAATTATTTTTAATGAGCGAGGCTCAAAGGTAAGCGGTTTAATTCACCGGAAGAATCAGTTAATTGATTTTAGTATTTGATAAGATTAAGAGAAAACAACTGCACTAGTGTAATAAATGCATCTTAAAAATCCACTTGAATGGAAACACCTTTTGAAGCCTTTTGTCAATTTCCCAAACAGCAAGAAATTCAGTGGACACATTTTAAATCCTTTGAAAGGAAAAATTATAATTACTACAAACTGTCAAAGTTCAATGGGAAGTTTGCTTTCTGCTTTTAAATATAATCATATATTGTCTAGGCTGATTCTTTATCCTTCAGTGATAATTACCTTGCTCATTTTATAAAATGAGTCATGTTTGCAGAAAAATAAGCAGATCATTTGCTAGAATAGGTATTTTTTGCTATTGAAATGACAGTTGGTAATATAATCTAATATCCTATTGAGTAATTACTCAATAAAATATGTGATTATTCCAGATTATTGATGTGCAGATGTTTTCCTGGTTAGTTAAAAACTTCAGTGCACCAACCCTTTGAATACAATTTATTTTAGTATTTCTACTGATAAAGACAATGTACTGTATTGTAAATTTATTTTAGTTCTCCTGAAAATTACTTTGCTTTAAATTTATAGACTAATTTATTGGGTACTTAAGAAATAAAAAAATAAGATTGTTATGCTTAGATAATTTACATTAAATGGTGCAAAACAACAGTCATTTCCCCAGTAAATCTTACCCATATCAGCTGCACTATAATTTTATGTGTTTGCGTCATATTCATGGTAACTCTCCTCCCCTGATGTCAGACTCATTCTAATCTTTGTCCCCCTATATATTCGACTTGTAATAATTCTTCCCCTCCTACATATGATTCAGTATTAATGATGGAAGCCTTTTCATCTTTCAGTATGTCAGATGCATTATAATCTTTCTGCTAATCAATCTCCTAATGTGTCAGCATTTTCAATTCTAAATTTAAAATGGTCATCTTTTCTTCCATATAAAATGATGCAATCATCATATGCCTTATATTCCAATGTTTGAGTTGCTTTGTCATTCATAAACTGACATCCCCCTCACCCAGTTATAACATTTACTGCCAATTTTGTAAAACAAAAAAGATACTGGGGAACGGTATGATTCAAAAGTTTGGTGATTTTAAGCCAATACAGGAAAGCAGGGCCTTTTAACTTTAGGTTGCCAGTTCAGATTGGGCTCAAGTTGGTCGTGGCTGAAATCTGTTATACTTATCTGATGGCTGTTCAGGAGTCTTTGTGAAAGAAATTGGTTGTCTAAGACTTGTTCATAGCAGATAGATTTAAAATTTCAGAACAAACAGCACCATAGGCATCTTTGTTTCGTGGTTCCAGGAGTAAGTTCGAGGCTTGAATGGGTATGGTCAGTGTATTTACCCTCTCATCCTAAGGGCTTTTATACATTGGACTTTTTTTGTACCAATATATCTCTGCACCAGTGCAGAACCTTATTGGATGAATGCTGCACCAGCTCAAGTCAGCTTTTACACTGGTGCAGTATGTCTACACTAGGGGTTGGCATCTGTGCCGTGCAAACTTCCCACTGTCCTACACTATAAAAACAGCTCTTAGAGAGGGTCTCACAAGGCTCACTTTCCTCAGCACCCTCTCTGTCAGTGATGAAAAGAATAGATGCTAGTAATGCGGTTAACAAGCACATCAAATCACCTTTTGCATTTAGACAGGAATTGAGCATCGGTACTGCTGTAAATTGACGTTTACATGAAACAGTTCAAACCAGAAAACATGAGTACTAATGCAGATAAACAAAGAATAGCAATTTGCCTCCAAAGCAATTTTCAAACTGCCCCCCCCCCAGTCTATGTGCTTAGCTATATAGTGGAAACATAAGCTCAGAGAAGGCAAGCTGAGGGAACTCACAAGTTTCCAACTCCAATCCTGTGAGGGCAATTCAGTTTACATGAGTCAGAACCAGAGTCATTGTAACATTGCTCTGGCATTTTAACTTTGAACAGGCTTCCTTAACTAATCTGTTGAAGCTCTGGGTTTCAGTAACTGTCCACAGCTGCTGCAAATTGGTTTTGTCCTTTAGGGATGATTGCAGAGCTGCTGAGGTAAGATTTTACTCTAGAGATGTAAAAGTACACTAACAACAATGAACACCATTTTTCTATATTTATAAATTATTTAATGATTTTACATTTTAAAAACATGTATGTGCTCATTTGTTCATAATATAAGTAAGGCCCGTTAGCCCTTCAAAACAAACAAACAAAGAAACAAAAAAACCTCCCAACCATCTCCTCAATCAAAAACAAGACTATCCATTGCCATTTAAAACTTGGTTAATGGTCAAATAGAGGTGGTGGTGTTCCCCCCCCCCATTGTCCTTTAATGAATCTGAGCACTTGACAGCTCATATTATGGATTAGTACAATAATAAATATTTTTTTAGTTGCTGTTATGCTGAGTGTGGAATGTACATAGAGATATGTAAAAGCGTGTGTGTGTCAGAGAGAGAGTGAGAGTGTGCTCTATGCATCTGATGAATAAAAGTTATTATCTGATAAAGTTTCTGTAAATTAAAATATGAGTGTAAAAACTTATATAAAAGCTTTGTTTAAGTAATGTTAATGCATAAGAAAAAATGTAAGGAATTCAAAATGACAGCTGCCGCACATTCCTAAATGTTTGGATTTTTTGTCTTTAGTTAGCTTGTAGCTCCATCTTAATATTAATTAAAGGTGCTGTTTTCTTTGACATTTTATTTTGGGTGTTTCTTTTATTCCCAGTATTTAAAAAAAATCTGGAATGCACACTGGTGCTACGAGTGAATGAGCTTAGTCAGGAGACTGTTTGTTTTTAGAATTCTGGGTCATAATTAACAGTCCAAGAACTCATACCAAATTTTCAGTTCTTGCCAGTCAGGGAAGATAGTTGTTCTGCTTAGAGGAGGGAGGTGAACAAACAGTTACACAATATTAGAGTAACTTACACTATATGTGAACTTTAGGTCACTGGTTCAGTGGCTGCAGTGATAAGGTTCTGCTAAGGCATTCTCTCAAGTAGCACTTGAATTTAAGAGTTTGCTTACAGAGCTATTACAACATGGGAGGTTTAATGGGTGGGCAAATAGCAGTTGAAAGTAGCCAGCATGTTGTCTGAGTATTAATTAGAGGAGGATGGAAAATTGCACCCATACATTAGTGCTATACACACACTTCCCTACATAATGCACAAGCATAGATAAATCTATGGCTTGAATAGATAAAAGGAATACCAATCTCCACTTTTAAAAGGTAATTTCTAATAGTTTCTTAATGTTTTTTCACAAATTAATTCACTATTTTGGCTTTGTGCGTATGATACTCTGAATGGTTTGTGTTTGTTCCTGTTTAGCTAAAAGTGTTTTTACGGGTTGAATATAAACACTCCTCCCCCACCCCCCCAAAATCTTAACATTCTGCCATTCCCCTTTCCTAATCCGTAGACCCGTTTTACTAATACAGGGCAAGTGATGATAGGTTAGATTGCTGGAAAGAAGAAGTTACTGGGTTGGATAGACTTTAACTGACTGCAAAATTAAACAATGGACTGGACCAGGCAGAGAAGGTGGCTAAATTATGCATAGAAGCAATGTTGCCACAGAGACTCTGTGTTTCACTCGGAAATAATGTCACCCTGGTTGAGGAAGTGGATGCAACTTTAGTTAGCAGAATTATAGATACATATTTTTATATCAAGATTGACTTTATAAAGTTTGTCCTTCACGGTTTACGTCATGTTTTATTAACACAGTGGTGGGGAACTGGGCAGGGGCAGAGGTGTGTGGAAGTATGACGTCTCTTGCTTGAGGTGCCTAAGGGCATGTCTATGCTACAGCGTCACAGCTACAGTGCTGCCACTGTCCACTATAGTGCCATAGTGTAGACACGTCTTATATTGATGGAAAGTTTTTTCCCGTCAATGTAGTTAATCCATTTCTCCAAGAGATGTTAACTAGCTGCATCTACAGTATGAGTTAGGTTGACCTAACTATGTCACACCCCTGAGAGACAATTATATTGATCTAATTTTTCGGTGTAGATCAGGCCTAACAAAGATGAGCACTGCATAAAAAAAGCTGTGCTGAGAATATTTTGAGAATGAGGATAAAAGCGATCCTGAAAATTGTGTGTGGCTGGGGCAGGATTTCTTTTACATACAGCAGAAAAACTTGGAATGGGAACAGTCCTTAACAAAGGATGGTGTATGTTTTGCACATGCTTGTTGATTTGAAACACGGAGCTTGGTTAATGCTTTTCTGTTGGGATAATTGGCCTTAAATTATTGAGGGCGACATGCAAAAGCATAGCACTGACAATGCTGTATTTGAATTGTTTCAAAGGGTTGGAGTACATTTTCTGATCATGATATATAAATGTTTCTTTTGTTTTTTAAATACTGAAATGTCATTTTAAAAGTTATTTTAGCAACTTCAGTGGTAGATGAAGCATTTTAATTTTTCCAATTTTAAAATCATATTTATCTGCTTTAGCACAACAGAAAAAGAATGCTAGCAAGATTGGAAGTCTTTGCTTAGTCTAATATAAGAATGTTAAGTGCTTAGAATAGTCAAATAACTAATATGCAGCAGAAAAGACATACACGTGTCTTCCTTTGGTGTTGAAGTATTTAGTGGTTAGTTTTTTTCATGATAATATTTCAAAGTTGCATAACCCTATCCCACTAACATGGGAGTAGGTAAAGTAAACAGTCTCAGTTGCATGTACTATATGTCAAAAATAATGCCGATATGAAGCAGTTAAACTTATTCAAAATGTTTGCATTTTTATTACTTTATCGAAGTTTCTTTCTATTCACATCATGTGATTTTGTTTGATCTTTTGAAAACTGGAACGTTTATGCTTAGTTATAAAAGTACCACTTTTGTTGGTGGTTTTCTTTTCTTTTCTTTTTTCTTTTCTTTTTTGTTTTTTTTTGTTTGTTTTTTAAATAAGTAAAGGCTATACAGTTTGACAAAAGTTTAAATAACCCTAGTGTTGCATGGGAAAAATGTTTCTTACAATCACAACAGCATGACTAAGTAGGCAATGTTTTAGAGTATATTGGCATTCAGTGTTGAATTTTGTGCCCATGTTTTTTTTATTTTGTTGATACTATCTGCATGTCATTAAAAAGTGGTCCACTTTCTTTTCTCATTATTTCATTTTTTCTATGTGAAAACACTGTAAATTTGATTTTGATTTCATTTTTTGTTAGATTTATTTTCCTCTGTAGTGACATTGAGAAAGGTATCTTTGGTATCATTCTTTGAATTCTTCAGGGGGTGTTATCTAACTGATGAAAGAGAAAAAAAAACTTGTTCACATTTGTCGCTTATTTATTGCACATCTCAGTATGATTATAATTTTTCTAATTTGCATGTTACAGAAATGAAGCAAGAACAAGAAAATATTAAATTAAAGCGAGAGAACATAAGCAAACAAGTGGTCATTGACTGAAATAATAATGTGCATGTTGTTTTCCCCCCTTCTCCCTCCTGCATGCAGGGATTTGGTTTCGTAACTTTCGAAAATAGTGCTGATGCGGACAGGGCGAGGGAGAAATTACACGGCACCGTGGTAGAGGGCCGTAAAATCGAGGTGCATGTTCAAAATATTTTCCTTTTCATCTTTTTTATAAATGTCTGCTTCACTCTCATTTGTTGTTTCAGATGCATCATTGGTGTCTTTTGTGTGCTCCCCTTTCCCCTTCCCATTGTTTATATATATATATTTATATATAAAGAGATAATCTGGCCTTACTTGGGTTTTTTTATTATTATTTCTTTTGTGATTATTATTATTATTATTATTATCATTATTGCTCTAAGGTGGATGACAGAAATGAGACAAAATAAAAGCTTTACTATTTTGAAGTTATTATTTTCTATGTTTTGTAAATCAATGGGTGCAGTAAATTCCAAAAAAAATAAACAAAAAAAATCAAAAACTAAAACAAAACTGTGAGACAGACAAAACAAAAACAAACAAAAGGTCGGGTTTTTTTCTTTTTGATGCCGGGTTGATGTGGGATCCACAGTGGCTTTCAAAATAACTCAGATTGGGAGATTATAGCATCCAAAAATATAAAAAGAGACAAAAATAAAACAAAAGAACAACAACAGTATCAGTCTGTTTGAAAGTTTCATTTCAGAGTAACCACCAGGCTGGTGTTCCTGGTTGGCCTGACCCATCCAGCCCCATCAAAAAACAAACCCAAATGTTTTTGGTACCACTGGGTCCCCTTCAACACTGCCTCAGAGTCGTATTTGTTAGAATAAAAAAAAAAGAGAGAGAAAGAAAAATTACCAGTTGAAAATGCTGTCGTCTTTTGAGTAAGATGTTGCATATTTTGCCTTTTCATTTTCCCCCTTCGACGGTAGCGCTTAGGGCCCTCACCAAACTCTCAGTAACCATGGTAACTGTATACATACCCATGCTGGCGATGGTGCTGAATGGTAAGTGGAGAAGTCCATCTGCCGTTTCACGTATTTAGCGCTGATATACCACGTGAATTTTTTTGACTTGTTGTATTAAGTTTTCTTGATGCTATATTTTTTTCTATATTGGTACGCCTGTAATTGAGTGTACGTTTTAAGCAAGCCTGGGAGGCACTGATTGGATTGAGGATATGACTTCGTGCACATCTTACTCAGATTGTTAACTCCATATTGTGTTAAATAATGCACCCTCTTTTTATCCTTTTGTTAGCTGTGATTTTAAAGCTTGAATGATTTTGTTAATTCTTGCAATGAAAAAGGCTCTTGTTCCAAGTGTTGAATGCTAGATGTTGCTTTTCCAATGGTACTTCTCTTCTAAAGGGTTATGTTGCACACTGCTAAAATTCGTTTGTCCCTTTTTTTGACATTTTATTTGTTTCCTTGTACCTTGTCTCTTCCCCCTCTACTCCACTGCATGTTCCTTCATATAAAATATATTTTTTTCTGTTT
The DNA here is from genome assembly GCF_965140295.1 of Lepidochelys olivacea. Lineage (NCBI taxonomy): Eukaryota > Metazoa > Chordata > Testudines > Cheloniidae > Lepidochelys > Lepidochelys olivacea. The sequence goes on along the minus strand of NC_140420.1, from coordinate 27,656,051 downwards.
TGAAATATTTATTGTTTCAGTGTTATCATGGAATACAAGCATGCACTTAAATCTTAAATTATGCAGTATCTTTTTAATTTGCTTTTAATGTGTCTTTATTAAAGTTTAAATGATATGATGTTGCTTTATTGAAATGATTTGTAAATTTAAATGGTTATGAAAGTAAATGTAATTATATATAGTATGATTTTGTTATGCACCTACTGCCTTTTAAAAATTAAAATTGCATTTTATTTTTATATGACTAATAGCAGTAATAATGCATGCATTTAATAGTACCACAGACTCTCTCTATAACATTTACTAATTTAATTTTCTATGTGCATAGGTAAATAACGCGACAGCACGTGTAATGACAAATAAAAAGACAGTCAACCCTTATACGAATGGTAAGTGTGTGAGCTTTTGATCCTTTTACTGTCAAATATCAGAATGCATGTAAGCCCTAATGTTGCAAGCTGCTCCCTGTGGGTGGACTCCTGCAAAAGCATGCAGTCCTAATGACGGTTCTGTGGCCTTTATAGGGTCTTATGAGGTCATCCTCACAGAGTTCATTGCAGGATTGAGGGCTATGGTTGGGCAAACTGATGCGCTCGGACAGAGGTCTGTTGACTTTGACGTGGCTCCTTGTAGGCACAGCATTCCATTTGCATGCAACGAGTTGCAGAATCAGAACCTAAATAATGAACTATAGTAGCAATATGTAAACTGATGCTGCATGTACCAGAGCATATACGGCTAGGAATTGATTATTCTCTTCTGGCTTTGTGCAGTCTTAGTATAGCAATGAATGAACTAATCATAGGGACAATTGTGCCCTGGATGATGGAGTCGGGGGGGAAGGTCGGAAGGATGCTCCCTCTATCAAGCATGAGCTGCTCTTTGGTATTATCATAATACAGCTTACTTCAGGATTGTTTCTGTTGTCTGTTCCACAATTTGTTGAGAAGAGAAAGAAAATTATAATTGTTTTATGGTTCCCCTTTTTCTATATGGGAATCTAATTAGGAAATCACCTAAACATGATGTCCTTGCTGTTGATTTAACAATGGGTACAATATTGTAGACTAATGACAGAAGAGTCATCTGTAGAAATGTGGGGAGGCAATGCTTTTCAAAGAGATTTCCCCCCACCCAAATCCCTTTTCCAGTGCTTAATTCAGCAGTTTTGCCAAAAAAGATTATTTTCTGTGAATTATTTCTAATCATTAACACCTTTCAACTACAAAAATTAGTACAGAAATGGATTTACTGACAATAATTATTTGTTCTATTTGGCTTGGATACTTTTGCTATAGCCATTTGCTTTCCAAACTAATATCTTTGTTCCTATTTGCCCACCAAAAAATACAAAAGAAAACTGAACACGTATGATCAAAAAAGGCAGGTTGCCACAGTTGGCTGAGACACTCTTAAGTGCTGAAATCTCATGGAACTTATTTTCCACATTTGAGAGCTCATTCTTGAGATTTTGCTAAAAAGTGGGGCAAACAGAAGTGAGGTGTTTGTTAATTTTTTAATAAGCATGTCAGACTTCCGCCGCCCCCACCACAATAAAAATAAAATAACTGTTCTCAATTTGACATACAATTATTGACCTATTTATAATAATCTGGGAAGAACTAGTCTGAAAGTCCTCAGGCTCTTCTAGAAACTTTTCTTTCTTTCTTTCTTATTCATACGAATATGTGTCTGCCAAGTGATGAAAATGGAAAGCTTCCTTCATTGTTGCTGATTTTTGTATAAAATGTCAGCCCAGTGAATCAAACCAGACAGGCACAAGGCTTGACTGGGTCATACAATAACATTTTGTTCTAACAGTAAGTTGGAATATTTTATATACGTGTGAAGATTTCACTCTTTTGTTCAATATGTTGTATGACAGAGGGAATAAAAGAAGGTTTGTTATAAATGATTTTGCGCATATTTAAATTAATCTTGCTACAAAGGTTAAAGAACAGGGTTTTCTCTATTAAGCATCAAATATCAAATCCAACCTCAGGGATGATGATGCTTGAAAAGGAAGCTCAGTCTTCTTATGAATGTCATCGGTGTTTTAGGGACAAGTTTACTTCAGTGTCGCACAGAGTAGGTGTTACCTTGCTTTTTAGTGTTGTCATTTTTTTACATCTGAAATGAAGGTTCTTGAAATCATAGAATCATTGACTTCAAGGTCAGAAGGGACCATTATGATCATCTAGTCTGACCTCCTGCACAATGCAGGGCACGGAATCTCACCCAGCGACTCCTGTAACAAACCCCTAACTTATGTCTGAGCTATTGAAGTCCTCAAATCGTGGTTTAAAGACTTCAAGGTGCAGAGAATCCTCCAGCAAGTGACCCGTGCCCCACACTGCAGAGGAAGGTGAAAATTGTGTTGATAAAAGCATTTCCCACATAATTTGAAGCTTTCTCTTGAACTTCTTGTCCTGTGTTCCTCATTTTTAATCTTTTCTCCGGTTGCGAAAAATCAGCAATCAGACATGTAAGCCCATGTAATGACCTAGGTTTGTAGTGCTTGTTCAAAGTATCACACACAGGCCCACCAACGGGGGTGGGGGCAATTGCCATGTGCATTTAAAAGGGCCGCCGGCAGCACAGCAGGGCTAAGGCAGACTTCCTGCCCACCCTCTCTCTACTCCGCACTGCTCCTGGAATCAGAAAGCACATCCCTGCGGCCCTTGGGGAGGGGGGTCTCCATGCGCTGCCCCTGCCCCAAGCGCCGACTCTGCAGCTCCCATTGGCTGGGAACTGTGGCCAATGGGAGCTGCGGGGGTGGCGCCTGCGGGTAGTGGCGCACGGAGACCCCCTGGGGCCGCCTCCTAGGAGCCGCTACCAGAGAGCTGTGCCAGTCACTTTCAGGAGCCGCCTGAGGTAAGCGCCGACCCCCTGACCCTCTGCACCCCTACTGCCAAACTCACCCCACAACCAAACTCCCTCCAAGAGCCCACACCCTGGACCCCCTCCAGAGCCCAAACTCCCACCCAGAGCCTGCACCCCACACCCCCTCCTGCACCCAAACTCCCTCCCAGAGCCCTCACCCCCTCCAGCACCCAAACTCCCTCCCAGAGCATGACCCCTCATCCCCTCCCACACCCAAACTCCCTCGTAAAGCCTACATCCCACATCCCCTCCTGCACCGCAACCCCCTGCCCCAGCCTGGTGAAAGTGAGTGGGGGGGGGGATGGAGTGAGCAGGGGGCAGGGCCTCAGAGAAGGGGTGGGACAGGGGCATGATCTCAGGAAAGGGGCAGGGTAGGAGATGGGCCAAGGGTCTTTGGATTTGTGTGATTAGACGGTTGGCAACCCTACTGGGCGGACATGTGGAAGCCCTGGCCGTGTAATTGCTACCACCACTGGTCATGCAAGTTTATGCTAGCAGATAGATGGATTTTTGTTACTTACCTTGTGCTTGTCATTTCTTTTGGAAATATAGCTGCTTTTTAATTGTGAGTTAGCTGCCTGTGAGTAAGGAACATGCACTACACTGGCAAAGTGACTTTCAGACATCTTTAGATTCTGTCGCCTATCGTGTCCCATATTTAAATCCAGGAAGGTTTATTCTTCAGTCTAATGCTCATTTTATAATTTAAGGCATGAGACTGAAACCTACGGGCTTATAGGGCACACAGGCTTGCATAAGTGGTATTAGAGTTGGGACTTCAACTGTGAGACCAAGGAACACAAGCACAAGTCGGGAAAGGGATATAGAGAGGTGCTGCAAAACTCACCTTTGCATTGCCTTGATACTGGCACTTCGGTATGCTGAGCTAGTTCCTAAGAATCTGAAACCACAGCCAAACATAAGCTCAATGAAGGGGTATCCTTGCCATACCCCTTTCCTCCAGCCATGCCCAGTATGCAAAGAGGAAAGGTCTTGTAAGAACCTCTATGCCAGTAGGGTATCCCTTTACAATGGGAGGTTTCAGAGTAGCAGCCCCGTGTCAGTCTGTATCCGCAAAAAGAAAAGGAGGACTTGTGGCACCTTAGTCTCTAAGGTGCCACAAGTCCTCCTTTCCCTTACAATGGGGTAATCCTGTCATGGCTAGTTATGCCAACTATACAGCCAGAGTCTACTGGCAACATGGAGCAAAGCAGATGCACCACACTAGCATATCTGGCCTTAGAAGTGGAAAATGTCCTTTGATGTTACGTCCATCTTCCTGCCAAAGCAGGATAGCTTTCTACAGTACATGATTGCTCCCTACAGTGCACTTAACCTATATTTCTTTGGATGACTATAAAGATTTATTTTTTCACAGTTGCAGCTTTTAGAGTTTCAACATGAGGGGGAGATTAGTGTTGTGACAATAAGGAAAATGCATCAAACTGCACCCACTGGGGAGAATTTGCCTCATCCAACTGCTAAACCGGGGTTCTTTGACAGTTCCTTGCTCCTATCATGCTTGATTAACCCACACAGTTATGGGCCAGTACGTACTTCATTGACAAGATAAAGTAAAGTTTAATGGTTGTTATTTTCATGATGAATGAAGTCTTTCCTGTCTTAGCTACAAAAAGTTCAATGGTACAGCCATCGGAATGGGAAGGAAATGAAATATGGTCGTGACTTTCAGCTGTGAGCATCCATCTGCATCTACCAGGATATTTTTTTTCTCTTGGACAAATTGAGTGCCCATTCGTGTTAGTTCAAAGCTGAGCAATATGTGTCATCCCCTTTGACAGCAGAGACTGAAGGATCTGAAATTCACTCAAATCACACATCTTTTGGACTGCACTAATCAGGGATCTCCAAGGAGAAAACTTAGGGTTGGGGTTAGGGTCAAAATACCCTTCAGTAGCACTTTTAAAACCAAGGTGTTCATGAAAATTCACAAGAAAAAATTAATAAGTCACCATGGCTCGACCAATTTCCAACTTAGGTAATTACATTCTGGATATTTAAGGCATATGTTATTTGCTCCTGAAGTGTAGATTACATATAGTATTGTTCTTCACTATCCATTTTATCTTATCAATGAATTGTTTTTATAGAAGAACACTCATCACTTGGGCTCTGACATTGATGAGTTGCTGTTTTCTGAAAAAAACACTTATTGAGTCTCATGCCAGAGATGGCTACATTTCAGTGATAGATTAAGGGGATTCCAATATGTTATAGTTCAGGGATGAGCTGCACTTGTGATCTCACATTAAGTCTCTCTGTTGGCACTCCTTTCAAGTGTGAGGGCACTTGTTTCAAGTGCAGTTTGCATTTACTTCTCTGAGAGTGGAACCCTGTGGTTCACCCCACTTTTAAACTGGATCACCGAGCTACAGCACTCCCTGTTTACCAACCATATTTATCTCCAGCAGGTCCAGCAAGATTTCATCTCTGCTATGGAATCCTTTCCAGGAGCAGTGATCAGCTAGTACACGCTGTGTTCAAAACAGAGTATGAATTATTTATCCATAGAACATTGCAAGGAGAGAGAACAAGTTAAAAATATCAAAAGCCTAAATGCATAATGCCTTAGCCAAAACTTAACCTTTCCTTGACAGGTTAATTCAGACTTCTGATTAACTCAGGCACGCCCCCTTACCTCCCAACCCCTCAAGCACTGAGGTTGGGTGAGTCAGGATGCCTCCTGCAACTGCTGCCCCTTGGACAGCTCCACCTCCCGCAAGTCTGTGTGCGTGCTTGTCTTATTTTATCCAATTCAAACTACCTTTGTCTGACCTGGGACCCTGACCCTGGTTTTAATTAGTTTATGGATTTCTCCAGAGGACATCTGAAGCAGTCTGGAAATGGTGGCTTCCCTGTATTATCTATATGAGCAGCAGGGAATTTGCATTGTGCATTGCTTTGGCTTATTGCAGGATTTAACTCTTAGTCACCTTTTATGCATCAGTAAAATAACCACAATTATATATAGACGTATAATTATCTAGCAGTCTATCTAGCTATCAGTAACATTAATAAAAATTAACACAGATAATTTGCACATTCCTCACACTATATATAGGCCCCACTCCTGCTTAAAAATCAAAACAATGGCAAATCTGTGTTTGACTCCAGTGATGCAGGATCAGGATCATAGTTTTTAAGTACAGGATTTTCAGATGAAATATCTTATACAAATATGAAATACCACTCTGTGCATACAGATTTGTTTAGGGTTTCTTCCCTTTTTCTGCTGCCTCTGAAAACCTGGGATCCAAGTCATCTCATGTCCCAAGTGAAAGATCGCTTTCAGTGGGCACCTGTTAACTCAGGAGAAGATGGGAGTGTGATGGGGAACCTTTCACATAGCTTGTCACGCTTTTTCAATAATTGTCAGTCTTTGCTGAGGCAAGGCTTGAAATAGATATGTTCTCACATCTCCGGATTGAAGTGTTGTAGGAAAGCTCTGTGGGGAAGCTTAAGTGGCTTCTGCCTACAATGCACTGTTTACTGTCTTGAGCCAATGCTTACCAGTCTGTGTTTTATGAGCATTAGCATTCACAAAATATAACCACCACTCCAGGGAAAAAAAGCCAATACTTTATACAATCCTCAGTTCTCACCATTTATATTTCATGGTGACATAGCCAGACCACTGCATATTTAAAGATAAACAGTTCAATCATTTCTTCAATATATAAATACTGTGATCAAACTTACATATCTACATACAACTTCCACTAAATCTACAGGATCCTGAAATAACAGCTTCATACTCCCATTTTCTTTATAGAAATTTAATATTTATTAATAGTATTTATTATTATAATATTTACTCAATCCTTTTTCTGTTGTTTTGTTTTTTTACTGTAGGCTGGAAATTAAATCCAGTTGTCGGTGCAGTTTATAGTCCAGAATTCTATGCAGGTAAGAGTACCACTATACTTGTTAGTTTTATCTTGTTTTGTTGTTGTTGAAAGTGTACAAAGTGTTTTGAGTATGAGTTCATTTATTTCACATTGCCTGCCGATCATTAAAAAGTTTATAATGAAGGTTTTTACCAATAACCTGAGCAAATTAAAATCTACCCTTACAATACATTCAAGTATATGACTGTTATTTAATATTACATAATGATAATAATAATTCTCTGTGAAATGCACACTAATATATAGACTATATATAAACACATTCACTTTTGCCTAAGGAGTAGTTTAGACTAATACTTAATAGTAAAACAGGAAAATATAACCATAATCATTTTATTTCTTTTAAGAATTAGTTTTAAAGTTTTTTTTCAATGTTTTGTTTGTAAATTTTTTGTATATGCAATTTTAGACCTATTTGGGAAAATGACAATTGACTCTGGGAGCTTGACTGGGTGTTACTCCATTATTTAAGTTATTTAGTATCATAGCAGTTAAAAGGGAACACACCTATTTGTTCATGAAGTCTAACCCACCTCCAGTGTAGGATGAGATCCCCCCCAAACTGAGAATGCGTGCCATTTTAAACTGATACTTCATTTATTTTGGGCCAGCTGGCATGAGGGAATTATTTAACTTTTCAGATTCAGTGTTTTACTTGTGCATAAACAATTTTTTTCCAGTTAGAGTGGAAAAAGCCTTTAGCAAATGGAATATCTTAATATATTCTTTGACAATTTCTTTGCAAGTAGAAGTACAGATTAATATGTGCAAGTGTATTTATCTGAAAATTACAGATTCCAAAAGGTGCATCTAATCCTAAAAATAACTTAAATCTTGTTAGTGTTATACCTGTGGAAACCACCTTTTATCTATCGAATCTACAGCGTGGCCAAGTCCTGCCCTGGAGTACATGGGCTCCGATCTCATTGGGAGTCAATGGGATTGTGCCTGCATCCATCTGAATGCAGAATTGGGCCATAATCAGAAACATCTATAAAAAGTGCTGTGAAACCATAACACTTAGGATTGACAACTTTCTAATTGCACAAAACCGAACAGCCCTGCCCTGCTCCTTCTCCGAGGCCCCTTCATCTCACCTCCCTCCATCGCTTGCTCTTCCCTACCCTCACTCACTTTCACCAGACTGGGACAGGGAGTTGCGGTGTGGGAGAGGATGAGTGGGAGGGGATGAGGGGTTTGGGGTGCAGGAGGGGGTGAGGGCTCTCGTTGCAGGTGTGGACTCTGGGGTGGGGTTTGGGGTGAAGGAAGGGGCTCCGGGCTGGGGCAGGGGGCTGGAATGTGGGAGAGGGTTCGGGGGGGGGGGGGTCCCAATGGCGCTTACTGCAGCTCCTGGGAAGCAGCCACCAGGTCCCTGCAGGGGTGGCCAGGGAGGCTCCACATGCTGCCCTTGCACCCACAGGCACCACCTCCGCAGCTCTCACTGGCCACGGTTCGCGGGGGGTAGGGGCAGCGCACAGAGCCTTCCTGGCTGCCCGCGCATCTAGGGACTGCAGGGACCTGGCAGCCACTTCTGGGAAACACATGGAGCTAGGGCAGGTAGGGAGCCTGCCTTAGCTCTGGACCCACGTTGCGCCACCGACTGGACTTTTAACAGCCCAGTCGGCGGTGCCAACCAGAGCCACGTGGGTCGCTTTTTGACCGGGCGTTCTGGTTGAAAACTGGACGCCTAGCAATCATAATAACACTTAAACTCCAGTTAAGGCCTGGTCTGAAGCCCACTGAAGTTAGTCTCTCCGTTGACTTTGAATCAGGCCCTCAGAACACAGCTGACTGCCATTTTGAAGAGATTATCTGTTGAAAGTGAGTAGTTGAACTGCAAAAGGCAAGCAGACACTGTGTATTTAAAAGATTCCAGTTGGTACTGAAATCATGTAAGTCTTTTGTAGGCCCCTAAGCCATACGTGAATCTTATACTAAACTATTTTAAGTAGCTCTATCCCTATCTTTCCATGTGTCTGTTTTTACATGGGTTTTGTATGTATATGAGGTACCAACAAGCTTTTTTATTTTTTTTTCTAAACCAAAAAAGTAGATACTACTACTACTCGCTCAGCTAACTAAAACATTGCAGGACATGTTTAGTTCATATTCTTTGAAAACTAACTTTGAGCTAAGACCAGAAATAGAGTGTTTCATCTCAAAAGAAGATACATAGCTGTCACTAAAATGATTACTACCAGCAAATGCTGTAATATATATATATATATATATATATATATAAATGAGTAGACAGCAACAGTCAAACATTTTTTCGGGGAAAACAAACATGTTGAACAAGAGCAATTTTAAATACGCATATTCAAGTCAAAGGAAGCTGCCTGGGCACATCAAGAGCAGAATTTGGTCTATAGTGTGTTAATAAGCATTAAAGTGATGTATTGGTGGGGTGCACCATTGTGGTATTAAAATAGTACTGAAATGTATAAAGGTATTTAAATAGCTTAATTCCTAGCTTAATTCTTAATTTAATTCAATGGAATTAAGTTATTTTAGCTCTACTCTAAGCATAGGCAGGATTTATTTCCCAGTTTTGTGTGTGTCTATAAGTCAAAATAGAGAATGTGACATTGATCTGGTTTATATATTTAGCCAACCAACCCTGAACCTGCATGAATTAGGAAGTCAGAGTCATTAGTCGTTTTATATAAATGACTTTGTGTTAATGACAAATATCATAATATTCTCATAGTGCAATTATTGATTTTTCTCAAGCTTATGCAGAATTAACAACCTGGCTTCTAATTGTCTCACAGACTAGGGCATGAAGAGTTCACATATTTTTGTAAATTAAAATCAATATTTTCAATCTCTCCTAAAGGTAATTTTCCTAATTTAGTGGACATTTCCCTAACATTTATTTTGTCTTTTAATTATAAAATGGCAGGTTATTGATTTTTGTGTATAACCTCTTCAAGTCCCAAGTGCATTTTTACTGCCAACACAGGGAGGTGTTTGCCCCTCTTAATGAGAAGCTTTAATTACCATTAGAACAGTATTAATTTAGTTTTATGAATTATGACATGTTGCCTACCACATCCTAAAAAGCTCTTATCAAGACACTTTGTTTTTTTTTATTTTTATCTGAAATTTTATTCCATTCATACATACAGACAATTTTTTTTAAACTGCACATCAAACTCCTATGTTGTTAGTGCCTTTAAAATACTGAATGAACAATAATGTTTCCCACAGACGTATTTAAACTTGGTTGAAAAGCAGTGTATTATTTTTTTTAAAAAGAAGTATGTTAGATCTCCTAATGTGGTAGAAAATAAAACAGTAAAACAGCAGCGTAGTGTCTGCCCACAATAATCAAACTGGACAGTCTCTACGTAAAAGAATAAATGGACACAAATCAGATGTCAAGAATTATAACATTCATAAACCAGTCGGAGAACACTTCAATCTCTCTGGTCACGCAATCACAGACATGAAGGTCGCTATCTTAAAACAAAAAAACTTCAAATCCAGACTCCAGCGAGAAACTGCTGAATTGGAATTCATTTGCAAATTGGATACTATTAATTTAGGCTTAAATAGAGACTGGGAGTGGCTAAGTCATTATGCAAGGTAGCCTGTTTCCTCTTGTTTTTTCCTACCCCCTCCCCCAGATGTTCTGGTTTAACTTGGATTTAAACTTGAAGAGTGGTCAGTTTGGATGAGCTATTACCAGCAGGAGAGTGAGTTTGTGTGTGTATGGGGGTGGGGGGATGTGAGAAAACCTGGATTTGTGCAGGAAATAGCCCAACTTGATTGTCATGCACACTGTGTAAAGAGTTGTCACTTTGGATGGGCTATCACCAGCAGGAGAGTGAATTTGTGTGGTGGGGTGGAGGGTGAGAAAACCTGGATTTGTGCTGGAAATGGCCCACCTGATGATCACTTTAGATAAGCTATTACCAGCAGGACAGTGGGGTGGGAGGAGGTATTGTTTCATATTCTCTGTGTATATATAAAGCCTGCTGCAGTTTCCACGATATGCATCTGAGGAAGTGAGCTGTAGCTCACGAAAGCTTATGCTCTAATAAATTGGTTAGTCTCTAAGGTGCCACAAGTACTCCTTTTCTTTTTGCGAATACAGACTAACACGGCTGTTACTCTGAAACCAATAATTGAATGGTTTGGCATATTGTGCCATTCTGTCCTATGTCATTTGCAGAGGAGGCAATAAAACTTTTGAAGACCTTGGAATTAGAAATAAGGTTTTAAGATGGATAAGATTTTTACTTTTTTAGTTTAATTATGTTTTCCAGTACTACCATGTTAAAATTTAACATGGAAAATACCTTCTACTTCACATTGTTGTATGCAGTGTTTTGTAGCTGTGTTGTTCCCGGGATTTAGCGAGATAAGGTGGGAGAGCTAATATCTTTTATTGGACCAACTTCTGTACTGAGACAATGTTTTGTGCAAGCTCGAAAGCTTCTCTCTCTCACCAACAGGAGTTGGTCCAATAAAAGATATTACCTCACCCACACCCACCCTCTCTACTACTTCACAGTCAGTGCAAGAAGTTCCTTTTGCCTGCTAATAAATGATGAAAAATTTCGCCACTTTGGAAATGAAAGATGATATATCTACAGAGAAACTGTTGATTTAGAGCACCTTTAATCTTCATAAATAAGTAAAAAAACAGAAGGTTATACAAAGCTGTCTGGATGGCACTGATGAATGGCAGATTCACCCGTTTCTCAATTGCTGGTGAAGACACACGCCGCAAGGCTTAACCACATTGTACATCATATCTGCCAACTCATTTCTGTGATTAAATATTCCATCAGTGCGGGCTATAAGGCAGTAAAGCTTAACAAGATTCATAAGATGCACCACTTGAATACACATAACTCACTTCCTTGGATGGAGAACACCCCGCATGCACAAGAAAATTAGAATTGAGTTAAATTACTCCATAAGACAAGATCAATAAAGAAAGGAAAAGATCCCCTAATGCAATGCAAATCTAAGATATAGTTATGTCCTGATAACTTGAAGCAGACAATTAAAGTCAAAAGTGGAGAAATATAATGTGAATAAACTCTATAATCCTGAAGATAATGGTAAACAGTAGGACTAGTGACATGATTGTTATTGCTCCACCTTTTTCTCTAAGTATACTATAAAAGCAGACCTTTCATTAAGAAAATGTGTGAGAGATAAAATGGAGCAAGAACAGAGATACACGACAGACCCTGCATATGCAAGTAATTATTTCCCTGTGAAAGATATTACAGCAAAACTATTTTTTGTCCTACTGAGTAGCTTTATAAGTCTTTTTATAAGTGGCTTTGAAATGATCATGGCTGAAGCAAATTAGAACATCAAGAAAGTATGGCTGCTTTTTGCCAGATGATAACATTAATAGCAATGTGATAGTAATGGTTTAATATTTTGGTTTGGGTGTGTACTTTGATGACCAGTCTGGCAGGACAACGATGTACTCCTGAGGTATCTTTTGGAATACAGCTGTTGTAATTAGGATTTCTAACAAAGCACTCTAACAAAAGACCGTAGAGACTATACCACAACATTGGCAAATTGCCACAACCTTTTCACCCAAGATCTTTGTAAAGCACTTCAGCAATATTATGCTGAAGGCAAAAGTCCTGAGGTTTATCAGATGAAACCCATTAACTGTTTTTTTTTTGTGCTCAACTGTTAATATACACACTTTATAATCAATATGTAGGGTTTTTTTAAACTTGCATTGTCTTCAGATAGACCTCTTTCAACTAATAAAAACATACTGTTTGGAATGAGAGCCTCCTCTGCTTTAATGAGGAAGTTTCTGTACCAGATTTCTTCAACAAGAAGTATTTGACAGAGATGCCATTGCCATTTCAGTATAATTTTTTCAGAACACCATTTTAAAAGGGTACAGGCCAACTCCTCCCAAGGAATCGCAGGGAGAAGTACTGTCCTGTTTGTCTCACATGTACATTTTCACAAGTTTTTGTTTTATTTATACATCTAACTAATTTTAAATACATTCCAGGGTGACTACTAAATAAACTGTATTAAGCTAAAGCCTTCTTCCCATCATTATTGTGCTGAAATACAGTTTCCAGGGTACAGATTCTTATCTCCATTTGGAGGAGTGTTCTACTGGAACACTAGTTCTTCTATAAATCTTCTCTACCTTGTCTAAAAAAAGAGATCTTGGAGTTATTGTTTGATAGTTCTCTGAAAACACTCAAAGTGCAGTGGCAGTCAAAAAAGTGAACAGAATGTTGGGAATCATTAAGAAAGGGATAGAAGATAAGACAGAAAATATCATACTGCCTCTATATAAATCCACGGTACGCCCACATCTTGAATACTGCATGCAGATGTGGTTGTCCCATCTCAAAAAAGATATATTGGAATTGGAAATCCTTCATGAATTTATCTAGTTCTTCTTTGAACCCTGTTATAGAAAGGGGGCTTCTGTTCTCTTCCTTGGGCCCTGCACATGGTCCAGGGTTCTGAGAAAGGAAGGTGTGGGAACCAGGGCTGGTTGGGCTGGGGAGGATGCATTTTGTCATCTGTGCAGCTGTGGCATGGAAAAGTTAATACACCTCTTGGGAAGCTGTTACTAGACGTAGTCCATTGAAGCTGCTCTGACAAGCAGCTGCTGCAGGAGGTGCAGGGCCTCGGACTGGATGGTTCTGACCCTCCTGCATATTCCCTGGTATCCATCAGATTTTGGGGCGGAATAGGAGCTAAACCTTCCGCTTCCCACCAGATGATACGATCCAGGGGAATCTCTGTGAGGAAACTCTTATATAGTTTCCCTTGGAAAAAGTCTTGTTCCAAAGCTTTTACTGTGAGAGAGGATGATCTGGCCCTTAATTATCTTTACTAAAATAACTTGCGGTGAGGAAGGGAAAAATAATACACGGGTGCTTTCAGAACTGACCAGTGTTATTCATATGTGAAATGATAATGGAATAGTTAAGCATTATCTGCCTTAGTAAAGGATTTGGCTGCTAAAAATGAAGAACAGCAACCTATTATTCAGTCTGCCATTTCAGTACTGAGCTCTGTGATTCGCCACATGTCTGGTATGTAGAGAGCTATTGTTATATCCATTTTACAGACAGGGAAACTATTTTTGTAAAGCATGATTCTTTAAATACACCATACAAACAAGATTCCCATTCTTGGTTCTCTACAAGAAAGGTAAGAACAATTTTCAGCCTGCTGAGGTACTGACAGGTGAGCAGGAGAACCACCTACCTATCCCATGTTCTGTTATAACTGCCTCAGCTCCCTCCAGAACCTTCACAGTCAGCTCCTTTCCAGCCACAGTCTGTGCCAGACTTTGTCCGATGCTGCTCTTTTCTTCTGATGGCTCCACTTGAGAGGGTTCTCCCACCTCAGTAATAATATAGTCTTCTCTAAATTAATCACCCCACTCCTAGCTGTCATGTTTGCCTTTGAAAATCTGTCCCCAGCATGGTAGTTCATGTGGAACATAGGGGTGGGTCTAGTGCTCCTTCCCAACCATCAGTGCCTCAGAACACTAAAGCATTTGAAGTGCTAGGAGAGCTCCAACTTGTCTCACAGTTGGAAGCTGAGATCCAAGAGTGGAAATCCTTTTTTAATGATCTCGTCAAAGAAGTAGGGTTTGGTAAGTAATTTCCCATTGTAGCTTTGTTTTATGCTTTAAAAATTTTTATAATTTTTTATAAAAAAATATTTGTTTATAATTAACATAGGAACTATTGCAATATAGCACATGTAAGCACATAATTATGCGGGGGAGGCAGGAAATTGCTGAGTAAATGGAAATTTGTTCAAGAGAGGACTTGCACCTTTTTTCTCTTGTAGTGTCTGAGCACTGGGGGTTTTATCCCTATGCTAATCTTTCAGTCTCTGAGCACTGCGGTATTTCATTTAGCAGAGACGGGTGTCCTAAAAACACCATTACATGAGTGAATGAACCATGTTTCACACAGAATCTTATGAGGCTAAATGATTGTTTATACTACAACTTTAGATCCTCAGATAAAAAGTTCACTGTATAGTACATGCAAAGCATAACTTTTGTACAGTCATATTGTGGTTTTTCTCTCTCTCTCTCTATATATATATGTCAATGTACTTTGCAATCTGATTAGATGTGTGACATACCAGGGTACAATCCAGACTAGTTGGGGGCTGTGTCAGCCCTGGCCTGCTAGCCTGAATGCCTTCCAATGCCTAGCTATAGTAGCTCCCACCTGGGCTGCTCACAGTCTTCCAGCGTGCAAGCCACACCCTGTGTGTCTGTGTGTAACTGCAACCTGTCAGTTACACCCTGGCTCTCACCAGCCTCAGCTATAATGCAGAGTCAACCCAACACACCCCCAGTCCTGGATTTCCCCCCCCACACACACACACACTAAATGTATGTCCTGTACTGCCCTGCCCTCCCCTGGACAGTGCAGATATTTTAAGTCTATTATTCCTTTCAAGGAATAATATACCAACTTATTATCTTAAATAGAGTTACCCAGACACTTCAATTTAAACTCACTGGATTAGATAAAATGGTAAAACAAGTTTATTAACTACAAAAAGGGAGATTTTAAGTGAGTATAAGTAATGGGACATAAGTCAGAAATGGTTAGAAGATAAAACACTTACTTGTGTCTAATTTAACAAAAATATATTGTATTCAAGCAAAATGTCTCACCACATGTTTCCAGCAAAGTTATTGAACCCTCTTCTTCCTCCCCCCCACCCCCAGTCCAATGGCTGTTTGCTGTTTTCCTCTATCATCTTAGGTA
Organism: Lepidochelys olivacea; assembly: GCF_965140295.1. NCBI lineage: Eukaryota > Metazoa > Chordata > Testudines > Cheloniidae > Lepidochelys > Lepidochelys olivacea. The sequence goes on along the minus strand of NC_140420.1, from coordinate 27,640,468 downwards.
CAATGCCAGATACAGAAAGTGGAAGAGAGAAGGGGGTCCCTTGGGGTGTCCCCTCCTTTTTATAGTTTCAATCCCTCTCTTGAAAAAACATTTCCAGCTGACAACCAGGAGACAAATAGTCTGTGTGGAAGGATATTTCCTGCTGCTTTTTTCTACCTGTGTGAACTTCCTTTGTTTTCCCTTCCTGCTTGATGACTCTGTTTTCTGCCTTAAATGTTAATTAAGGCAAGCACACATTCTTTTGTTTAGGACAGACCTATTTGCTGACTTATTCCTGCCTTGAGTATATGGAACTGGACTAGAAGACCTTGAGGTCCCTTCCAGTCCTACAATTCTATGATGATTCTGCTTCGGCAGGGCAGTGGGGTTTGGAAAATGTGTTATAACTTTACATACAATGTTGCCACACATATTTTATCAGGACAATACTGACCAGCAAATTATGAGTTTTCAAATTATATCTCACAAGGCATACCTTATACAAAGATTATTACATTAGTGTGTAGGATGTGAATAGAGGAGTCTATTCCATTACAATATGCCTTTAGTTTTGATCTTTGCTGTCAACTAAGCAGTTTCTCCCTCTAAATTTATTCTAGGACATTATTAGTTAAACAGATTAAGTTGTTTTCTAAATACAGACAAATTAACTAAATATTGTTTAATATCCCTTATGTTAATTATACCTAGATGTTCATTTTCAGAGCATAAAACAAAGCTGTAACCACAGTTTAAAAAATGTAATGTTAAAGTACTATTATACAAATGGTAAAATCCCAGTTAGATTCACAACACTGATGACAGTTAATGCATTTCTAAAACTTCTGTGGAGCTGTTATAACCCATTACAGTCGAAATATTGGTTTATGAAAAATTAATAAAGCCAGTAGAAAATGGAATTCAACATCTGTACTAGCTATTTACACAGAAAGAATCACCCAGAATTAATTATGCCTTATGCTATGTTATAATGAGTTTTTCATTAAAATGTATACTATTATGGAAACTAAACAAGGATTATTCAAAGAATAATGCCAATGGCTGTTATTTTTTTGAGAGATTAAATTAGTTAATTGATTGTACATTTAAAATGGAAAGGTTAATCAACATATATTTATCATTCTGTTAAAATCTGCATATTTTTTGGAAAAATACATAAATATAACAAATCTTCCGATGTTAAATATGTGAATATCCTGTATATGTGTCCTGTATATGTATCCTGTGTATAGTATTAATTATAAAGTGCAGTACAATAAGGGTTTGATCCTGCTCTCATCCAAATCTATAAAAGAATTTCCATTGACTTGATTCATGTAGGCTTAACTATAGGGAAGTTTACAGTAGGAACTGGTGGAAAGTGCTAAGCAAAGGACTAAATCAATGGAATTTTGACCACTGCTTTCAACAAAAATATTCCCCAAACCGCAAATTGTACTGAAGGCACCAATGGGTACCAGAGAATACAGTAACCTCATGTACAAATGTGATAGAGATGAACACAGAGTGAAATGCTCCATGGAACCTCACTGGTTTTTATGAAGTAGAGGAAAGAGTGTGCTTGATGTACATTGGTTGGGAGGCTGCTCCAGAGACAGTGGTTGCTACTGTTACAAAGAACAAAGATGGGGCAGGGAGTAAAAGATACAGGAGCAGTCATGAGAGAGGTATAGGATTAAGGAAGCAGGTGGATATTAAGGAATAGGTGAAGGCAGCAGGACACAGGCTAGGATAAAGTTATAAAATGCTTGAGAGCAGAAAAAAAGTTGATGTACATTTGGAAGAAGAGAGGAAACTAGTGCAGAGACAGAAGAACAAAGGAAACATGGCCAGAGCGACAAGGAGGGAAAAGTCCTCAAATGTCTGTGCCTCCTATATGAATAGGTTGAATTTTTAAAAGAAAGAGGACTTCTTTCCTTGTTCCGGGGCCACAAGTTGGAAGTCTCTCTTCCCTCCACACACACACACACACAGTGATAGTTAATTTACTGGTGCCAATCATTCCAGATACTGGTTGTGAAGATCCCTTGCTTCTTTGGTTGTAAGATAAACATGCTCCTTCTAGACCCAAAGATAAAGCATACAGAATGGAACCAAGCACACATGTACATTTACCTATAACTGAGCTACATAATATGATTATTTTAAAGAGGGAGGTATTCCATTTAGGTCAGAGATATCAAACTCCCTTGTGAAGAGAACTGAATTTCAATTTTAATCATGTTCTGTGGGCTGGTGTGCGAATTTAAGACCACATGCTCTCTCAAACTTACTGGAGAACTGCCAGTGATGTTAGAGGGAGGTTTACACAAGGATCAAGTGGAAAATAGGGCTTTTACATAAATAACTAAGCTTGTAGTTAATATCATTTATTGTTGTTCAGTACCTTATTGCAATGTTAGCCTCACTTAATGGGGAAATATGCTCATCAGTAGGATCAGCACTTTCATCCTTTTCTTTCTTTTCTCACCCCCTACCCTGTCATTTCTCTGTCTCTCAACTATCTTGCCTGTCCTTATGTGTCTCTTCCTTTCTTCCCTCTGCCTTTCTCCCCTTTAATGTAACATCTCCCAATTCTCATCCCACATGTGATCATCACTCCCCCTTTTCCCCAATCCATGTATAAACATGGTTAGTAATGACAGTGTTAATTTGATGAAGATAACATTGTCATTAGGCTTTAGAGTTAACACTCCTTTCAGATTAATGGTGGCTGCAGAGTTTACATGTCCCAGAGACATTGTTTCAGACTGTTCACAGATACAAGAAGAAACACTGCATTACGTACCTGCGATTTATGCTTGGCAGGCTATCTTCGCCACTAAAAAGACTAACCTTTTTTGTTTGTTTTAATTTAAAGTTTGAATTCTGCAAAATCTTTCTGTACTATGCGGGTCATAAAAATATATCAAGTGGACATGATGTCATTCTGTGCTGTAGAAATGTTTCAAAAACATATTTTTTCAGCTTTCACTTGGTTTTTTTATAGAATTTTCCTTGCCACATTTATTAATTAGCTAGACACAATAAAACTATCCAGAGTCAGACTCTGTAGCATCCTAATCAAGAGGAAACTCTACTTCCTTCCTGTTGATCATAGCTCCTCTTCATTATCATGTTAGTTGCCAGATCTGTGGTTTTCTTGTCTTGTTTTTAACTTCAGCATTGTGCGTATATTTTTACATTCCCCCACAGTTAAGTAGCTTTTATAACTCCCAACAGTGCATCTTTTGCAGCCCAAGTATACCTACATTTTTAAATTAGAAATGTTTCTCATAATTGACATAGGAGTAGGAGTGAGGTCGCAGCTCCTAAAATCAATGAAAGTCATTCATTTTCTGAGCACTTGCAAAGTAACAGGATGAAATCTGGAAACTCTGAGAACTCTGGGATCACAAAGATGGCACACAGATACATTTTCACCACTCTATCATATAGACAACCAAAGGACGGGGCCCTGTATGGTTGGAAGGTGGCTAGCAAATTACAGGCATGACTGTAAACCTAATAATAATATATGGAGAGTGATCTCTCAGAATAAAATAAAAGACAAGGTGATCATTAAAATAATTGTTTATTCAGGGTTGAGTGGGGGGTACTTACCATGTCAGAAGTTAATTACAGTTATGCACATGAATGCATAGCTCTGATTAAAGGTGGAAAAACAAAGCCAGAAAAAAGATCAGTCGCAGAGGATGGACATTTAGGCAAATCAACTGCTTTAAAATATGATGTAATATCTTTAATATAGTTTATTAGAGTGGAAAAACTCTTCTGTGTGTCAGATCATTATTATATCTACCAGCCTAATCCTAAAGTAGCTCAAGGTTGTCATTCATACTAAATAAGATGTTGAACTATATTCAAAATGCATGGCTAACTCATTATCCTTCCATTTCCTCTCCAGCACTGTCTCCCCATTTTAGGGTACCAGGTTACAGATTCTCCATTGTATTTGCTCAGCAAAGATTTAATACCAGCTCCTCCTACACTGAGGTTTCAAATGACCAAGACTTCATTATTTTTTTACAAAATACATTGCTGTTGATTTACTTATTATGGTGGTGCTCCAGAGTTAAGGCTGCCTTCTGAAACAGGATTAAAATGGAACATAAGTTTCTGTTTTTCTCTACATTTTTTTCTTTATGAAACTTGTTTGAAAAAATAAAAGGAATTCTTGTACTTAACTGAAAGTGGATCTTTTAGAGAATTCAGAAATATTCTATATGTGTTTTTTTTTTCACCATTACATCATGTTTTCATGTGCCTCTGCAGTTCCAGGGCCTGGACCTTCCCAAGTGAACAAGCACAGTTAAAAAAAAAAAAAAAAAAAAAGCAAGCCTCATGCATCACATATCAGGGGTAGTTGCAATCATTCATAATACTTTCTGATTGTGAAGGCAGCAGAACTGTCTGTTGGTGAGGGAAGGGGACTCTGGGTTCGCAACAGGGAGGTGATCTTCCCAGCAAAGATAGACATACACACACTAGTTCTGCTCAAGATAGCACCCCAAAATAGTAGTGTGGTCATGGCAGTATGACAGCAGCCCGGGCTAGCCACTGCAGTACAATCCTGGCCAGTCCCTGGGTATGTATGGAGTCGGCTAGCCTGAGCCACTGCCTGGTCCACTGTGGCCACGTTGCTATTTTTAGGCACCTCTCACGCTGCTGTCTGGAGTGGCTCACAACTGTGAGGGCCTACCTCAAGGCAGACTCCCCAAGCTGGTGGTGTGTTCTATAATTAGATTTCACCAAGCCAAGTAAACCTGGTACCCTAAAATGTGAATTTCTGGCTCGGCTCACTATACCAGTCTTACCTTAAGAGTCACAGTCTCCTCAGACTCTCCAGTCTATCTTGCCACGCAGATAAACTAGCTAAAAGGAAATGAGACTTACTGAGCGGTTAGAGCAGGTACAGTATATGTACAGGTGAGGCACAGTTTATAATTCCAAATGGTAGCAGAGATGTAGTAATCTGCTAGCTTCCCAAACGTCCCTCAGGGCTACCCAGAATAACTCTGGGGATCTCTGTCTTCTCGTTCAGTTATTCTGCCCTGTTAAAATCTAAACAATCCAGAGATGAAGGATCTTTCCTTGAATCCATTCTTATAGTGAAAGCAAGAAATCTGGGAGGAGGGCTAGCTCAGTGGTTTGAGCATTGGCCTGATAAACCCAGGGTTGTGAGCTCAATCCCTGAGGGGGCCATTTAGGGATCTGGGGCAAAAATTGGGTATTGATCCTACTTTAAGGAGGGAGTTGGACTAGGTGACCTCCTGAGGTCCCTTCCAACCCTGGTATTCTATGAAACGCATTTTGAGTCTTTGACCTCTGATCATCACACACTTGCTTTGAAATTAGCACTTTTCTGTTTAAAGTTCTTCATTTGCATTTCACAAGGCTTCTTTCTTGTCTGATGGGTTAATAAGTTACAGGAGTATTTACAGTGTAAATGTTTGCTATTACATTATAAGAGGATACAGATAAGTGAAAACAATACAAATAACATTCCATTAGTTTTCATTAGGTTTAAACACCAAATACATTCTTACACATTTAACAGTCACTTTGATTTATACTAATAAACAAGTGAATTGACCTGGGGCTTCAGCATGAGCTGGCACCTGATCTGCCGGGGTCACAAAACTGGCATGAGCAGGGTTAGTGCATGTATGTCTATCCGTGTTAGGAATTACCGCTCCCAGCTGCGCTGTAGACATACCCTGGGAGACAGGAGTTTTATTCTTGGTTCTGTGTCTGACTCATTCTGTGATTTGGGCATGTCACTGAGGACTAAATTGTGCCCTGACACTGGCAGGTTACATAAAGCAGAAATCAAAAGGTTCTTCAGCGCCTTACGCCTCCATACAGGACTCTAGTGAGCCTGCAGTCTTTTCCCTCACCTAGCATCACTAACGACTCCTAAAGGGTGGGGAAGAAGGCACAGCTGTAGCCCTCACTGAACTTCAGCCCACAGAGCTGACTGACTATTGTAGAGGAGAGCAAACTGTACTCTCTTATGAAGCAGTTGTTGTTCCCAACTGTCTTGTTAAGGGGTGGTACAGTACCTGTATAGCACAGATAAACCATGTGTATTTTACTTTATTTTAAAACCCAAGACACAGTTTAAATTAGAAGTGGAGTTCTGAATGCCAGCTTTTGAGCCTGAAGACTATTTTTAGTTTAAACAGTAGAAATAGTTCTGTTGTAACTAGATAAAGAGGTGAGAAGTATTGGCCTGATTTTCAAAGTGCTGAGCACCTGAAAATTCCATTAACTTCAATTGAGAAGTTATGAGTTCTCAGCACGTCTGAAAATCAGTCTGTGTGCGTGTGGTACAAACATGTACACACTGTCAAGTTCAGCTGTAGTAAACTTGCTATGCAGGACAATTGCAGTTGTTGAAATGCTACTAGCTCCATTCCCTTTCACCTCCTCACACTGTTTCAGAACCTATTTTCAAACTTGGGGTCATTTGGTGGCAGTATATGAATAGGATGTGAGAGGATTTACACTAGACTGAGACAGGATACAGCATGTACTTCTCTCATGAGTTATTGATGACCTCATGAGATATAAGAGGTCATCAGTAACAAACAAATATAAAGTCTGTAGTCAGTCAGCTCATTGTATATTCTGGTTTATGTAACAGTTGAGTTTTTATTGGTGGAATGTTTTCTTATTGGCTATAATTGAGAGAATGGTTGGGTCTGATTAAATCAATTTATTATTTTAGTTTAATTTATTATTAGTTTTCCTGTCCTTCATCATGAGTGAATGTATGATGGGAATGGCTTATGCTACATGTGGTTGCAGTATTTTGTGCTCTGTGGCGTGCATGCCAATGAAGTAAGAAACATATTGCATCTTTGCTTTTGTGCCAGCACCACCTTTCCACAAGCTAACAGTGTCATGGCCTAGCCTAAATTCACAGGCATAAACCAGGTGTGATGGCATGACATCTATTTCCACATGGCCACTATTGTGCAGTACACCATTGCTGCTATTATTATTTTTATTTCTATTGTGGAAACACCTAGAGTCTGAGACCAGGCCCCATTGTGCTGGGCACTGTACACACCACAAAAATGATACAGTTTTAGTATGCAACTAGAAAGAGAGAAACAGAGAAGGAATAACGGACATGGTATAAGTGATCTTTTGTACAAGTATCAGTGTCCGCTCACTTGTTGCCTATCCATTGCTGTAGATATTACAACAGAGGTGAGTTTTAAGGAGGATAGGATAGTGTAGTGGCTTCACAAATTTTTACAAGAAACTTCTCCAATGTACAGCATAAAGCGCAGCAGGAGAGAAAGCGCAAAGGTGATTAAGGCAATAATGAACTAGAGCATGATGGAGACCAACATCACTGGCAGAGAAGAGATGGGGGGAAGGTCATGGTCTTAATAGCATAGTAGCATTGATAGACCTCAGGAAGCGCCTGAGCGGTCACAAGTAATTATTTTAAATTGGATTATTACAAAAGTACTCTACATGGGGCTATACCCAGGGATTAGTTAGAAATTACAGTAGGTGCAGAACTTGGCTTCTTAAAAGCCACAAGGAATTTGTAAAATTGTCTTTTTCATAATCAACTGAACTGGCTTCATATTAGCTTCCAACAGCAATATTAGGTCTTGACTTTGATTTATAAAATCCCACAGTACTTGGCTTAGCCTTTGGCTGCCTCTGGGCCCCCTTTTCTTCCCTCATTGCACTGTAGTTCTTGGACGAAAAACTCCTATGTTTAACTGATTGGGATAAGGTTCTCAGTGGAGGCCTCAACTCTGTAATTTTCTCACGAAGAGAAGGCTATCTGAGGTTTTTCTTTCTTTAAGGCAAGGATAGTCTCTGGACTCAAGTGTCTACTTGCAGATGGTGCAGCGGAGATGGGTAATTTTGGGGTGATGTAACTTTTTTCTCTTTAGAAAAAAACTAAAAAATCTTTTTTCAATGTAATGTATTCACCTGAGATATGATCGGACATGAGTTATAAATCTAAAAAATAAATTTAATTCTGTTTGGAGAAGGATCCTAATTAGATGATGTAGAAAACATGTAAAAGGTACTCTGTTGTTGCACAGGCAATATATTTTCAACCCTAGTAAAGCCCAGGTCATGCCACGTTAAACAAACATCAGTAACCAAGGGCTAGATTTTGCAACCCTTACTTGTTTAAGTGAGCCCTTAATGTGAGTACTACAAATGGGACTTCTTGTCTAAGTACTTGCTCACCCAAGTCATTAAGGATTGCACACACTAGCATATAATGTTGTTCCACAACAGTAGCCTTTCTGTTAAATGTTTCTGGCCCACATCTGTGGAGTCTGGCATGTTGGAAGTAATCCATGCTGAATAATAATTTCAGATTATCCACTGGGGGTGTGTCAGTTATGAACCAACACAATGCGGGTCACCGCCAGAAAGAGCAGCAGTCTAATGCACCTTCAAAAAGGAAAATCAGGAGGGTGCTAGTCTTTTTTCAAGACCGAATGAGTCACTCTGAGTGGAGAAAAAAACACTAATGAGGATCTAGCACCAGACATGGGGCTAGCTATAGGTGGAACTTCATGTTTCTCAAGAGCAGAACTACAAACACTTCCTAAAGCCAGGTCACAAACAAAAATCAAACAGCAAATTTTAGTAGTTCTGATGCCCTGAGAGTGCAGAGATCTGCCCCCATCTTTTGTTTAAGGTATTTATTTTTCCTTACAGAAGTCAGCATCTAGCCCTAGATAAAGGAGTGTATTTTTTAAAAATGTTGTATATCCACCAAGTCAATAAAAGGTATAATTATCTCGTGTTTGAATTTTTTTTTACTGCATAACTGTCACAGGGCTGGCCCTTTAAGGGAGCCAAAGGCCCAGCTTACACTGACAGGCTCCACAAAAGGGAATGAGCCAACCCAGGTCTATCTGTGAATAGGTAACAGCCTAACTAGCTAGAAGGCAGTTAAGTAAGGCACACCTGGGCCTAATAATAAGTTTAGGAGAGCTCACTTGAAAAAAAGGTTCCTGTGGCGAAAGGTTGCTCTAGAGGAAGGGAGCTCCTAGGAAGCCTGAACTAGGTAAAAGCTCTAAGGCAGGGAGGCTTGAAGAGACTCTTGAACAAGCAGGAAAGAGACTACAAAAGCTTCCCACTTAAGGATGCCTGGGAGACACCCTGAATAAACAAGGGAAAGACTGTGGAGCTCTTGATGCAGTAGAGAAGCCTGAGGCCTTATAGCAGAAGGAGCTGCTGCTGAAACCTAAAGACTTATTTGTTGTAGGACTTCTAAGTTTTATCGGGGCTCTGAAGAAAGAGCCTTTAAATCCACATACAAATGCTACTTTTAGAAAGCTTTATTAAAGGGAGATATACTGCTGCAAAGTAGAATCTTTGGCTTCTCTTTGACCAGGCTGTTTAAATCACCTCATAGTTACCTCAGAAAGGGCGGGGGGGACTGAGGCAGGCAATAGCAATACCGTGCTCAGCTGCAAGGGTGTGCTCAGGAGATGATGGTGGTCTTTCTATAATAACAGTTCAGTGGTTAAATGTTCTGTATTTTTAAGTTTAAGTTGAAGGTTGTTTTAAAAGGAAACCAATAGATTAGATTAGTTAGTGAAAAATCACTGATGTGCTGTTTCCAGTACTCCCCAGACTGCTTCCAGGACAGCAGCTGAGCCTTTATGACTTTCTTCAGTCATTTTCCGAGCTCCCTGCACTATCTCCAGTGATCTATGCCCAGGCTTTTTCCAATAGTTTTTTGGTCCTCTTCTATACATCGGGGCTCCCACTGACTGTTGCTCAGCTCCAGGCTACTTAATCCTTAATGATCAACTGATGCTTCTCTCAAGAGAACCAGAAATGCTGGGCAGATGATGTGGGGAAAAAAATCAGTTAAACCAAACTCATGGAGATATTTTAGGGCTATCACTGAGGTGCCCAATGCCTTGCAGGATTAGAACTTTAAAAAGCTGGTGAGCGAGGAAACTGATTCATCCTCTACAGAGTTGAGGGGCAGAACTTCAGCTGATATATTTTGTCATATTTCCACGGAGATAATGGAACTATGAAAATTTATACCAACTGAAGATCTGCCTGTGGTTGTTTTATGGCTTTTTGATTTTTCACAGCATGTTTACTGGTATATCCTGGAGCAAACCTGACTGTCCAGTGTCCTACATTAGGTATGACTACCAGAATAAAAGGGAAAAACTGGGAGTGTAAGAATAATCATTCCTGCTATGTACACAGAGATAAAAAATGATGAGTAGACTGTATTGAGAAAGGATAAACAGCAGGAGGAAATCTGACATATTGAAACAGAGTTGTGGTGAGAGACAATGGAAATGGTGATCATGGAATTCATGTAAACTTGAGAACTTTCAGATTGACACAGCTGATTAAAATGAAAAGGTTGTGATAGAAGTCTTTTAGGACTCAGATATTCTGTTCAGCTTTTGTTTACTTTCTGATGGTTTGCCTGCATAGTTTAATAAAAGTTATGTACTTAACTTTGTAAACAGGTATCTAGCAGCTACAGTAATAATGCACTCTATCTAGGTAACTCAACAGAATGAATGAATAATAAATAAGGTTTTGGTTTGCCACTGTTGCTGCAGGTATGTGTGAATTTCATCCCCTTGTGATGATAGGGGGTAGCTTTGCCCCATAGGGAATTCAACTTTTGGGTGCAGTTGTAACCCACACACCTCATGGATGTGGTGCTCTGTCCCATCTAGTGCACACGACACCACTTAGAGAGCAAGATTAATGAGTCTGTTCTACAGCCTTAGCTAAGGGCCACATGGCTTTTAGCTCATGCAGCAGAGACTCATGCATTTAGCTCCAGAGGTCCCAGGTTCAATCCTGCCCACCGACCGGGGTCTGTCGGTTTTACACAGTCACTTTGGGTAATTTGATAAGAATCTGCAGATAGATAACATCAGTATCTACTGCTGTATTCCAGATTTTGCTTTTCCTACAGCAAGTATGGAGAAGCACAAGAGAATACTTAGCTATTTATGTTACGTAATTTTTTTAATGGCCTTGTATGTAGAATCTATTAGAGATATTCATAATTGAAAACTGTTAGTTTTCAAAGGGGAGTTCAAGGGGGCAAGATAACAGTTACAAAATGTGTGCTGATATTTGAGGAAGTAACAAATGAGATAAATTAGTTAGAAGGCAAGACAGTTTTAATTTAGCTTGTGGGCCAAACTTAATATGGTGCTTTCTCGTTTTTGACTACCTGCATACATCTTCAAGGTAATCTTAAAGGTGAATACATTCATTACTGTCTGTGGGTTGTTTTCTACAATGATAACACAGCATCATTATTTGTATTAAAAAAAATCTTCCAATAGGTTAAAGGTATTTCTGGCCTGAACTACACTGGGAACATTTCTTCAAATTCTAACCAGCTTTTAAAAAAAGTTTCTGCTAAATTGATCTTAAAATCATTTGCAAATGTAGTGTTGAAAGTGCTGTTGAAACTGGTTCAGTAAAAATGATTTACACTGCCTGGAGCCTGATCTACATCAGAACTCCAACTGGATTTGTTTTAGCTGAACTGTTATAAAACCAGTTACAGTTTGGTGGGAAGTTTCCCTAATCTTGAGCAGGCTTCTGTGGGTTAAGGTCGAACTTCTAATAAAAAGCCATTTTTGAGTTATTTGAATGATTTAAAAACAACCCCCTGAAAAATGCTTTGCTTGTTCAAAACACTAGTTAGAAAAATATTCATATCTCAAAAACAACAATAATTGATTTTTCCAACTATAAAATAACAAAACAAACCCCTTAGAATGGTGCAGAAGCTCAAGAAATTTTAGCCCAAAGAGTAGGATTTTTCTTAGAAAAAAACTATAGCAACCTGAACAGAGGGTCTTGTAATGGAAATGCTTTCTTAATCATAAGTTGCATATGAAAATATGCAGGAGGACAGGGTATGAACTTGGCATGTTTTTTGGCATTGGAAATAATGCCCTCATCATACCACATGATCCACTTGGAGTCCAAGAAGTAGTGCAGAATTATCATGGGATGTGGCTGGGCAAAATATGTGCATCAGTGACATCTGTTGGAATAGACTAGCTAAACTATTACTGATCAGACCACACTACTTCCTGCCCTGCTATGACACTAGCAGCCTAGTTAGCTGAGTTTTCTTGTGGCTGCTGTCTTATGGACCTTCCAGTGAACCTTCTGATGGGAGTCTCAGAGCATATAAAATATCCCCTAAAAATTCTTAGCCTAATTGAGTCCCATTCCTGGGTCTGTTTGCCTGCCCATGGACCTAAGTGGTTGGACTCAGTGGAGGTTATCCAGATATGCTGAATAAAGAACAGAAGACACTTGATATGGATTTAATCGGGCCGCAACTTTATTATTAGATGTCTGGGACTGCCTTGCGGATAAAAGTGTACAGTGCAGGCAACTCCATGTTCATTCAAATAACTAGCTGGGGCTTCCACCCGCTCCCTTTCATTTTCCATCCATGTCCCCCAGCCAACCCATAGCTTGGACGTTACCATCCACACCCCCTTGTAGGACAGTTAAGGTTGGGCTATAAAGAAAGGGGGTTTGTTCCCTGCCAAACCAATTATAGGACTTCCAACCCCCCTCATTCTCTGTTCTATTCCTTTAACCAGCACCTCCTTTTAAAGTCCTTTACCAGGCTATTTATCTGATTACGGGATGCCTTTCCTATGGAGTACCTGCGCTGGATATCTACCACAAGGAGGCACCAGCAATTAGCTTGGCTACCTCTCCCACCCAGTCGGGTTCCTAGACATCTCCCAGTGACCTTTTTTACAGTGGCCAAAATCATATCATCCTCAAAGTCTGACAGGTGAACCCCATTCTTGCAAAAGAACTGAGTTGCACCTTGCACTATGCCAGGATCGTTGAGGACGCCAGCAACTGGGTTGCCAATGACCATGTACCGCAGCACCCACCCTTCTGTGATGGGCCATATTGGTGACCACCATTACATATCCTGAAATTGGAAGAACTTATTGAAATTTCCATCATAGCTCAGCCATGTGCCTGGCACCAAAGATCTCTGTGCCACTGACAACATCCTACACCCAGGCTCTGTAGCGCCAGCAGCATCCACTCAGGTTCGTCACTAGCTCCTGGAGCAAGCCCCCGAAATCTGTCAAACTGAAAAAGAGACAAGGTATCTGCTGTGCCATTATCCACCCTGGGCTCGTACTTCGAAGAAAAACAGATGATAAGGCTTAAACTTTGTGAGATTCACAAATGCCCTCACTACCTTCATGAGCCTGTGTGATCTGGAAGTTTGGCGCTTGATAACATGTACCACCGCCATGTTATCCACCAGAAGCACACCTTTCTATTAGCCAACTCAAGTTCTCAAATAAGCACTGCAACTAAAATGGGGAAAAATTCCAGGAAAGTCATGTCACGTACTACCCCATTTTGTGTCCAGATAGCAGGCAATTTCTGGGCACATCACCTTCCTTGGTAAAACAACTCAAAGCCTCCTGAAACATCCAAATGGATTTTCAAACCTGCTTCTAATAACTATTCCTTCCTCCATAACAACACTCCATTAAATTGACTCAAAAACTGTTCCCACACCTTCAAGTCTTCCTTCATCTCTCTAGTAATTGGTATTATAATGGTGTGGCCTGGCTATTCCCGCTGTTGCCACTGCAAGCTGGGCACAGAATGCCTGCCCCAGGGAACAACCCTGCAGGCAAAGTTCAGGTGTCCCATAATGTAGTGCAGGTCTCGTAGCGTGACTTTCTTGGCTCCTACAATTCTCCTGAGCAATCCGAACAGCTCCCAAAGCTTATCCTGAGGGAGCCGCGATATGCACGTCCTTGTGACCAGCTTGATCCTTAGGTAGGTCAATGTAGTGGAAGGGCCCGCTGCCCATGGACCTCAGTGGTTGGACTCAACAGAGGGTCTCTCCTAATGATGTAGTGTGCTCCCTTAGTCCAATAGTCATTTGCTTTCTATGTGCAAATGTGGTAGTTGCCCAGATGAAAAAGACACAAAAAATGAAGACTTCCTGTTGCTCTGTATGAAAAACTCGCATCAAATTCATTGAAAGTGGAGGAAAATGCAGCATTAAAGATACACCTCTGCATGAATATACTATTCTTGTTTTGTGTCCAATATTTTTCAAAGGACAGTTTTGCACAGAAAAGATACGTTGAGAACTATTTTTAGAATCTGTGTTCTATATAAAAAGAAAAAGAAAATCAAGTTCTGCTAAGATTTAGTGTTGTAGAGGAAATGTGGTATTTTATTCCATTGGGATTTGTAAATTGCCTCCAGTACACTGAAGTTTTCCCCGAGGATCTTACTGTAAAATAATTAAATCTTCTCTTATATATGTTTGCTGCAATTTAAGTACTTTGAATGCCAAAATGAGACACTTCAAGAATCTTGAGCCCTCATTTGAGTTAATCCTAATAAAACTGTAATATCTGTCAAAAGAAATCTAGTAATAATAACTTGGCTACTTAGCTTCAATTTATATGTTAGTTCAAATGCTAAACTTTAAAACTAAAATTAAACAAGTGCAATTTAGTAACATAAATGAAGCAGGCACCTGCTTTTTTTTCTTTTTTTAAAGAGAAATGTATACATCTGAATAGCAGTGTAACTACACCCATATAGTTGTACAAAGTGAAAACAAGAGAGTCTTCATCTAGATGAGTGCTGCTAACAGCAATAAAAAATTCTTTAATCATGGACAACTTAGAAGAGGTAAGGTGTTGACTGGAAAACCTTTGATATTCTCTGATAGAAACAGCATCAAGGTAATTTAGACATTATAGACGGAGAGCTAATAGATTATAGAGGATGGGATCCAAATAGCAACATTTTTGAGCAAGAAAATGAAAGGGATGCTTTCATGCTTAATAATATTTTAATTTAAAAAAGTAAATCTTCTGTCTTGTATTTCTAATACTAGCTAAGGTTATTAAGGCTGAAATAATTTTAATATCTAACACAATGTTCTGTGTTTATGTTCATTTCTTTTTTGCATTTTGCTCACCTTGGACAAGATGAAAAGACTAATCCATTTCATTTTTCTTTATCGTTTCTAGTCAATTTTGTTTTCAGGTTCTTGCAGTAGCACAGTATTGCAATAGCCAGGTTGCAAACACCAATTTGACGCATCCATATTCAAGAGAGCACTTAAGTACATGTCTAAATCCCATTGACTTAAGTGCTACCCTAAATAGTGATACCTTGCTTAATTGCGGACCTATATGGGAATATTTATTTGCTTAAAAACTGTTTACGCTTTTAATTTTTTTTAAAATTAATTTTAGATTTTATATTTCAGTTGGTCTTTGGGTTTTTTTAAGCTTGTTTTTACAAAATCTAAGTTTTGGGCCAAATTTTACCTTATCACATTCCTTTAAGACTTGTGATTGGTGAATCACAAAAGGCAAGGATGTTCAATTCAGACAAATATATAAAAGTTGTGTTACTTAACTGAGTCCCATGAGCTGGAAAATTACAATGATGATAGGCTCACCCATGAGATTTCCAGTATTTCCTGGTTTTTGCTAAGTTGATTAAACATAAGGATTGTTTTTCTCACAGTATTCCAAGTATTTCTGCTTCCTATCATAGCTGGAACCAATAATTTAGAGGTTGTTAATAGTTAAAAAAGTAAGTTGAAAAAAAGGACTTGGTGTGGTCATGACTTTAGGTTTGGAATACCTCTTAATTGTTCAAGGGGGTATCCAAATTCTACATAGGAAATCTATCTGGCATTTTCTTTTGGTGGGACTTAATCCATAATATTTAGATTTAGCCTTTGAAAAGTCTGTCTACACAGGACACTGTCTGACACACACAGTTCTGGCAGAGCTCCTCCTCTGTCTGGACATTCCCCAGGCAGTTGTGATTGGGGACCACTTCATGGGGCCCCATGTGCTTTAAGCATCCTGAGTCTGAACAGAGTCCAGGCACTGCCCCTGGCTTGGGGTCTTTCTACACCCTGAGGGTGCATCTATTCTCCTGTCTAGTATCCCTGCCTGGGAGCTGGGACCCTGGGTCAAACTGCCTAGCTTCTGGGACTAGTGCTGACCCCTCAGGCCCCTCTATAGCCTACGTGCACACACACACACCCACACACACACCCCATAGCTTAAGCACTCTCTTTCAGAACTCCATCCATGTGTGTGCTCTGGATTTACAGTGTAACACTTCAGGGGCTCATAATAGTGAAAGCAAACAGACATGCAGGCTTTGCACAGGATTCTAAACACATTTTACTCTTTACTTAGCAGCACAAGAGAAACACTGCACTAGACAAAATAATAAACCCACCTGTATCTATTTTCCTTGTCTCTGTTTCCTCTGGAGAATTCTTTGTGCTTAGGCAGAGTCCTCTGGTGTGCCCAGGATCCTTCAGAATCATGGAGCCTTTCTAGGTCAGCTAGCTTTCTCTGATTTTTGCTGGTTCCTCAGTTAAACCAGACCCCCCGCTATGAAAGCATGCCCATGTTTTCCTCTTCTGCCCAAACTTTCCAGTCTTGCTCTGCCAATATCTGGTTTCTTTGTTCTGCTGCTGGTGATTTTCCACTCTGTGCTTCACTAGCTCTCTGCAGAGAAATTTGGTCAAACTGTTTTCCTCGCTCAGGTGAATTCGTTAGTATACCCATTGTTCAGTCAGAGCACCATCATTAAGGTTAATGACTCTTCATTGAGCCTGGTCTGGAAGATCATGCCAGCCAGTGGATTCCAGTTCATATAAAGGCATTGCATGATAAAATTACTTCATCAAAACAATTTCATAACATCAACCAGAATTGCTAAGTTTAAAGACAGGTTCCCCAACTTGTCACTCACACTCTTGTCCAAGATCTGTCCTGTTGAACTCAGCGGGGTTGCATGGGTTATAAGTCAATGCAGAAATTGGCCCAATGTATTTTAGTTTTTAAAATGAATTCAATTCTTATGAAGGCACAGAATTCGCAATACTAAAAGCCTGAAGGATCTACAATATCTATCAAATTGATGTAGCACATGCCATATGTCCTCATACTACCCCTGTAGTGGGCCTTATTCCTGACAAGGATTGGTCCTTTCAAGAGGTGAAAGGATAGTTTTCTTCATGTCTAGTCAATGTTCAGTCCCTCATATAAGATTGCCCAGGCAGACGTAGAGGTAGGAATGTAGAACTAGGCAGAGCACTGACTCAATTTCCCCCAAATCAGAGCATAAAATAAGAACCTAGCTGAATCTTTGCCCCAAACAAAATCTTTGGTTAACTTTTTTTCATTAACCTTTTAGAATTTCTGCCCTTTGTGTACTTCTGCACTTCCTGGATTCAGCTGATATACTTGATATACACTGCAAGAAGTTATTCTCATGTATTTCTGACCCAGGCAATACCAAAAGTGCAGGAAACTTTATAAGAAGTAGTTCTATTCTGTTCTCAGTCATACCAGTGTCAATCCAAGTAAATCTTTGGAGTAAATGGAACTACTTTGAATTTACACTGGTACGACCGAGATCAAATCTGTTCCATAATCAGTACTTATGAGATTTTCAGCTTGATTTATCTGCTGTGTTTGTTCAAGCAGCCTCTCATTTCAGGAAAGGTGGTGTGGGTGGTTGCATTGCCTAAATTAAAAGCAGGGCTAATTAGGCAGCCTCTGCTTTAGAAATATAGGGGAAAGAGACTGAGAGAGAGCAGCTGCAATAAAGCACAGCAGCATAACTGCTTGAGGGGCCAGCATGCATGGAATTCACACAGCCTGCACCAGCCTCCCCATATCAAAATGGATATTTATATTTTGTGGGAGGGGGAATCTGTGTTTTGATTTTCTAATATAAGATTGTAAATGTTCATTGGGGCTTTTTCTGTTTTGAAATCAAAGGGCAAAAAGTGCCCCTGCTTCACTGTACTTCCACAGTGTTACGGCTTTATTTTCGTTTGGGATAAAAATGCAGGTTTAGTTTGAGTGTTCCAAAACCAGATACCACTCTCTCTCTCTCTCTCTCTCTCTCTCTCGTAGGCAGGGTGCTGCTGTGCCAGGCAAACCAGGAGGGATCTCCCGTGTACAGTGCCCCCAGTTCACTAGTATACACATCCACAAGTAAGCCAGTGTTACGGCTCTATTTTTGTTTTGTGACAAAAGCCAATAAATGTGAATTAAGTCCCCTCGTAGTTGTTGTTAAGGTAAAATGTGATATTTTTAAACATGTTTAAGTAATTCTACAGGTATTTCAGCAACTGATTTGTTATTTACATCATCATTATTGTAAATAGAAAATATTATACTATTCTACTATACTGGTCAAAACCTCTGTAGTGACACTAATATTTGGAGTCCATTGCTGTTGGACACACTAATACTTTTGACAAAGTCAAATATTTTCTTTTGAATCTGAAATGAGCAAGAAATCAAGTATCTCATACCCTGCCACCACTAAATTGTGTCAGGATGGGCCTAGAAATTGAGTCTTCCTTTAAATTGTCAGGGGTGGGGTGAAAAGTACATAAGCCATTGACAACAAAAGAGAAGCTGTGTGCAAATGGATACTGAATATACAAACAACTGGCCCAATAAAAATAGTTATGCATTGTGGTGTCTTCCATTTTTCTGCCTCTGTAATGGAAATGTCTCCAAATCCTCTAAAATCCTATAGCAGAAGTGGAAACAATTCTGACAATACTGGGTCTTGTGATGATGAAGATGATGATATCAGTTCTGAATATGATCTGGGTGAAAAAAGGACCTAATGAGAGCAGTAGTAGTAACAGTGGTTATTTACACTGGTGCTGCTACCAAAACATTCAAGGAAAATGAAACCCCCACCACCATCTAGTGAAATGACCCTTAAAATATCAAAGGTATGATTACAAAGTCAACAGGAACTCCTGCTGGTTCTGGTAGACCAGATTTCTCTTTGTCTGATTTGTCACAACATGATGAGCAGTAGCATCTTCTGTATATTCCTCACCAGTGAGTTCTCCCTCACAGAAGATGCTTAACCTTAGCTGTTTGGGGTCATTTTTGTCAGATGGTGTTCATTGCAAAAATGCACTTTGGAGGAGTGACTATTCTGGACACCAATTCTGCAATGAATCAAATAAAATATTTAGCATTGCTGCTTCAAATTATATACTTAGTCTGCCATTCAGCATTGGAAACATCAGAGTTTTCTCTAGGAAAAAGGGAGGGTGGGGGAAGGGGAGTTATGTTGCTGCATCATCACAATTGTGTGCTGCTGTTTTGTCACTGGCAGTGAACAATTCTATCGCTGCTGCTGCTGGTACTGCTACCACAACATGAATGTGTGCAATGCCCCCGAGGCCAGTCCTTACCAATGAATGATAAAGTAATTTAATGTGTAGGAAATCTTCCAAAATAGGGACAAATATTCCAGAAATCATCTCACCGCACTACATTTATACTGGAAAATATCTAATGCTATTTTTCCCAAGCAGATTGTTTTCCAGCAGTGTTATGCCTTGTACTATGTTAGAGATGTGAAAGACCTATGATGTCAACTACTCTGTTTCCCTGCTCTCAGAAGATTATTCCCTTCAGTACATTGCTAGTGTTTTATCCCATTTTGTTTTAAATGTCCCAAGGAATTTGGCCACATTCATCAGAGAACTATCCACTGCCTAATTCATCTCACTATTAGAAGTTTTCCTGCAATTCACTCCTAATATACCCTTGCTTAATTTTATCCCCAAGACTCCAACTTATGCCCATGTTCCACGCTAAATAAATCCTCTCTGTTCTTGGTATTTACATCTTTCAAATATTTGCAGTGTTACTAAATCCTAAGTTAGTCATTGCATGGCCATACTAAGCTCCATTTTTAGCTCTTTTCATCATCTCTCAAAAATAAATGTCTCTAAAGTAACTCATTCAGTAGTGGTTTGTCTTTGAAAGATGGTATACTAACAAACTTGTTTTCAGTTAAATTAGGTAAGCAAGATACCAGACCTTTCCCACTTGCCTCCCACTGGCCAGTCTTCAAGATAAACCTTCAGAACAGAGATTGCAACTAATCATTTCAGTACAAATCACTATTATTTTTCTGAATCTCCATGCCTGCATGTCACCATATTTGCTTCCCTGTTAGTAGGATTGACAGAACATAGCTTTCCTTACAGGATTATAATTGTAGTGCTGTTAAAATTAAATTATATTAATTACTGTTATTGTTGCACTACTTTAAACTTGTTTCTTATTTCTAGTAAGCTTTTCTAATAAGGAGAAATACACCTTCATTTGTATTGGGTCCTATATTAAAAACTTAAAATACATAAGGTATAAATTTAATCTCCAATGCATTACTTTAATGTGTATTTATTTTGGTCAACAACTCCTATCCTTTTAATCTGGTCCAAATCTATAGAAGACTTTCCTGAAAAGAGAATAGACACATCAGAGTTAACCTCAAAGAGGCTAAGAATTATATTACTGTCATTCCATGTAGACAGCAGCATTACAATCCTCATCTTTCAGTAATCTTTAAGAATTGTGATTTGATCACCCTGTGCTGCTATTTGTTACCATTCTTATAAATGGGTAATATTTCAGGATAAATTACAATGATTTTATCCCCCTTAAAATAGTAGAAGTTGCAAATTTGTTATCACGTTAAACACTGAAGGGGGACAGTCATCTGAGATTTTCAAAGATGCCAGGGAGAATTGGAAATGGTTAATTTTAGTGGAAGTTGGGAATCCATATCCCTTTGGGCACTTTGGAATATCTCAGCTTCCATCTCTAGAAATGTTAATGTCTTCAAGTTTGCCTTTTTAAATTTAAACCTACTTATTTACCTTTCCATTTAGCTATCACAAAAGAATGAAAAGAAATATGGTGGTAAAATGCCTTTCTCTGAATTTGCTTAATTTTATTCTCCGTTTGGTCACTTTGTTAGCTAGCTTGTAGCAAGGGGCAATACATCTTAGGCTGTCTCTGGAGCAGTCCCACGAAGAAGAGCGGGACTTCTGAGTCACATTCTCCCTCCTGGTGTGCCCAATGCTCCCAGGAAGCGTGTGTACCCTTCCGAACTCAATGGTGTAACTACACTGATGGGTGTAAAGGGGGAAAGAGGCAAGGCTCTGCCTCCCCCAATCATTCCTACCCACTTGTGCAACGTAGGGCAAATCAGTCTGCAGAACCTGCTTCTCCTGTGCACAGGAAGTAATGTATAGCCCAACTGCAGAAAGGAATGTAAGGGGTGCCTTATATCTCCTTTACTCCTATAGGTTTGAGTACAGGATGGGCCTATAATCAGGAAGTGAATAATTTGTAATGAAAATAACATAGCATCCATATCCTAATTTTTTCACGTATATTAAGTGGCCCAGATTGTCTGGCAATGCAAACAAAAAGGAATCTGGCCGTATCTCCTCTGCTGGGGATTCCCCCACCATAAGAGAATTCCTATCAGGAGTACAGTTGTCATAGGTGGCTTCTACACTACCCTCCACTACAAAGCAGTGCAGGACGTGAGTAAGGGGCAGGAGGAGAAGTAACCTGAGTGCAGCCATGGAGGTTCCCTTGCCATGATTAGAGCAGTCAAATGATTGCTGCGACCTAGACTGAGATCAAGCAGAGAACCATATTGAGCTTCCCTGTGGTGCACAACCTTGCGGCAGCACTGACAGGAACTTGGTGCAGCAGAGAATTTGGCCTTTTGAGACTAATACATTTGAGCCCCTCTTCCTCTCACTCCTCCCCACTACGGAAAATTAGTGTTTCCAGAGGAGACTTTCATCTCTTTAAAAAGCTTCTTTCTACATAATGGAAAATGAGACACAGAACCTGGAGTCTCTCTTTAATCACCAAATACTAGAGCTGCTCAACAAGCGGAACTGCCTCAAGTTTGATCCCTAGGAGAGTATCTGATCTTTTGATAACGCTATAGAAAAAAGTGCCTAAGGTAGCCTATAATTGACAGCTGTTATTTGTTCCTCATAGACTCTACTACTAGAACTGGGCAAATACTGTAAAAAAGATACAAATATTCATCTGAATTTATAAATGAATTCACTTTGTATTCATGCCTCTCTTCCCCACTATTTCTAATGCAGAAGCTGCCCAATTAGCCCTACTGCTAAAACAGATCTGTATTATGTTTAAAATATGAAAAAAAATATATTGGATATTTTTTGCCCTTGTGTAACCCCCAAGTTAGTGGAGGATGATTCTAAAAAGCTCAAATTGCCCTAATGCAGGATAAGATCTAGCCAAGTACGCTTATATATGCACATGGACAGACACACTCTAAAAGTGAAGGCTCCAATTTTATCCTATATACTTTATATACTTTGACATTTTAAATATAAAAGTAATAAGTTAAAAAAAGAGAATGAAAATAAAATAAATTGCCACCATATTTACTTTGTTAAAAAGCATGTAGTTTTGTTGAGTTAAAGCATAATCATCATGATCTACAACATCAGCATTAGGAGCTCAACAGCTGTGGCCAAACAAAAGGGACGGTGACAATCCCAATCCATAGTTACAAATTCCAGAAGCTACCTTTAACTGCATGCAGATATGGCTGGAATATCATCCTGTGCAACTACCTATCCATCACAGGGAATGAAGTTCCCAAGCAACATTGTTTCTGGAGCAAGTCCAGCATCCCCTTCATTGGACTTGGTGAACCTTCCACCATATCTATGACCCTTCCACAAGTGAATGAAAGAAATCTCTGGTATTATTGATGACTTTCACAGAAATTTTTTGTGTTCTTTGCAGACAGATCATGGAAATGAGTTAGTCAGTGCACGAGATATGGAAGCGTTAAAATATTTGCTCAAGACAAGGAATTGCATATTGCAAGTGCTCAGTCTTTAGTACAGGTTTCACTGTGTAGTGAATGGAGTAGAATAAGTTACACATTGAAGACAAAACACAGGGAAGAGGGTGGGAAAACAGTCAGTCAGTGTACAGAAAGCAGCTACCAACAGAAAACATTTGTACTCTAGGGAGCAGCCAACTGATATAACTCCTGCATTAACTAAAATTGGCCCGTTAGCTGGGTTGCTGTAGCAAAGATCCCATCCGACAACAGGGAGTGGGATTTTCGAAAGAGCTCAGAGTTGGCCAAACTCTACTCCCATGGAAGACAATGGGAGATAAGCCATTGACTTCAGTAGAAACAAAGTTGGACCAAAGCTGCATGCTTTTGAAAATCCAACCCAAAAGCTATAAACCATTAAGCTTTGCATTACTTTCAGATGCATACATAGGAATATCTGGTCAAATTGTGCCTTTTGATGTGCATGTGCAGTTTTTGTATTCTCAGCAGGAGCTCTGTACATGCACCAGAGGAGAGTTAGGACTGAAGAGATTTTGTATACCACATACCTGGATCTATAACCACTGAATATTAGACATCCTCCATATATATCATATGAATGGTAAATGCTATATGCTCTTACCTAGACTGATATGATTATGAGTGCATATCTAGGAATACCAGGAGCTCCCTTCCACTTGTTTTGCACTCCCATAAGATAGGTTTGCCATTGACTTCAATGACAGCAGAACTGGGGACACTATCTCTGTTATAGAATGTATACTGAATATTAGAATTTTTTCATCATCCGTAAACAAGCTTAAGGGCTCCAAAATGCACATGCCAATTTTAATTTTTGATTAAAAAAAACTTCAATATTATAACAACGTGACAGACTTAAAAGAAGCAAAATGTTATCAGAATGCAAAAATAATCTATTCATTTATTCTATTTTATCATACTCAAGGGCATTTGAAGTTGGCAGGATATTTTTTAATTGATATATTGATTGCAATTTTGTGTGGAGTGGTGTAGTGGAATTCAGCAAAAATGATTTAGGTGGTACACATGCTTATAAATCAGACCCACATTGTTCTTGTTCTTTACGTAATTGTCTGATAAAACTTCCATCAGTTTCTGTAATTAAACTAATGGTCTAAATGAATTTCCAGATCACTAGTTATTCATTCTAATATAGAAAATGTCATTACATTGAGTTCAATTAATAGAAAGTAAGTTTACAGCCCATTGTGTCACTAAAATGGGATTCTTCTAGTTTAGCTGTTTTAATTATGAAAATTCTTTTTTTCCCTCACTTTATTTGCCCTGTTTGTGAACTACTTCATTGTTCATTCTTTGTTCGGAATAAAATAAACCATGTTTAACATTTAATATTAAAATATTTAGTGCTTAATACTCTTAAAGTCCCTGTCCTTAATATAAATATAGATAGTGTTTTTCAAATTTGTACCTTGTTAGCTTTCTTAAAAAAAGCAAAATTCAATCAATGCCAAACCTACAATACCATGATGTGCCCAAAACATCTCATTTGTCTTGATCCTTCTTTCACAGAAATACATATGACAGATAAGTAGTCACCAGAGGATACTTTTGTTTTGTGTCAGACAGATATTAAAACAATAAACTATGTTGCCCTGGGATTTTAGCTTACAAGAAACCAGAAAACAACAAGGCAAAGATGAGATGTTTTTGAAAGGTGGGAAGGCAGTTGTTTCAAGAAATTCCCCGGAAACCTTTGGTCCTATGATATTGTTGACAGGAAATATTTTAAATGCTTAAGTTTTCTTAAGTGGATCATGAAAATGCCTTCCACTCCTTTAAAAATCTGTCTTGCTGCATTAGAGACTATCTTTTATTCTAAATTATTCATCAGATTTCAGTAGCGGAAGAAAATCCTAAATTAGAGTCTGAAAAATAAATCCGGTTATAAAAAGCTTCAGTACTGGTGATTTTGTTTTGTTTGTGCATTACTCTATTAAAATGACACACCATGTCTTTTTTATGTTTTACAGATACATTTTGATTCCATTATATATATATATATATATATATATAGTCTTTTTTTTCTTCACAGAGGCTTTATTGTAAATAGTGAGTGGAGAATCATTAAAACTGGAAACTGCAGGATCCCTGTTGACACACATGGCACAAATGTGAGGAATTGTCTGGGTATACTGCAAGAAGGACAGGAGACTTGTTATAGGTTTTAATCAAGCCGCAACTTTATTATATAGATGTCTGGGACTATCCAGCAGATAAAGGGTACAGTGCAGGCAAATCCATGCTTATTCAAATCAATTCTCTGGGGCTTTCACCAGGCCCAGCTTTGTTTCCTTCGAGGTCCCCCAGCCAACCCATGGCTCACAAGAGGCGTAAGGAGGGCTATGAGAATGGAGTGGGGGGGAGGGCGGTTGGCTCCCTGCCGTACCGCTCATGGGAGTCCCCGAACCCCCTCCCCCATTCTGTTTCTTTGTCCAGTACCTCCTTTTAAATCCTTTACCAGGTCATTTATCTGGACGCTGGCTGCCCTCCCTATGGAGTACCTGCACTGAACATCCGCCCAATGTTACAAAATAAGTTGCGACATATGGCCTACCACCTTTTCTGTTCACCAGAAAAGGTCCATCCTCACATCCACTATGAGGAAGGCAGAAAAAAAACACACTCCACAGAAGCCAATTCTGGTGGAGTGGGAAAAATTCCTTCCCAGTCCCCCTATAAAAGGGGCAACTAGCATAATGCCCACAGCAGGTCCTAACCCAGCCTGCCATTCACCAGGTTTCATACCTTTATGCACATTCCTGGGGGGATGAGTCATTGCTGCAAAGTTGACCACCAAGCACCTTTTGCAGCAGTTTCTGACCTTCTTCCACCCCGCCCCCCCCAACCTCCCGCCAACCACAAAGTAGAGCTGTCCTTCTTTGGGTAAACCCGTACAAATTCTGCCCTACCTTTAGTGGTGGTGCAGTCATTCCCATTAGTATGAAGGGGAGCTACATGCATAAATCCCATGTGCATGAATGGGGGATTAGGCCCCTTTAACTGCACAGCAAAAATGAACATTAAATGAAACCTAGATATATATCCTAAATCACCAGGCTGTGTCGTTCACTTGCCACAGAAATAAAATTTAACTAACTTTAAAAGAATATTGCTTTTGTGAAATCCTCTTGATATGTCCGGCATCTCTGAAGATACCCCAGAATGTGGCATCTCTGTTAAAGGGGGTTGCAGTAGGACCACTGGAATTTATAATGTCTACTTCTGGGATACCTTCCATGACTCAGGAAATACCAAGAAGCTTTCACAGGGTTCGGAAAGTCTGAAGAAATATTTAAAAAAAGTAATTTTAAGTGTATTTCTGCACTGAAATATTAATGGAGGCATTACATGCAGAAATTTGGCCTTAACTCAGTATTCATGTTTGCTTTGCCATTCACATGTGATTACATAATAGTGTACATTGTGATGATGGTGGTGGCATTCCTCTGAGACTTCAAGATTGTTTGGCTCTTGTGCTTTTGAGGCAGGTGTTCTGTGTATTTGTACTGTTTGTGTTTAAGACATATGTCAAGGTTCCTCCCCCACTCTGAACTCTAGGGTACAGATGTGGGGACCTGCATGAAAAACCTCCTAAGCTTATCTTTACCAGCTTAGGTCAAAATTTCCCCAAGGTACAAAATATTACCCCTTGGACAGGCCGCTACCACCACCAAACTAATACTGGTTACTGGGGAAGAGCTGTTTGGACGCGTCCTTCCCCCCAAAATACTTCCCAAAACCTTGCACCCCACTTCCTGGACAAGGTTTGGTAAAAAGCCTCACCAATTTGCCTAGGTGACTACAGACCCAGACCCTTGGATCTTAAGAACAATGAACAATCCTCCCAACACTTGCACCCCCCCTTTCCTGGGAAATGTTGGATAAAAAGCCTCACCAATTTGCATAGGTGACCACAAACCCAAACCCTTGGATCTGAGAACAATGAAAAAGCATTCAGTGTTTTACAAGAAGACTTTTAATAAAAAATAGAAGTAAATAGAAATAAAGAAATCCCCCCCTGTAAAATCAGGATGGTATATATCTTACAGGGTAATTAGATTCAAAAACATAGAGAACCCCTCTAGGCAAAACCTTAAGTTACAAAAAAGATACACAGACAGAAATAGTTATTCTATTCAGCACAATTCTTTTCTCAGCCATTTAAAGAAATCATAATCTAACACATACCTAGCTAGATTACTTACTAAAAGTTCTAAGACTCCATTCCTGTTCTGTCCCCGGCCAAGACTACTACAGACAGACACACAAAACCTTTGTTTCTCTCCCTCCTCCCAGCTTTTGAAAGTATCTTGTCTCCTCATTGGTCATTTTGGTCAGGTGCCAGCGAGGTTACCTTTAGCTTCTTAACCCTTTACAGGTGAGAGGAGCTTTCCCCTGGCCAGGAGGGATTTCAAAGGGGTTTACCCTTCCCTTTATATTTATGACACGCCCCCCAAATCTCAGCTAGGGTGAAACACTGGCTGGGATTTCTTCCTGGAGCTCTAGGAAAACAGAGTTAATAAGACACATGCATCTCTAAATATACTACCAAGTACATAAAGACTAACAATATTTTCCACATCTCAAGGACGATTTTAACCAGTTGATTCTGGGAAACTTTCACGGGAGAGTGCATCAGCTACTTTATTAGAAGCTCCTGAGATGTGTTGGATGTCGAAATCAAAATCTTGGAGAGCTAAACTCCACCGAAGAAGTTTTCTGTTAGTTTCTTTGACGGTGTGAAGCCACTTTAGTGCAGCATGGTCGGTTTGCAGGTGGAAACGCCGCCCCCAAACATATGGGCGTAGCTTTTCCAGAGCGTAGACAATGGCATAACATTCTTTTTCAGTGACTGACCAGTTGCTTTCCCTCTCAGACAGTTTTTTGCTGAGAAACACTACAGGGTGGAATTCTTGATCAGGTCCTTTCTGCATTAAAACTGCTCCCACACCACGCTCGGATGCATCTGTGGTTACTAGGAACGGTTTGTCAAAGTCTGGGGCCCTTAGTACAGGGTCAGACATGAGTGTCGCTTTAAGCTTGTTAAAGGCCTTCTGACACTTTCCGGTCCACTGAACAGCATTTGGCTGTTTCTTTTTGGTTAGGTCTGTCAGTGGGGCAGCGATTTGGCTGTAGTGCGGTACAAATCGTCTGTAATAACCGGCCAAGCCTAAGAAGGATTGAACCTGTTTCTTTGACTTTGGGACAGGCCACTT
The DNA here is from genome assembly GCF_965140295.1 of Lepidochelys olivacea. Classification (NCBI taxonomy): domain Eukaryota; kingdom Metazoa; phylum Chordata; order Testudines; family Cheloniidae; genus Lepidochelys; species Lepidochelys olivacea. The sequence continues at coordinate 27,612,416 of NC_140420.1, read as the reverse complement.
TTGGATAGCATCCACTTTGGCCTGTAGGGGGCTGATAGTTCCTTGACCCACCTGGTGTCCAAGGTAAGTCACTCGGTTTAGGCCTATTTGACACTTCTTAGCCTTAACAGTTAGTCCTGCCTCCCTTATGCGCTCAAGGACTTTTTGTAGATGTTCCAGGTGGTCTGCCCAGGAATCCGAAAATATGGCCACATCGTCAAGGTAGGCGACTGCATATTCTCCTAATCCCGCTAGGAGACCATCTACAAGTCTTTGGAAAGTGGCGGGTGCATTTCGCAGCCCGAAAGGGAGTACATTAAATTCATACAGCCCGAGATGTGTGATGAAGGCTGACCTTTCCTTGGCAGATTCATCTAGCGGTACCTGCCAGTACCCCTTGGTTAAGTCCAAGGTAGAGATGAACTGGGCCCTTCCCAGTTTCTCTAATAGTTCATCTGTGCGTGGCATGGGATAGTTGTCTGGGCGAGTTACAGCATTTAGCTTACGGTAGTCCACGCAAAAACGTATTTCCCCATCTGGTTTGGGAACTAGAACCACTGGAGATGCCCATGCACTTTCAGAGGGGCGGATTACACCCATCTGTAACATATCCTGGATCTCCCGTTCTATAGCAGTTTTAGCTTGAGGAGACACCCGGTAAGGTTGGACCCTAATTGGGTGAGCATTACCTGTGTCAATGGAGTGGTATGCCCGTTCAGTCAGTCCTGGGGTGGCTGAGAACGTTGGCGCGTAGCTAGTGCACAGCTCCTGGATCTGCTGTCGCTGCATACGCCCAAGGGTCATGGAGAGGTTCACCTCTTCCACACCACCAGCACATTTCCCTTCGTAGTAGACACCTTCAGGCCACTCAGCGTCGTCTCCTCCCTGGGCTGTAAACTGACAAACCTTTAATTCTCTGGAATAAAAGGGCTTTAGAGAATTAATATGATACACCTTAGGCTTTCGGTTGGAGGTGGGGAATGCTATGAGATAATTAACAGCTCCCAGGCGCTCCTGGACCACGAATGGCCCTTCCCACGATGCTTCCATTTTATGGGCCTGGAGCGCCTTTAAGACCATGACCTGGTCTCCTACTTTGAAGGAACGCTCTCTGGCATGTTTATCATACCAGGCTTTTTGCTCTTTTTGAGCATCCTGTAAGTTTTCTCTAGCAAGGGCTAAAGAGGTTCGGAGGGTGTTTTGTAGGTTGGTTACAAAGTCCAGAATGTTAGTTCCTGGAGAAGGTGTAAATCCCTCCCATTGCTGCTTTACCAACTGCAATGGCCCCTTAACCTCACGGCCATATACAAGTTCAAATGGAGAAAACCCTAAACTGGGATGTGGTACAGCTCTGTAGGCAAAGAGTAACTGCTGCAATACTAGGTCCCAATCATTGGAGTGCTCATTTACGAATTTACGTATCATGGCCCCCAAAGTTCCATTAAACTTCTCCACCATGCCATTTGTTTGATGATGGTAAGGAGTGGCAACCAAGTGATTTACCCCATGAGCTTCCCAAAGGTTTTTCATAGTTCCTGCCAGGAAATTAGTCCCTGCATCTGTGAGGATGTCGGAGGGCCAACCTACCCTGGCAAAAATGTCTGCTAGTGCCTGGCACACACTTTTAGCCCTGGTGTTGCTTAGAGCTACTGCTTCCGGCCATCGGGTGGCAAAATCCATGAAAGTCAGTATGTACTGCCTTCCTCTGGGTGTCTTTTTCGGAAAAGGACCCAGAATATCCACAGCTACTCGCTGAAATGGAACTTCAATGATGGGGAGTGGCTGGAGAGGAGCTTTGACCTGGTCTTGGGGTTTTTCCACTCTTTGGCACACCTCACAAGACTGGACATAGGTAGAAACATCCTTGCCCATTCCCTCCCAGTGGAATGACCCCCCCAAACGGTCTTTGGTCCTGTTCACCCCAGCATGGCCACTAGGGTGATCATGGGCTAAGCTCAAGAGCTTGGCCCGGTATTTAGTTGGAACTACCAACTGTCTCTGAGGATGCCAGTCTTCCTGGTGTCCCCCAGAAAGAGTTTCCTTGTATAAAAGTCCTCTTTCTACAACAAACCTGGATCTATTAGAAGAGCTGAGAGGCGGTGGGTTGCTCCGTGCCGCCGTCCAAGCTCTCTGGAGGCTTTCATCTGCTTCTTGTTCGGTCTGGAACTGTTCCCTTGATGCTGGAGACATCAGTTCCTCATGGGATTGTGGACCTAGGCTTGGTCCCTCTGGAAGCGATATAGGGGATGGAGCTGTTTCTGTTGACTGTGAACCGCTCTCCGCTGGTGCACTATGTTGGGATTCAGGCTCCGGCTGAGCCTCTTGTGTAGGGTTATCGGCTGCTGCCAGTTCAGGTTCGGTGGGGCCCTCTGGTGTTGAGGTTGCAAGTACTGGATTCAGTGCTGGCACGGGGTCTGGTGTTGGTTGTTTGGCTGGTTCCGGTTCTGGGACTGGTTCCGTCTGGGTCTCTGGGACTGGATCCACTACTGCTGTTGCAGACATTGGCCTGGGGTCCAGGTCCATCACCTCTGACTGGGTCCTGATAGAAGTTTCCGGAACAGAGCTAGGCCTCACGGCTTGTTTAGCCTGGTTGCGGGTGACCATTCCCACCCTCTTGGCCTGCTTCACATGATTGGCCAAGTCTTCCCCCAACAGCATGGGGATGGGATAATCATCATAGACTGCAAAAGTCCACATTCCTGACCAGCCCTTGTACTGGACAGGCAACTTGGCTGTAGGCAAATTGAAAGAGTTGGACTTGAAGGGTTGAATCGTCACTTGGATCTCTGGGTTGATTAAATTGGGGTCCACTAAGGAAGCATGGATAGCTGACACTTGTGCTCCGGTGTCCCTCCACGCGGTGACCTTCTTCCCACCCACACTCACAGTTTCCCTCCGCTCCAAGGGTATCTGGGAGGTATCTGGGCCTGTGGACCTCTGGTGTGATTCCGGTGCAATGAACTGTAACCTGTTGGGGTTCTTGGGGCAGTTGGCCTTTACATGCCCCAGCTCGTTACATTTAAAACATCGTCCAGCTGACGGGTCACCGGGGCGAGGTGGGTTGCTGGAGAACGGGGTGGTGGGACGATAAGGGGTCTGGAGGGTTCTTTGGGAGGTAGGTGGGGCTTTGGGCGGCCCCCGGTAATAGGGTGTGGTCTGGGGTGGTCCCTTCTGGTCTCCGCTCCAACTGCGACCAGTTTTCTTCTTCTCTGCCACCTCCACCCATCTGGCTCCAATCTCTCCTGCCTCAATTACAGTTTTGGGTTTCCCATCTAGGATGTATCTTTCTATTTCCTCAGGAACACCCTCTAAGAATTGTTCCATTTGCATTAGGAAGGGCAAATTTACTGGAGATTCAACACTTGCTCCTGATATCCAGGCATCCCAATGTTTTACAATGTGGTAGGCATGTCGGGTAAATGACATGTCTGGTTTCCACCTTAGGGCTCTGAACCTCCGACGAGACTGCTCGGGTGTTATCCCCATTCTGACTCTCGCCTTGGATTTAAACAGTTCATACTTGTTCATGTGTTCTTTAGGCATTTCAGCTGCCACCTCAGCTAAGGGTCCACTGAGCTGCGGCCTCAGCTCTACCATGTATTGGTCAGTAGAGATGTTGTACCCAAGGCAGGCCCTTTCGAAGTTTTCTAAGAAGGCCTCAGTATCATCACCTGCCTTGTAGGTGGGGAACTTTCTGGGATGGGAAGTGGTACCTGGAGAAGGATTGCTAGGGTTTGTTGGTATATTCTGCTGGGCCTTTATCCTCTCCATCTCCTCCACATGCTTCCTTGCCTCCATTTCCCTCTTGTGGGCAGCCTCCTGTACCTCCTTCTCCAGCCGCATGAGTTCTATCTGTCTTTCATGTTCCCTTTGTTTTTCCTCAGCCTGCAATTTGGCTAATTCCAGCTGTAGTCGAGCTGAGGATTTGGCCATTCTAACCTCTCTGTTTTTAACTAACTTTACACCCGAGGTTTAGAAATAAACAAACAAAACTTGGCTGTAAAATTTTGCTGTGCTGGAATAGAATACCTATTCTCTGATAGTGATTGTCAGCCTACAGAAAAAGACAATTCCCTTGTCTCTGCTCTGGGCCCAAATTAAAGCAAAAAACCTCCAACTACTTGGAAAACTGCTTACCCAGCCCAAAGAAAAAAAAAATTTCTTTTCAAACCTGTACTCCTTGTAAAACAAAAAAAAATCAAAATCCTAAAAAAACCCTGCCACTTTTGTCTCCAGGCAAATGGGTAGAGCACACACCCCCTATTTACTTTTAGGAAGAAAAGAAAAAAAAACCTCTGGGTTGGAAGACTGTGAATTTCCCTGCAGGAGTTAAGTACCCTGCCTCTAGGCAAAGAAAACCTGCAATTCACAAGATAATCCCCTTTTGTCTCTGCTTGGCCACAAAGCAGAGAGAAACCAAGCTGCTTTCAGTTTCAAAGCTGCTTCCTGGACTTCCTAAAAATTCCTTTTTAAAATCTGTATTTCTAGTTCAAAAAATCTCAACTGGATCTCAAAATGATTTCAGGTTAATCCCACCACTGTGCCACCATGTCAAGGTTCCTCCCCCACTCTGAACTCTAGGGTACAGATGTGGGGACCTGCATGAAAAACCTCCTAAGCTTATCTTTACCAGCTTAGGTCAAAATTTCCCCAAGGTACAAAATATTACCCCTTGGACAGGCCGCTACCACCACCAAACTAATACTGGTTACTGGGGAAGAGCTGTTTGGACGCGTCCTTCCCCCCAAAATACTTCCCAAAACCTTGCACCCCACTTCCTGGACAAGGTTTGGTAAAAAGCCTCACCAATTTGCCTAGGTGACTACAGACCCAGACCCTTGGATCTTAAGAACAATGAACAATCCTCCCAACACTTGCACCCCCCCTTTCCTGGGAAATGTTGGATAAAAAGCCTCACCAATTTGCATAGGTGACCACAAACCCAAACCCTTGGATCTGAGAACAATGAAAAAGCATTCAGTGTTTTACAAGAAGACTTTTAATAAAAAATAGAAGTAAATAGAAATAAAGAAATCCCCCCTGTAAAATCAGGATGGTATATATCTTACAGGGTAATTAGATTCAAAAACATAGAGAACCCCTCTAGGCAAAACCTTAAGTTACAAAAAAGATACACAGACAGAAATAGTTATTCTATTCAGCACAATTCTTTTCTCAGCCATTTAAAGAAATCATAATCTAACACATACCTAGCTAGATTACTTACTAAAAGTTCTAAGACTCCATTCCTGTTCTGTCCCCGGCCAAGACTACTACAGACAGACACACAAAACCTTTGTTTCTCTCCCTCCTCCCAGCTTTTGAAAGTATCTTGTCTCCTCATTGGTCATTTTGGTCAGGTGCCAGCGAGGTTACCTTTAGCTTCTTAACCCTTTACAGGTGAGAGGAGCTTTCCCCTGGCCAGGAGGGATTTCAAAGGGGTTTACCCTTCCCTTTATATTTATGACAACATAATTGGCCAAATTCAGCCTAAATTGACTTCATTGGAATGACACCATGACTGAATTTGTCCCACTCTAGCTGACGTGGTTTTCAGTTGGGAAGAGACTATGCAGTAAGTAGTTTTGGACTGATGTGTAGATCAAAAAGGGTTTAAAGTGGAGCATTACAGAATTATGTGTCTACTTTTGCACCTAAAAGCTAAATTAAAACTGCTTCATGTTCTGAAAAAGTAATAGATTAAACTAATTTAATAGATATAGTAGTACAGCATTGTATTTTCAACTTCGTGTTTTTGTTTGCCTTGTACTGCTCATTCAAACAACAAAAAGAACCTTTGCATGTAACTTCTGCAGCCCTGCCAAGTTAAACACTATAGGATTGAGATTCATTCTCCCTTGCTAAATGAAATGTTACAAAAATCCTACCCAGAGGGAATTGTCAATACATTTTAGTAGGCAGATCACAAACATCACTTCCACAGTGCCAAAACCTCATTACTGCACATTTAGCTACTAAGGAATCTTTGATGTGTCTCTTGAATTAATTCATTGCATTTATTTATGGCTTGAAAAAAATTATCTGGTGGTAAACAGGAATAATGTGAAAAAAACTTAATTCTTTGCATAGGTCATACTAAAATGCTTCATTCTGAGTAAATATGAAAATAAAAATGTTTGAACATTGAAAATCTTTGAATAATTCCCTTATATGATCTGATTCTGTAAATCAAACACTTTCATCAGTTTCAACTTTTCCAAATTTTTATATATTTTCCCATGTTTTACATTAGCATTTGCAGTCAAAAATGTTGGAATTACCCTTATTCTGAAAAAAAGATTATCTTTGATATAAAAGTGGTTTTGAACATGGTTTGGCCAATATTTCAGACCAAGGGGCAGATCTTGAGCTAAGTTTCACTACGGTGAATCAGAAGTCACACCACTGATTTCCAAATATATTACTTATAAAACCAACATACAATTTATTAAATGGAATGAAAAGAATACCATATTAAATGTGTACGGTCTCGGTTTGGGTATCAATCATTTCTAATTTCTGAAAACCTGAATTTGCAGGGCTTGATTCACACATGCTGGATCAGAGGTTGCAAATTGCACCCACCTCCCCCAAGAGGGACAGTTGTACCCCAGGACATGGTTCCAGCCCTTGGAGAGGACAAATGGTGTTTGCATTACTACTTTCTGGCACTATACAAACAGTGTGCTTGGCACTTTACAAAGAAGTATGTAGACCAGGTCTCTGCCCCAAAGATCTTATGGTTTAGATAGGCAACAGAAATAGACACCAGAGGCATTGGGATGAGAAGTGATGAAACCAACTGGTTTGACCAGGTGAAGCTCAGCACACCTTCTTAGTGCTTCTACCATTTTTGTTTGGATTTTTTTATATCTTAAAGGAGTAAAGATTTTCAGTCGTCAAGTGATAACAGTCGCCTGAGGAGAGAACTAAGGAGAAAAGACATTGTGGAAGAAGTGAGTTTTGAGGAGGGACTTGAAGGAGGAGAGGGGTGAAGGCATGGCAGACTGAGGCAGGAGTGGGGGAGTATCTTTCTTATGGGTTTGATTTCTGTTCCTTTTATTCTTATGGTGGGAAGATTTTTTTTGCATATAAATGTAACATATGATTGTTAAAAGAATCAACAGGTGAGACAAATAAATAATTACAATAAAACTCATGTTTAGAATATTAAATATAGTTAGATTTCTTTGCACATTTAAAGCCAAGTAATGTAACCATATCTTCTTGAAACTTAATTGCCAGCTCTCATAGGTTATTCGCATTCCTAGTTAGAGACATCATTCTTCACTTACAGGACCTGATTGTCTTTTCACACTAACTTTACATGGTGGTAACTGTGATAGAGCTACTACAGATTTAGACTGAAGCAAAAGAGAGGAGACTTAGACCCATGCTACATACAGTTTGGATCCCTGCCTATGGTGATAACATTTTCTGCTTTGTATTGCCTCTTTGTTTACCATAACAAGGGCGTTTACACCATTGTGCTGTGTGTTGAGTTTCCGGAGGCTGTAAATGCATGTTTACATTTTTGTTTGAGAAATCGATCAGCTCAGCTCATACCATTGTGAAGAACATTTTGCAGAGTGCTTTACTTTGATTTCTACAATCATAATTCTTTGTCATGGCAAAAGGATCCTTAGATTCTCTTGTGATTGGTACAAAGGCACCTTAGTTCTTGTGGAGTTCAGTGTAGACAAATTGGGGGAAGCTGTCATATCAGGTAATGAGGAAAATCCTTACTCAGGTGCAGAGCCTGACTGGCCAGAGCAGCATGTATACAAATGTGAACAGGATTTGGCAGTTTGTCTCTTATAAACTTATAAAATGTTAAAGATCTTTGTGTCCCTTGCATTTTCTGCATGCCAGCTAATTTAAGCAGTGCTTGAAGTTAAAGGAAATCCTTTTTTGCAGATGAGCTGCCAAATTCAGTGATGATACCATCCCAAACTAATCCTAATAAAACCTGTATTAAAAAACAAAAACAATCCCGCATCTCACACACACAAATATATATGTGCATGTATACTATATATTGTAATCTTCCATCCCAACTGAGTGACAATGAAGCCTTTATACTATATCTTTGTGTATTCTGTATGTGATACATATTTTACAGAAAAAATAGAAATATTTTAGAGAGCTTTAACTTTTTTATCATCTGTCTCTCTGTAAAGCCAGGTACGTTAGTTATTGTGAGTGAAATAATAAAAGCATTTGAACGAGAGAGAAACATAACTAATATTTTTTAGAAACATGTAAAAGATATCAACTAGATTTTTTCCATACCTAATCATCTCACACTTTTAAGGACCTATATTATAATATTATAATTATATCATAATTATTAGAGCTGTATTTTAAACATATTTTATTATCTTCCATTGGAAAGCTGAAAATTTCCTTTTCTAATGGAATAAACTTCCCAATGATTCACCAGATATCATACCTTAAACTTGTGACTAGTACAGGGATGAATATTGCCCATCCTAAGGTTTGGATCTTGGGGCTAAGCAAATTTTGGGGGAAATTTCACATTTGGGGACATTTATCTGACAGGTTAACTGTTTTTAAAACTGTTGGTCTTTGACACTCTGGTGAAGTATAGAATGGTAGAAGTGCTCCCAGAGGAGATGGATTAGTGAATGGAGTGCACAAGTCAGTTAAAAGTTCAAGAATCACTACAGAGAAGACATTGCACATTGTGGAGCACTGGTGTGATACACTTTCTTTGGCGAATTCCACTTGGAGAAAGTTGATGGATTGTATACTAGCTGTGGCGTCTTCTTTAATTTCTTATGTGGACCAAGGCAGATAGGGTTTTAATATTCCAGCTTGGATAAGTTCCAGCATGACCTTGAATCTCAGTGGCCAGACTGAAGTAGATGGGGGTGGTGCTTACCAGTTCTACAGAGCCAGTCAGCACTTTTGATTAGCAACACTTTAGTCATTCATGTATTTAATTTAAGACACTCTGGTCTTCATCCATACTCCAGTATTTCCCAATCATTGTGGTGTGTGTAAAATAGAGGTGTCTGCCTGGCTGAAAAAGTTACATAGTGCTGTATGTTATCAGCATATTGTTTGGATTATAGCCCATATTGTCTTTCTTTGTTTGCCCTTTTAATGGGTGTAAGTGGATGGTAACTAGGAATGATGTAGGATTGAAAGCTGAGTGACACACATGTTAGAGGAGTTCTTAGAGAGGAAAAGCAGCTCCATTTTGGGGAGAAATTGAAAAGGAATGAATGTAGCCAACATAGTATTTTCCATTGAATCCTTCCAGTGGATCCACGGCATCTCATGATCAACCATGTCAAAGGTGATTGATAGGTTGAGAAGACTCAGCATGATTGTCACCCCCGTGTCCCTTGCCTATCAGTGCTGGATTAGTTCTGAGTCTTTGTCTGAAGCCAGATTGGGAGGGTCCAGGATATCTGTAGAGTTTTAAGGTTGCTGGAATCAGGTCACTACCAAATTCTCAATAATCTTCCCTGGGAAAGAGAGAGTTGTGACTCTGTGGACGTTGGTGGGGCCTTTTGCTCTAAGTGCTCGTTCCTTGAGGACTGGGGAGACCATTCTGTTTTTGAGGTTGTATGGCAGGGAGCCATCCCTGAGGAAGGCATTAAGTATTTGTCAGCAAAGGATGCAAGTATTGCCTGCTTGCCTTGGCCTGCCAGGAGGGACATGACTTCAAATCTTAGGTGGTGACACTTTTTTTCTGCACATCTATAACCAGCATCTGTTGGACTCTGTTCAGTCTGGCAAACCTTTTCCCGTACAGGTATGTTTATGATCGGATCTGGCAGTTGTTTCAGATTCATTCAGAGTAGAATGCAAATGCAGCCCTGAGGTGTTTACAATAGTATAATAAATTAACAGATTTAAGGGTTGGGTCAAAGAATGGGTTTCAATGACCACATTGATGTAAATTAGTGTTTCTCATCTGAGCCTGTAAAATTTGGTTTCAGAAATAGGTAGAACTTGAGTTGTATTTTTCAGACTCCTCCTTTTGTATCTTACTTTCATTATTTATTCATGTCCTTAAAAGTGTGTTCTCTGTATGAAACCCCTTCAACTCCGATGAAGTGAGCTGTAGCTCACAAAAGCTTATGCTCAAATAAATTTGTTAGTCTCTAAGGTGCCACAAGTACTCCTTTTCTTTTTGAAGCATTATGCATTCTCGAGTTAAATCTCAATCTTCAAATACAGATGGGTGTATAACTTGCCTACTGACCTGAATGTAAAAAAAAAAAATCGTAAAAGATTTGGATGACATGTTTAACAGACTGTGATGCAATAATGATATTATACGTCACAATGATATAGATCCCAGAGGCTGCAAAAATGTGTACCATGTAAAATCTCATTAACACTGAGAATTAAAATAAAAATTGAATTTAACCATATGGTAAAATTACATATTATGAGAAAATACAAGCACCAAGTGACTTGGTTAATAGTAGGGCGACTTACTAAACCCAAGCAAGTTAAGGATTTGTACAGATCCAGAAGATTTGAATAAGACCATCAAGCATGAGTGCTACCCCAAGAGAATAGTTGATGAAATCATGACTATATATCTAAATGCAAAAAGTATTTGCTAGTCTGGATGCAAGCCAAGTGTTTTGAAAGATCCCAGGTGATAACGTTTGTGCAAAACGCTCCTTTCGGTAGATACATTGTATAAGTAATTTTCCTTTGGGATTGCATCAGCTCCTAAGGTATACCATTGCTTCGTGTTTGAGATCTCTGAGCATGTGAATGGAGTGGAAGTAAATTGGTGACGGTGTGCTGATTTGTGACAAAAATTATGAACAACAGAATGAAGGACTGCATAATATTCTGCAGGTTTCAGTGGTAGCCGTGTAAGTCTGTATCAGCAAAAAAACCCGAGGAGATACAGAATCAGGTATAAATACATGAGGGTACTCTGGTCACTCAATAACAAATGGTCACAAATAACAGACCTCAAAGTGGCAATTCTTCAACAAAAAGACTTCAAAAACAGACTCCAAGGTGAAGCTGCAGAACGAGAATTAATTTGCAAACTAGATAACCATCAGATTAGGCCTGAATAAAGGCTGGGTCATTACAAAACCTAAACTTAATTTCCCCAGTACTAATTTCTCCCTATTGTTACTCTCACCTTCTTGTCAACGTCTGTAATGGGCCACTCTATTACCACTTCAAAAGTTATTTCTCCTCCCTTGGTATCCTGCTGTTAATTGATTTGTCTCGTTAGACTGACTTAACACTTGGTAAAGCAACCCACATCCTTTCATGTATTACATACTCCTGTATCTTTTACTTCATACATCTGATGAAGTGGGTTCTGGCCCACGAAAGCTTATGCCCAACTAAATTTGTTAGTCTCTAAGGTGCCACAGGACTCCTCTTTTTTTTTTTTTTATAATATTCTGCAGTGTGCCAAAGCAAAGACCTTTAAATTAAACAGAAACAAATGCCAGAACAAGCTGAATGGGATTATCTATGTAGGTAAGACATAATACATACATCGTGATAAAGGAGTTTTGGCTTGAACAACAACAAACAAAAAGCGGCAATTGCAGAAATGGAAGGAATTCAATACCTTACAGAGATTCATGGGCATGTAAGCATATCTAAGAAAATTAGAGGGAGAATGTCTATTTTGAAATTTAGTATTTATTTCAAGTATCTCAACATGTCTGTTTTAAAACCTTGTTTTGTATATTTGAGAACCAACAAAAAACTGTTTCTGCATTTTTCATCTTCAGATCTTTGCCCTCCTGATGAATGCATTTTGCTTTTGTTTCTTGGCAATATGCACACACATAAAAATTGCATTTATTACATATATGACACTCCACCGTGTATGCTGGACATTTTTTTGATATTTTGTGTATGTTTCCACATTTTTTGCAGAAAATCAAGTGTTGTCATGTTGGTTTATCCTTTCATTATGGATTCCTTGGTACTCATTTTTTATTAAATGCACTCCATTTCTTCACTTCAGTGTTTGTGGGCATTTTCTTTTGTGAAACATGAATATCCACTGGGTCTTTGCAATGTCAAGTCCATTTCTTACAATAACCTTGCTTTGCCTTTGTTATCAACTATACCATAAATAGGTGGATCTCCAACTATGCCATTTGCTAACTGATCAAAGTGACATACCTTTGTGTTGTTACAGGGGTCTGTAACATGCTCAATTTTCTCATCTGTCCCTTAGTGGGTTTTTTTTAAAATAAAAAGTGCATTTTCCCATTTGACTGAGGAATTCATGGGGCCACATTTTCTCCAAAGATTTCATTTACTTTAACACCATGTAAAAGAGATATGACATATAGGAGTGCTAGTAGTATAGACTGATTTTTATTTCCTGGCCCTGGTCGCCAGATGTGGCTCCTTTGTACAAAAGGTATTCCCAGGACATGATAGCGTCAGTGTTCACTGACTCCTGTGGCTGTTATTTTTCTTGGTGGTGGTGGTGGTGGTGGTGGTGGTGGTGGGGAGGTATGGTGGGAGAGGAGGAGGTGAGAGAGAGAGAGAAATTAATACTGTATACATTTAGAACAAATATAAATAAATGTTCTTTCTTTCAAGGGAGCTATTCAGTATGTGCAAGTCATTGCTGGAGTAGTTAAGTAATTGGATTTTTAAAAGGAGTTGGATAGTATTAAGATACGGCTAATCAGTTATTAAGCTTCATGGCACCAGTTGTTTGTCCCAGGTGTCAGGAAGAAAACCCCTTCCTATGCACAACAGAAAGCTAGCTTTATTAAGGAGTGGGAGGTTGCCTTCTGCTGAAAAGTCAACGATACATCTGCTTAGGGCATTTTATTAGATTGAAAAATCAATGGTGTGCTCTGGAATGGCAAATCGTATCATATTTGTTGGTGTGTGTGTGTGTATGTAATTGAGCAACATTGTAGATTTCTTATGGTTCCTTCAATAGCTCTCAGAGCTGCTATTTTGAGAAATATGTACATAGTCCTCATTAAAAGCTAAAACCTATGCAACATTTATGGTGAAGCTTTGGACTAATCTGGGTTTGACTTGAAACTTTTATGTAGTGATGTTGTGTAAGGGGATTCAATTACAGGCCACAATGTTTTGTAGCTATCTGTCTCACATAAAAAGTTAATTAATCAGGGCTGTGTCAGTTTTCTTGTGCCATGTCAATTTGCAGCAAGGTAATTAATCACTAATCGCTCAACATGCAGCAAGCGGAGGGACAATCCATGAGTCATTTATTGTCTTTTTTTTTTCAAAATAAATGGCACACACAGCCATGAAGAAACACATCTTGCCTTTCATAGTATTTTTATCGACACTTTTGCATGTTGTAATAGACTGTAGCAACAAGCAGCTGTAGTTCAATGGAATATGAATATTAAAGAAACAAATGAGAGCAGATTTATAGGCCATTGCTTTTCTGTTATGTCAGTTTGGAGATTACACCAAGCAAATGAACAGTGAAAAATTACTCTTCCATGTGGAGAATGGCGATTAGACTTGTACATTAATTAGAGATTTTTGTTTTCCTTTTCAATGCATTTCAAATGAGAATGTCCTATAAGAAACTGTTTGTCCAAAATGCAGATTTATTCATTCCGAAACAACAGTGTCTAAAATTGACATGTATTTTGGCACAATGGTAAAGAAATGATTGTTTCAATAATCCCAAGTAAGTGTTTCAAGAATGAAAGCACTGTGAATGGAAGAAATAAGGGGCCCGATTCTGCACGCATTGACATCAATGGCAAAACTTCCATTGACATCAGTAGAGTAGGGATTGGGCCCTGAGATAGACTTCCCACGGATTGAAAATAGCGGATGCAAAATAATTTTGTTGATATTTTTGTAAGCATCATGAATTTCCTTAATGTGTTGACTATAAAATTATCTAAAATAAATATAGGCTTAAAATCCATTTTATTTTAAAAAGGGTGCTTACAGAGCTTAAATTTGAACTGGAACACTCTTTGGATTTAGATTTAAATGCAAAGACCTAGGGGCATGATTCTAAATAGTCTGTTTATAATTCTGTGACTTGTATAAAAGCAAGTTGTATTGGAAAACATATTTGAGATCTTTTGCAATTTAGAAAAATATTAGGTCAACTGAATATTCACAACAGTGTACATCAGCATAATGTCCTTATTCTGTTGCTGAAAATTTAATTCGCTATGATACTTATTATTCTATCTATTCTCAGCATGCTACTGCTTATACTTCTTTGTTTGTAATTTATTGTCCAGCACTTCTGATGGATTTCCTCAACAGGGATCTTTCTAATCCATGGGACTTATGTAAATTTGGTTCCTGCCTTTTTAACAATTAAAATATTTTACAGTAAATTAGCCACAGACTGATTCAACCAAGACGTAGCCTTAAAACCCTTTAGTGTAAAATATTTGAAGGCTCTTGATAGGAAATGACCTAGTAGTTTGTATAGAGTGAGGGATGAGGAGTGGTAGATTCTCTCATCCATTTTGATGGCACACCTTTATTTACACATATGGCACTCTCATGCAAATTCAAACCAGAGCACAAATCCAAAGAATAATTGCCCATTAAAGCGGTTGTATATTTTTATGGCTTTGATGCATAATCTGCTCCCCTGTTGATTTTTGCATCTGCTACTCTTCCATCTAACCCAAAGCTCTAAAACTTTAATACACAGTTTATAACCCTCAAGTATTTTGAACTGGTTTGTGTTCCTCCTCTTGGGACATCAAGGCTTGAGAGATTTGTGCATCTAGCTTTTATTTTCCAATGCACATGTTGAGGTTTAGAGTCTGGATATCATGCTAGACAATTGTAAAGTTCATTTAATACAGAAATGCTTAAGAACAGTATGTGTTATACCTCTTGGGAGAAATTCGGGTTTCATTAAATGTCAGCTGCGAACTCAATGGTTAAGTTCTTCTCTTTGTCTTCATGCCCATATTTGGTTTCTACATATGATTGGTTCACTTAAGCTATACACATACACCAGCATGAATCCTCTAAGGTCAATAGGCACAATATGCAATCTACTTCTTATGTGAGAGACCTGTGGTGCATTTTTGAAGCAGAACACATTTGAAGTGTTTTCTGAATATAAGAAACAACTTTGAATATTTGTGATGGCTTGTTTCCTCACCCTCCACTGTCCACAAGACACATTGTTGGTGTATGTTTTAAGGTTGCTTGTACCATGATCACCTGGAAAGACTTAATATAGCCCATTATAGTTTACGGGCTAAATTCAGTTTTCATTGCAATGATACCAGCTTTTTTACTTTGATTCATGTTAAATATCTATCGCAATAAGCTGCAACAGGGACTCTTCCCAATACATTGCACCTATGATTTTTTTCTTTTTAAACTATGGCAGTAAATTATTTATATATTCTCTCTCTAGGCCAACATAAATACTTCCTGAGTTAGGCCTTTCATTTCTTCTTTTTTAGGTTTTAGGCAGTATCAAAGTGATGAAGCTAAATTTCTGTGTAATGTGGAGATTTAGGAACTAACTTATTTTAGAATGCCATTCAGATGTGACTATCAAAGTAGCAAGTTAGCTCTAAGTAGAGAATAATCAGTAACTATTAGATGAGCTAATGGAACTGTTTCATTTTCTTGATAGTTGGTTGTATTCAGATTTTAGAAACGGTCTGATTTAAGTCATATCATCTTCTTTGCCATGGCTGTGATGGAAGAAAGCTTCCTTTCCCCCATCACTGCATCAGAGAAATCTAGTCAGCCAAACATTCTGCTAAATATGAGCTGCCTCAGCTCAAAATCAGAAACAGATGTTTCTCGCTGTGCGATTCAGACACAACTGACCCTCTTCGTAATAGTACATTCACTGGTTGAGTTTCAGCCAGGTTGGCATACTGAGGTGCTAAGGGAACTTAGTCCTGCAAACTGTGAGTTAGACTTTTGCCCCTCATGGTGAGTAAATTCTGGCTGGTTGGTACTGGGTTCATTGTTAGTTCAGAGTACAGATAGAGGAGAGTGAATAATTGATCTTTCAGTTCCTTGTCAAACTGAAAAATTAAAAAAAACATTTTTTTTGTTTTGAACCAACATTTTTTTTTTCATTTTTTTTCTGAAAAAAATGTGCCCAGCTCAAATTGCTAATGCCCCTCCTATGACACAAATGATTTTATTAGGCCCATGCTTAAGCTGTTTCCTAAAGCTGGGTGAGGATACTGAAAATAAACTTTGTGTTGTCTGGCAGCCACAGGTATCCCTGAACCCTTCCACTATGGTTTATGACCTGGGTTTGGCATGGAGACTGCACTAACATCATTTGTTGCAAGTTTTTAAGCAATGGTGAGATGGCCTAAATGGTTATTCTAACTCTAACCTTGAATACCACTGTCTACAAATCACAGTTCAGCTGCTCAGAAAATCAGGACATAGGCTCATGTTGTACACATGTGTAGAAGAAGTGGTGAATGAATTGCAAAATGCATATTTTACATAGGAAAAAATTGTGCAGTATTTTACAAAGTGAAAAATTATACAAGGTAAATTACTTAAATGCTGACAATAGGTAGAGTTTGATAAACATAGAATGGAACATTTTCCATGAAGAATTCGTAGGTTAGTGTTATCATATCAACTGGTTTCTTAATAGCAGTGCTCAACAATAAATACCTCAAGCTTAGCCTGGGTTTCTTTGACCACCAGTTTTGCTTTTTTATCATCTCATATACACATACGGCTCCCATCAACCACTAATGCAATGCCAAGGACAGAACTTAGCCCTGACTGTTTGTGTTGTCAAATTTTATCAATTGTCAATTACACTTGAATATATGGTGAGACCAGCACCTACTATAGACATCCTCCTGTTTTAAAAATCCATTTTTAGGTGTCCCAAAAGTTTCCAGTACCATTTTCTTTAAAGTAGTTAAAAATGAACCACTATGAAGTACTTATCTTTTCTGATCCCTTGGGTCACCATTTAGGACAGTAATACTTGTCTTAGCCAGAGCCTGAAGTCCTCTCTTACTTTTAACTTAGTCCTTGCTCAAGCAAAAGTCTTGTCAACCCTGGAATTTTTTATTTCAGTTTAACATGTTAACTAATACAGTAGTAAATTCTAGTGTAGACAGAACACAGATTGTTTATTCCCAGGCTTGCTTAACACTGGGTTTAACTCATGAGAGTCGTGCTTTTAATGCCAGTGAGACCCTGGTGGAAAACATAACTGTGAATGTGTTTATATCCTGTCCACACTAGAATTTACAGCTGTTAATTAACACATTAGAACATTGTTTAAAATTTCACTGTATGCAACTTCTAACTGAAGATAGTAGAGGTTCTTCTGAGTAAAAAACGGAGAGGTGGGTGGGATGTGGATGCACAGTGGAAGCAGGGAGGGTTAGAAATGATTCCTCAAGGAGCACAGGGACTGCTCCCTCCCATTCTCTTGGGGGCAGCGATGGGGTGGTGCTTGGGCCTGGCTTCTTTGCTCCAGTACTAGCCAGCTTCTTGGGGGGTAGTAATTTGCAGCCCTGAAGGGCATAGTAGATACACTGTGTGTCTTGGAAGAAGCCTGATGAGGCATTGTGCTACCTCTTACTACAGCATTTGTTTACAAGGGACAATTGAGCCCTGAGTTGAGAAGCTCAGGATCTGGCCGTCTGTGATTAGCTATTTCATGTGTACCTATGGTAGTCAAGTCTTATATGCATGACATTAAAGGGATTCTAAAAAAAAAAATGGCTAGTTTAGAGCAATGAAAGCATGACTCTAACTCACTGATGTGTACAGAAAAGTGCTTCTGTTAATTAGTGGAATTCCAGGGGCATAAAATGTGTTTTCATTTGTTCCAGGGAAAAGATCCTTACAACACATTCCAAGTCTTTTTATTTCCTTTTTTAAAAAGGCTTCTTATATGCACTCTTGCAAAACGAGCGGCAACATATTAAGACCTGTAAATACTTCTTGCTGATTTTGACAGATTTTTTATTATTATTATAGCAGAAAGAAGTGTAAAACGGAATACTGGATTTTCATTTTTAAAAGAATGTTCTCCCTTCGCTATATTGCCATAGCACTGTTTCATGTTGTATCTCGACATCTAAATCCTAGCAGAATTACTGTAAAACCTGCTTGTCGCTGAGCGGGATCTGGTGAAGCCTGGAAGGTACTATAGCAAGGTGACAATGGATAGGTCACCATAATTACAGTATAGTCCCTCATACAGGCAGCCAGTTGCTTTTGCACATCATGAATTTTTCATTTTTTTAATTTCAAATTCAGTGTTTCTGTTAAAACGTAATATAAAATTGATGAAAGACATATCAGGATTCAAACCCATTCATCTTTCAACTTCAAAACAGTAAGCATGTTATGTATCATTACCTCTGTTCATTTACTTTTATTAGGGTTTATTGGGTAATATTTGTTTTATTCACTTTCCGTATTTACACACTGAGACAAATTCAGCCCTGGTGTAACACTGCTGAAGCAATTTGAGTTACACAAGACCTGAATTTAGTTCCTTATCTCTCATTGATGGGTTTGCTGTTCAAAACAGACCTGTTCTAATATTTGCCAGCAATGCCTATCACAGGAAAAATGTAGGTAATGCAACACATGGGTCTACAAACTTGAAAAGAAAGTAAAGCAGAAAGTGTCATACATTTTCATTTGTATTTATAAAGTTTTATGCAGAGTAGAGTTATAGACTTTTTACATAATACCTTGTCCCCAAAACACTTATACTTTGGCTTGTCACCGTTTAATTCTGATGGAAATATTTTAAAGTCTTATATGGAATTACAATTAATGTGGAAATTTAAACTGAACATAATTGAGGGATTCTCTTACTCCTGACCTATGTAGCAAAACCATCACTGTTAGGGATGAGTGTTATATTGGCTTATTTAGGGCTTGTCTACACTTACTGGGGGATCGACGAGCGGCAGTTGATACATTGGCGGTTGATTTAGTGGGTCTAGTGAAGACCCACTAAATTGACCGCAGATCGCTCTCCCATTGACTCCTGTACTCCAGATTCAGAAGAATAGGAGGAGTCAACGGGAGAGCATCTCCCATCAATATCGCGTAGTGTGGACCCTGTGGTGTGTTGATCTAAGCTACGTCGATTTGAGTTATGCTATTCACGTAACTCAAATTGCGTAGTTTAGATCGAATTTCTCCTGCAGTGTAGACAAGGCCTGAGATACTTCTGAATAATACAACTTTGGCCTTTGAATGCACTAAATTGTAGAAAATGGCAGGTACCTGTATAATCAAACTGTATCCCCAGAAGAAGACACCTGAGATCTCCTGAAAGGATGCTGTATCCTTCTGATCCCCCTTTTTCACCCAAGTTACTCAGTTCAGACACTGATAATGATTGAATTGTCCAGTAAAAGTCACATGCAATCACAACAGCTTAACTATCATCTTTGTTACTAGAAGCTTTAGTTTAAGCAGGGTAGTTTTACTCCCTCTGGGAGTCTCCCCTCAAGGGATTAATTTCCTCTAATAGTGTGGGCTACCATAAATCAACTTGCTGCTTCTAAGTGAGGTTCCCCTAAGGGAGCTACAGCCAGCTCCAGTACATTTTTTCCTAAACTAAATACCCAGTTGGCTGCCTCCGGTTTGCTTGAAAAGATTTTTCTGTAAGAAAATCTGGCCTTTTGTGAAAGAGTAACAATTTGCTTGGTTGTCTCTCCCATCCCTCCCAGTTACAGACAAGCTTGAATACACACAAACTGTGTGCAACATTTTCACTATGTTATCTTGTTTTAAATTGGAACGATCAGCATGACTGGAGTTCTTTATGTTTCTTTTGTGTTTCCCATAGTGCCAGGCTTCCCTTACCCTGCTGCAACTGCAGCTGCTGCTTACAGAGGTGCACATCTAAGAGGTCGAGGTCGTACAGTGTACAACACATTTCGTGCAGCAGCCCCCCCTCCACCAATTCCAGCCTATGGCGGGTAAGTGGATCAGTCTCTTTTACCTGTTACAATACATCCCCAAGGGCTACAAACTGTTTGTGAGTGCAGTGCATGCTGGTCTTGTCTCACTACAGAAACCAACACAGCATGCAACCAATCCAACTGCCTGAAGTGGTGCACCTTGCACAGAGTATTGAAAAATGACTGTAATTTGTACTGTCATGGTTGGTGGCTTTAAGCATTTTATATGTCACATGTTGTTATGTAAATTCTCTTAGAGACTGAATGCTACAGAACAGAGAAATTTACAGCTAAAAGTGTATCTTTCGTGATTGCAAACATCTGGTTATTAAGGAGGTTGGATGAAGTAAACTTTTTCTTTTTTTTTCAAATTCACATTCTCCCACAGAAAGTTATCTCGGGATAGCTAGAGGGGGTGTGTGTGTTTATTTTGTTTATTTATTTATTACACATAAAATTCAGTTTTGTTTCATATTTTCTTAGTGACATCTCTTTGCCTACATTTACTGAAAACCAAGATGCAAAATAAACAACACACTGAAATCCACATTAAATGATGCCTTAATAAACTGCACTCAGCCTATTAGGGAAACTTTAATCTTTTAAAAACTAAGATATAATTTTGGGGAGGATGGGGGAACTACACAGTCCCTTTTAGCCCCTGCAAGTGTTGAAACAGATAATTTGATTGTTGCACAAGGTCATTAAAATACATCACTTACTTTAAGACTTGATTCTATCAGAGGAATCCTAGAATTTGTAGAATCTGGCAATTGAAGCAGTGGTAGACTGAGTGGGTCCCAGCCTCCCAGACCAGAACAGTATGCCATAAAACAGGCCATAGTGGACATGCCTCATCTCTTGTAGGTCCCACAATAGCCACTATTTCTGTCTGGTAAGTGGCTTTTATTTGTGACTGGTTGGACACAGTTCTCATTAAACATTCTGTCCTGCCAGGCAAAAATGCAGGCCATTTACTAGACAGGTTCCTAAGCACCTGCAGTCAGTCAGCCCCTGGACTGCAGGCTCTGGAGATGCCAGGGACTGGCTGCCTGATACTCCCTCTACATCTGGGTGTGTCACCTACCAACAAAGAAATAGGGCAGTAATAGTGAGTTTTGTCATTTGGAAAAAAAAATCTGCCACAGAATGAGGTTATTTTTTAAAACGCATTTATTAAATTGTTTCCTGGGGTGGTTTGTGTGGTGCAGCAAAAAGAAATTGCTATGCATCTAATGGAAAAAGTCTGAAGGATTTTTGCTAAGATTGGCTGCAACTATGTTTGTTGATACCAACTCAACAGCAAGCAGCTGAGTGAAGGGAGTCCTTTATTAAGAAAGGAATGAAATAACTGAAATATTGACATTTAAAGTAGTCTCAGTAACATTTGAGTTGCTACTAGAGCTGGATGAGATTTTTTTTGGTGAAGTATGGTCTCAAAAATGCCAATTAATCAGGAGTGAAACTTCTCGTGAAACGGTTTGTTTCAGCAAATTTCTTGACTTGAAAATGTTTTGAAAAATTTTTCAAAACTCTCAAAATATTTTCTTTCAAAGTTTTTGAAATGAAAAATATCTGGTTTTCCAGTCCAAAATGATTTTTCATTTTGAAATTTATGATAATTAGGATAAAAGAGTGTTTTTAAAATTATTGAAATCAAAACATAATATTTCAAAATTATCCAAATGAAATATTTCAATTGACCAGAACCAAAATATTTTTTAAAAATTTTGGTTCACAAAATTTTGGAGATCTTCATTTTTCATCTGAAATTAGGATGATTTTTCCCCCGAAAATCTGTTTCCTGCCTAGTTCTAGTTACCACCGCACTGAAATACATTGGGGTAGTTCACATTTCTCAGAACTATTGTTCCAGGCTCAGTGCAGACTAACTGTATACATCTCTCTGTTTTCCTCAGTTCTTATTCTTCCACCGATTCCAAGCCCAGACAAGGCCCTTGTGATCATCTTTTCTGACTTCCTGAATAACAGAGGCCATAGAACGTCATCAAAATAATTCCTAGAGCAGGTCTTTTAAAAAAATATCCTATCTTGATTTTTGAGGTTTTCTTCACAGCTGAAGATTTTTTTTCTTATAAAATGAAAGCAGATAAGATTCTTTTCAGAGTAGCAGCCGTGTTAGTCTGTATTCGCAAAAAGAAAAGGAGTACTTGTGGCACCTTAGAGACTAACCAATTTATTTGAGCATAAGCTTTCGTGAGCTACATCTGATGAAGTGAGCTACTCCTTTTCTTTTTTCTAGATAAGATTCTGTAAATCAAGATTTTGAGAGTGAGATTTATACAGTGTAGAGGTGAATACTATCTGTTACTAACCCTCGCTCTTGGGAGGAGTCTGAAGATCTAACCACTGTAATAGGCGTCAACTGTACAAAGCCCAACAGCTGATATTTAAAATGTTTGGAACTCAATTATCTTAAAGTAAATATATGTGCAGATGTACCCTGTATCTATCTGTGTAGCTTACAACTTCAAGGACACTTTCTACTCTGCAATTTCAACTATGCATTTTAAAACTTCCCTAATTTTTATGACAGGTTTCAGAGTAGCAGCCGTGTTAGTCTGTATTCGCAAAAAGAAAAGGAGGACTTGTGGCACCTTAGAGACTAACCAATTTATTAGAGCATAAGCTTTCGTGAGCTACAGCTCACTTCCTCAGATGCATATCGTGGAAACTGCAGTTTCCACGATATGCATCTGAGGAAGTGAGCTGTAGCTCACGAAAGCTTATGCTCTAATAAATTGGTTAGTCTCTAAGGTGCCACAAGTCCTCCTTTTCTTTTTCCTAATTTTTATGTTTTTCATACTGAATCTGTTTACATAGTAGGAAATACTAAACTAGTTGTCACAGATAGCATCACAGTCCCTACTTAGTTTGGAAGCCAGAAGTGACTCCCATTCTGAACTCCTGGCATGAGAGCAATCCCACTCTCTACTGAGCCAGCTCCGGCTTCAAAATATTTTTTTTAATTAATATATTTAATTTCTTCAAGAGGAAGTGAATTCACAAGCCCTCTTATTTCCAGCTCCACAATGTTACCTAATACACATGTTCTTCCATTGTGTCCTAAATTGACAGCTTGTGAGCATGCTTAGAAGTCTATACTAGCAGCAGGGAAGTCTGCTAACATGGATTTACTTAGTTTCAATTTTAAAGCTATTTTGTTTTCAACCTTAGCGAGGACTATTTACATGCAAGTTTGAAGTTATCTGCTCAGAAAACAAGGTGGAAATATGTACATTTTTTTTAAGTGGAGGTAAATATTTTTAAATCTGAGCAGTCTGCACTATACATACATACATATATAATATATAGGAATATATCCAGCTATATTTATCTACCTATTAACTATTATTTCTAATGTACCTCTGACCTTAGTTTGATATAATAACCTAGAATAATATAAAAAGGCATGCTACAATAATTTTGGATTGTATACACCTTTTAATTAAGTCTTTAAGTTGGAAAATGTATTTATTTCATATTTGCATAACTCAATAGTGAGTAAAAAGAAAAGGAGGACTTGTGGCACCTTAGAGACTAACCACTATTACCAGCAGGACAGTGGGGTGGGAATAGGTATTGTTTCATATTCTCTGTGTATATATAAAGCCTGCTGCAGTTTCCACGATATGCATCTGAGGAAGTGAGCTGTAGCTCACGAAAGCTTATGCTCTAATAAATTGGTTAGTCTCTAAGGTGCCACAAGTCCTCCTTTTCTTTTTGCGAATACAGACTAACACGGCTGCTACTCTGAAACCTGTCAATAGTGAGTGAACACAGTTTGCTCATTCTTTAGAAACACAAACATACACATATCACCTTAAACTCAGACGAAGCATTAAAAATGTTATCCTGAAGGAGCATGTTTCAGAGAGAGTTGCAAGTGCATGCTAATAAGGAATTTACATTTGAAAGTAACTTTCAGCCTTAACTATAATGTTTGCTGCATATGACTGCTATAATATAGTTTGGCTAGTACAATCACTCAGCAGCGGAAAATTGAATTTCCAAGTATAATAGATGTCTTAGTCTTCACTACAAAATTTCTGCATAGAAAGGAAGAGTCTCTGGTTCGGGAATAAATCAGAATTGTTTTCTGGGCTGCTAGAGAGCGATTGTGCTTCAGGGGTCTCTTGATCTCCAGTATGAAAGTTAGACACGATTGTGTGGGCAGCCAGAGATTTCATCCACCTTCCAAGCTTATTGTTTCATGGACTTTCATTAAAGCTAGTATCAGAGAAGACAAAGCAGTGCTGTGATGGGGGTGAATAGGGCTGTCACCTGCATCTCCCTTTTTGTCTGTTGACTTCTTAGGTGGCTGAGGTGAACCCTAATAGGGGATTCTAGGGTTCACTGCTACCAGGTAATATATGTTCAAATACAATTTGTCTTGTCTACATTAGAGGTTTTAAACGTATTAGTTAAAATGTCGTAACACATTTTTAAAATACACCTTTTATCCTTGAATAGACAAGCCCTAGCTGTCTCTAAACTTTTGCATACATCTGTCCTCAGAAGGAAGCAATTACTTCTGATTGGCATTTCCGTTGTTCTTGGTTGCAAGAAAACAGTGGCCGTGACTACATGAGGGAAATTTGGATCTATCTAGATGGTTACACCAGAGAACCCCCTTAATGTTTTTGTGTTTCACAGAAGTAAACTGCACTGGGGAAATCCCTACTTTGTTCCCTTAGGGGCTTGCACTAGTGTAGCTTGATTAATGTAGTTGGACCACTGATAATTTACTTAATGTATACAAGGCCTCAGTCTCTCCGCACCCATTTTTAAATGGCCTCTCAAAGAGGTTGAATGGATTTTCCTCAGAAAATTGCTTTTTCCAATTTTCACTTCCTCTGAAAAATAAATTGACAAATACCAGGTTCTCTGTCACAAGGAAAGTGAGACTCATGGAAAACTTGTCTGGAGGGAAAATATCAGGCCACAGGCAGAAGTACACAAGGAAATTTGCTTGCCATCAAAAATAGTCAAGAACTCTTTGAACATTGTGGATTACTATTCTCATCAGCAGCTTCTTCTTCCTTCTTCCTCTCCCCAGTGCATAACCCAATTCCTTCCAAACAAAAGGAAGTATTTCTTCACACACCGCACTGTCAACCTGTGGAACTCCTTACCAGAGGATGTTGTGAAGGCCAAGATTATAGCAGGGTTCAAAAAGAACTAGATAAGTTCATGGAGGATGGGTCCATCAGCTGCCAGGATGGACAGGGATGGTGTCCCTAGCCTCTGTTTGCCAGAAGCTGGGAATAGACAACAGGAGCTGGATCACTTGATGATTTCCTGTTCTGTTCATTCCCTCAGAAGCACCTGCCATTGGCTACTGTCAGAAGACAGGATACTGGGCTAGATGGACCTTTGGTCTGACCCAGTATGGTCTTATGTTCCCAGCTGCTGATCTCACCCTTGCCAATCAATTATGCCTTCCCAGGTTCCTAAATTTGCTCAGTTTTCTCCATACTAGAGTCCCTTTTTCTTTTCCATTCCCTCCATAGTTTTCTTCATGTTTTGTCACTGCCATAGTTCTCCATTGACTCTCTATTTGACACGAACATCCACTTTGCCCCATTGATTGTTCAGAATTAAGGTTCGAAGCTAACAGCAGGCAGACAAATTATTTGGATCCTGGAGAGTTCCTGACAGTAGGGAGATGAGGTAGGTTGATACTCCAGGCAAAAGTCCTGCCCTGTGCCTCTCAGTTGCTCGGAAACCTTCACCAGGCTAGCAAACTTTCCCAGATGCTTGAAATAATTGTAAAACAGCCAGTTATGTAAGGGCTAATCTACTGTATACTCCACTAACTGAGCTGATGACTATTATGTTGTCTCACCAGAAAATAAATGTACCTCTCGTATACACTTGCACTTTGCATCTTATGCCTTTATTAAACAGGTAGATATAAAAGTAAAATTATATGGTTGATCCTTACATGTCTGTCTTATAAATCACAGCATAGTGCACTTACTTTAAAATTAAAATTTGCTAACTAGAAATGAACACGGTGCTTATGAGGCATGACCATGCATAACTAATTATTAGTTGGGGATTGGTCCTGCTTTGAGCAGGGGGTTGGACTAGGTGACCTCCTGAGGTCCCTTCCAACCCTGATATTCTATGATAATAAATTGCTCTTTCACTTGAGAGTTAGGCAGTAACTCATGGAAATTATATATAGTTTAACTCATGGACAATAATTTGGCTTTGCCATTCTGGGAATCATTTTAAAATGGTACAATGTGGAGCTTGCTGATACCTTACCCTGGTTCTTTCTGTGCTATAAAAGTCCTGCTTGAAATGTAACAGGAATCAGGTTCAGTTGGGTTGAGTAAGTAGGATGCTGAAATTTTGGAGCTCTCCATTGGACAGGAATCTTACCAGTTTCAAGACCATATTTTGGGGAGAAACGGAAGAGAAAATGGTGTGGATGTAGATGACTTGCTAGTAGTAGGCAGCTCAATGTCTGGGGCAGAACTTAGGAAGGAAGGGAGGGTTTAATTGTGTGCTTGTCTTAGGGGAAGCACAACTGCTCCCTGTTAACAATATTGGGAACTATGCAGGTTTGGCAGTTCAGGGGGAGGAACATAGATTTTTTTTGTGGACTATCCAAACACTTCCCTGTGCACTCTCCTGGTTTCCCAATAGCTTGTGTTCTGGGGATTGACATCTATCTATCTGATCATTCCAAGCATTCATTCTCCTATGTATCCTGCACTTTCACCATATAACTGTGTCTTTGCCACCTGCTCTTCCATAGTGCTCCCTGCATATTCTAGGAATGGGGTCCCATACCATGGCTATACCATGAATTCCCAATTCAAAATGTGGGAGGAAGAAAAGAAAAACAGCTACTATGCAGATAAGCTATTTGCTAGTTTTTTTATACCAACATGGCTACAACAACACTGCAGACAAGTTTTTGGTATGGTATTTCCCTCTAGGTTTTCTCTATACTCACACAAACTCCCTCCCTCTCTGAACTCCCCTTATTGTGTGTGCATGCAACAGTTAGAACAAACATGTCTCACTAACACACAGTGATGGATTGACCTTCAGCTTTCTTTTGTATTGCAATGCCTGCATTTTAGTTTCAAAAGCAAAATATATAATTTGTTTGTGGCAAAAGTTCTAAAAGCTGGACTGGCTAGAGGGGAGAGATTTTTATTTTATTGTTGCCATTTGTGATACCAGTCAGAATTTCCCAAACTATCTCTACTTACAAGATGTTTGGTATAGCTTTATTGTTTAGACTCATCTGTTAAAATAGATGGTTACATCTTTGTATTTTTTTCACTAGTAAAAACAGTATGATTATACTGAACATGAAGTGTTACCATCTTCAAGTTGTTTGGTAAAAGTGTGGGCCCCTTATTGAATGAGGGAGGCAACCTAGTGACAGAGGATGTGGAAAAAGCTAATGTACTCAATGCTTTCTTTGCCTCTGTCTTCACGACAAGGTCAGCTCCCAGACTGCTGCGCTGGGCAACACAGCATGGGTAGTAGGTGGCCAGCCCTCTGTGGAGAAAGAGGTGGTTAGGGACTATTTAGAAAAGCTGGACGTGCACAAGTCCATGGGGCCGGATGCATTGCATCCGAGAGTGCTAAAGGAATTGGCGGCTGTGATTGCAGAGCCATTGGCCATTATCTTTGAAAACTCATGGCGAACGGGGGAAGTCCCAGATGACTGGAA
This sequence comes from Lepidochelys olivacea, assembly GCF_965140295.1. NCBI lineage: Eukaryota > Metazoa > Chordata > Testudines > Cheloniidae > Lepidochelys > Lepidochelys olivacea. Next base: position 27,584,786 of record NC_140420.1, on the reverse strand, counting down.
AAAAGCTAATGTAGTGCCAATCTTTAAAAAAGGGAAGAAGGAGGATCCTGGGAACTACAGGCCAGTCAGCCTCACCTCAGTCCCCGGAAAAATCATGGAGCAGGTCCTCAAGGAATCTATCCTGAAGCACTTACACGAGAGGAAAATGATCAGGAACAGTCAGCATGGATTCACCAAGAGAAGGTCATGCCTGACTAATCTAATCGCCTTCTATGATGAGATTACTGGTTCTGTGGATGAAGGGAAAGCCGTGGATGTATTGTTTCTTGACTTTAGCAAAGCTTTTGACACGGTCTCCCACAGTATTCTTGTCAGCAAGTTAAAGAAGTGTGGGCTGGATGAATGCACTGTAAGGTGGGTAGAAAGTTGGCTAGATTGTCGGGCTCAATAGTGATCAATGGCTCCATGTCTAGTTGGCAGCCGGTATCAAGTGGAGTGCCCAAAGGGTCGGTCCTGGGGCCAGTTTTGTTCAATATCTTCATAAATGATCTGGAGGATGGTGTGGATTGCACTCTCAGCAAATTTGCGGATGATATTAAACTAGGAGGAGTGGTAGATACGGTGGCAGGTAAGGATAGGATACAGAGGGACCTAGACAAATTGGAGGATTGGGGCAAAAGAAATCTGATGAGGTTCAACAAGGATAAGTGCAGGGTCCTGAACTTAGGACAGAAGAATCCAATGCACCGCTACAGACTAGGGACCGAATGGCTAGGCAGCAGTTCTGCGGAAAAGGACCTAGGGGTGACAGTGGACGAGAAGCTGGATATGAGTCAACAGTGTGCCCTTGTTGCCAAGAAGGCCAATGGCATTTTGGGATGTATAAGTAGGGACATAGCCAGCAGATCAAGGAACGTGATCGTTCCCCTCTATTCGACATTGGTGAGGCCTCATCTGGAGTACTGTGTCCAGTTTTGGGCCCCACACTACAAGAAGGATGTGGATAAATTGGAGAGAGTCCAGCGAAGGGCAACAAAAATGATTAGGAGTCTGGAACACATGACTTATGAGGAGAGGCTGAGGGAACTGGGATTGTTTAGTCTGCAGAAGAGAAGAATGAGGGGGGATTTGATAGCTGCTTTCAACTACCTGAGCGGTGGTTCCAAAGATGATGGTTCTAGACTATTCTCAGTGGTAGAAGATGACAGGACAAGGAATAATGGTCTCAAGTTGCAGTAGGGGAGGTTTAGGTTGGATATTAGGAAAAACTTTTTCACTAGGAGGGTGGTGAAACACTGGAATGGGTTACCTAGGGAGGTGGTAGAATTTCCTTCCTTAGAAGTTTTTAAGGTCAGGTTTTTAAGGTTTTTTTTGGCTGGGATGATTTAGGTGGGGATTGGTCCTGCTTTGAGCAGGGGGTTGGACTAGATGACCTCTTGAGGTCCCTTCCAACCCTGATATTCTATGATTCTATGGTAACTTATATGAATTGAGTTGGTAGTCACAGACTTTTTGTCAGCTGTTTCATAGCCTGTATGAAGTTTGTCTGTGGTCTCAACAAATAGACCAAGGAGTGGTGGACATATTCAAGGCAGGGAAAGTGTCTTTACTTTATCAGAGGTCATGCGGAGACGGCATAAATAGTTCCTCTCCCTATCCCCATGCTCAGGTCACTCACAGCCTAGCTACGTAATGCTGGGGAGAAAGAAAGGTGACTCTTTCTCCTGTCAACAACAGTGACCATCCCAAGAAAAGTGGTCGGAGCAAAGCTGAGGGGTGGAGGGATACCATGACCCTGCTTTCTGCAGGCCAGCAACCATTGTCAGGAGAGCATTCTATACCTTTCATATAGGGATAGTAAGACCTACTACTCACTGCTCTCCCCCCAGCACTCCTGTAAACATTATTCTCCTTCCATTAATGCTCTGCTATGTAATCTCTTCCGTCCCTTACTGAACCATGGTTTTCAGGGCTATAATTCCACTCTATAATTCTACTCTATAATTTTGAATGACCACATAAGTTTATGGCACTATAAACATGATTTAAATGAATAATTATCCCAATGTGACTGTTGAGCTACCCACTCAGCCCTAGAGATGGTCCTTCCCACTCCAGCGTGAGGTGTTTTGAGACAGCAGTGTAGGGCAGAGTTTCCCAAACAGTAGGTCGCAACCCATGAGCGTGTTGCAGCAAGGTTCTAGATGGGGTGCCACATCCAGGGCTGGCGTAACCCATCGTTGGGCCCTGGCCTAGGCAAACATTCACTTTTCCCAGCTCGATGCAGAGAGGAGACCGCAGCGGGTTGCGGGGGGCAGTTGGAGAGTGAACCCACCCTGCAGTGGCAGTTTCCGGCCTGCCTCCCCATTCCAGGTGTTGCGACCTGGTGCACCATTCAGGTTTGGCCAAGCAATCCCTCCGTGACACTCACTCAAATTTGGCCTGGCTGTCCCTCCATCATGACAGAGGGGCATTTGGAGAAAAACAGACGGGCTCTGTGACCCTCTGCACCTCATTGCAACACCTGAAGCAGGAAGTTGGGCCCAGCCCTGTGAGATAGGAGCTGCTGCTGAGGGTTAGTGCTTGGGATTGGGGGTTGCCAGGGTGGAGGGTGCATTTATGTAATGGTGAGTCACAAAAAAAGACAAAAGGCAGCTGGAGGGTCGCCATAGTAAAAAGTTTGGAAACCTTTGATGTAGGGTATATTGCACTACTGCAGCCCTGATTCCAATGTTTCTGAGCCTGCATCTTTCACCAGCTCTAAACTAAATTCAATTAATTTATTTTTAAAAAAAAGAAAGAAAGAAATCCAAAAGCTGTGCATGAAGAACCTTATTCCCCTACTTGCTATATAGAGGGATTTAATTTTTTAAGTAATATTAGTAACTCTCACAGTACTATGGTCACATTTTTATACCTTTAATTCTTCATTTTCCATATCTAGTGTGCATAGCATAACATTTAGAAGTATTAGACTTAAATTAAGATGAACCTCAGCCAAATCATTTTGAAGAGAGAGCTTTTTCCTACCAATATTTTTGTTTTGAAACATATTGAGTTTTTTCCCCCTCTCATAGTCTGATGTGAACTCTGCTTTCTTTTGTACTGTTTTTTAATACCCCTACCCTAAGGCATCCTTTGTCTGTTAATGCACACTCAGGCATTAAGCCAGTCATTAGAATCAACAGATTGTCATTTCTTCCTTCTCCCAAGGTCCAAGTTCACCAACTCGCCCTTGCATATTCCCACAACACTCTGTATTGACTCTCTTTTGTCAGCATCACCACTATCTGGCAGAGACATTAAACCTCACCCACTTAAGGCTTGCTGCAACTCCCACTGAAGTCAGTGGAATGACTCCCATGGACTTCAGTGTGAGTTGGACTGGGGCCTTATCCTGAGATGCTTACTCGAGCAAAATTCCCACTGAAGTCAGTGGAAGTTTTGTTTCAGTAAAGACTGCAGAAGAGGGGCAACGAACAGCCATCTGGAAAGCTTAAATATGCTTAGAAAAGGGTCAAAGTTTATAAAAGAAAAATACCATACTGTATATTTAAAATTAATCAACAAAGGATGCTCTTGAACAGGTTTGTGTGGTAAGCTAGGAGCACCCTAGAATATAGTAATTTTATTTCTTTCTTTGAACGGTTGCACTCATGTATTCGCTCAGGTGTCTGCGTGCCCAGTGTGCCGAAGCCAGAGAACTTTGCACAGCAGTACTCTTTGGGGAGGCATATGTGTGCATTTCACTGTGGGAAGTAAGGCAGTTGTCATTGCCATGAGGACTTTGTGAGTTCCAAAAGAACATCATTTATAGGGATGGTTATCCTCCACGGGGTTGAAGGTCCACCAGTTTATGGACACCAGTTTATGGACAAACTCAGCTTGGATGCTCAAGGCTGTCGCCATTTTCCTCAGATTGTTATGGTAAAGCTTAAAGTGTTCTGAAACAGGTGAAGATGAATGAAATTATCTGCTGAGAATGATGGCAAAGGAAGTCAAGCAAGTAAACTCTCCTGTGGAAAGGCTTGTCTCTGAGATAATGGGTCAGGTTCAGTGGAACCAATATCAGTCTCTCTCTCCAATCCAGGTGAGACAGTAGAAGGATTCAGTGACCTTGTTCTGGCGTGAGCTAATGATTGGGACCTTCCAGAGCAGGGAGATCCCCAAAGATTCCAAGGAGGCGAACGAGAAAATTAATATGGCACAGGAGGCCAGTATGTACCAGGCCAAGAACTTCTGTCTTTGCTGTAGGAACAGAGTCAATCTTAGTACTGGTGCTGGTCCTCCAGAGAAGGTCTAGAGGACTTCTGTGATTGGTACCTGGAAGGAGATGGAGTAGGTAGAAAAGGATTATGAGCCCAAGTGAGAGGAATCCCCCTGCAGGCAATGGAGGGGTCAAACCTGCCTGGGCCCCAATATGTCTGTAGTCCAGTGAGAAGAGTGCATTGATACAGAAGATTGTATGATAGTCGGTTTCGTGAATACTGCTTGGGATATTGAGGCTGCACTGAAATTCAGTATGGGAAAGGTCACTGGTACCAACGCAGATGTCAGTACTGTATTTGAAAAACAGGTCGGTACTGAAGGTGTGGAGCTGGGAATAGTATAATTGGGCTGAAGATTATGTCAGTACTGAAGTAGGGTGCCTCAATGCCAATGACAGGACTGGATTCATCTTTTTAGCAGGTCTCTTAACTGGTACTGAGGGAGACTCGGGCAACAGTCCATAGTCCAAAGTGATCAGCTGTTGCAAGCCTGGGATCACAGGAGGGCAACACCACAGCTGAGGACTCCTGTATCAGAAGAGAGTCCAGGATGAATAGGCAAAATAAATCAGCTGCTGCTAAAAAGCCAATATAGGATCAAAATAGCCAAGGGATCAGTATAGTCAATGCCAAAACCAATGTCTATACAAGATGCAATGGACATCCCACAGACAGTATTGGAGTCTGTCATAAATATAAATGGAAGGGTAAACACCTTTAAAATCCCTCCTGGCCAGAGGAAAAACCCTTTCACTTGTAAAGAATTAAGAAGCTAAGATAACCTCGCTGGCACCTGACCAAAATGACCAATGAGGAGACAAGATACTTTCAGAGCTGGAGTGCGGGGAGAATCAAAGGTTCTCTCTGTCTGTGTGATGCTTTTGCCGGGAACAGAAAAGGAATGGAGTCTTAGAACTTAGTAAGTAATCTAGCTAGATATGCATTAGATTCTGTTTTATTTAAATGGCTGATAAAATAATCTGTGCTGAATGGAATGTATGTTCCTGTTTTTGTGTCTTTTTGTAACTTAAGGTTTTGCCTAGAGGGATTCTCTATGTTTTGAATCTGATTACCCTGTAAGGTATTTACCATCCTGATTTTACAGAGGTGATTCTTTTACTTTTTCTTTAATTAAAATTCTTCTTTAAAGAACGTGATTGCTTTTTCATTGTTCTTAAGATCCAAGGGTTTGTGTCTGTGTTCACCGATGCAAATTGGTGAGGATATTTATCAACCCTTCCCCAGGAAAGGGGGTGTAGGGTTTGGGAAGATTTTGGGGGAAAGACGTTTCCAAGCAGGCTCTTTCCCTGTTATATATTTGTTAGACACTTGGTGATGGCAGCAATAAAGTCCAAGGGCAAAAGGTAAAATAGTTTGTACCTTGGGGAAGTTTTAACCTAAGCTGGTAAAAATAAGCTGTCATAAATATAAAGGGAAGGGTAAACCCCTTTGAAATCTCTCCTGGCCAGGGGAAAGCTCCTCTCACCTGTAAAGGGTTAAGAAGCTAAAGGTAACCTCGCTGGCACCTGACCAAAATGACCAATGAGGAGACAAGATACTTTCAAAAGCTGGGAGGAGGGAGAGAAACAAAGGGTCTGTGTGTCTGTCTATATGCTGGTTTCTACCGGGGATAGACCAGGAATGGAGTCTTAGAACTTTTAGTAAGTAATCTAGCTACGTATGTGTTAGATTATGATTTCTTTCAATGGCTGAGAAAAGGATTGTGCTGAATAGAATAACTATTTCTGTCTGTGTATCTTTTTTGTAACTTAAGGTTTTGCCTAGAGGGGTTCTCTATGTTTTTGAATCTAATTACCCTGTAAGATATCTACCATCCTGATTTTACAGGGGGGATTTCTTCATTTCTATTTACTTCTATTTTTATTAAAAGTCTTCTTGTAAGAAACTGAATGCTTTTTCATTGTTCTCAGATCCAAGGGTTTGGGTCTGTGGTCACCTGTGCAAATTGGTGAGGCTTTTTATCCAACATTTCCCAGGAAAGGAGGGGTGCAAGTGTTGGGAGGATTGTTCATTGTTCTTAAGATCCAAGGGTCTAGGTCTGTAGTCACCTAGGCAAATTGGTGAGGCTTTTTACCAAACCTTGTCCAGGAAGTGGGGTGCAAGGTTTTGGGAAGTATTTTGCGGGGAAGGACGCGTCCAAAAAGCTCTTCCCCAGTAACCAGTATTAGTTTGGTGGTGGTAGCGGCCAGTCCAAGGACAACGGGTGGAATATTTTGTACCTTGGGGAAGTTTTGACCTAAGCTGGTAAAGAGAAGCTTAGGAGGTTTTTCATGCAGGTCCCCACATCTGTACCCTAGAGTTCAGAGTGGGGGAGGAACCTTGACATAAGCATAGGGGGTTTTTCATGCAGGTCCCCACATCTGTACCCTGGAGTTCAGAGTGGGGAAGGAACCTTGACATGTCAATGGTATGAGACCAGTCTGTTCTTGTCTCTGTGCTGGGGAGTGGGTAGTGCTCTATCTTGGGCACTCAAGGAGTCTTTGCAATGTCCACACTCCTCCTAGAAGAGGAGGAAGAATCTCTCTCAGCTCTGAAATGGCTCTGATTATTCTTTAGTTCTCTTCCTCCAAAGATCAGAGGAAGGATGATGGTCCCTTCTTCCCTATAGAGAAGAATTTGAGTCTGGTCGACTGTCAAAGGCTAACACCAGTTTCTGAAGTAGTTTGAGGGTCTGGAGGGAGCTGAAGTGGGCCTCATTGTTTGTTCCGTGAGATGTTGCTTCAGGGATAGGTGCCTGGCAACTTGTGTTCTCTTTTTGAATGACTGACAGATAAAGCACTTTACTTTACTGTGCCCTTCTCCCAGCAACAAGCATTGAGTGTAGGAGGTTGCATAGCCAACCCACATAAAAGAGAGTGCTTAAAACCTGGGGAAGGCATAGCACCAGGTTCATTAACTAACAAACAACTAATAATACTACTAAATCTAACTAACTAAAGGGTACTACTAAGCTAAAACTAACTATTTACAAAGCACATAGCGAAATCTCACTGTGGCACAGTAACCATGAGAAAAAATAAGTAGGTGGAGCTCCAATTCAGGCCATGATTGGTAAGAAGAAATTGGGAGTGGGAAGGGGAAAGGGAAAAGGATCTCACAAAACTGGGTGACTGGGCAACAAAATGGCAGATTAAATTTAATGTTGATAAATGCAAAGTAATGCACATTGGAAACATAATCCTAACTGGTTTCAGAGTAGCAGCCGTGTTAGTCTGTATTCGCAAAAAGAAAAGGAGTACTTGTGGCACCTTAGAGACTAACAAATTTATTTGAGCATAAGCTTTCGTGAGCTACATCCGATGAAATGAGCTGTAGCTCACAAAAGCTTATGCTCAAATAAATTTGTTAGTCTCTAAGGTGCCACGAGCACTCCTTTTCTTTTTGATAATCCTAACTATACATATACAATGATGGGGTCTAAATTAGCTGTTATCACTCAAGAAGAAGATCTTGACATCATTGTGGATAGTTCTCTGAAAACATCCACTCAATGTGCAGCACAGTCAAAAAAAGCAAACAGAATGTTAGGAATCATCAAGAAAAGGATAAGACAGAAAATATCATATTGCCTCTATATAAATCCATCATATGCCCACACTTTGAATACTGCGTGCAGATGTGGTTGCCCCATCTCAAAAAAGATGTATTGGAATTGGAAAAGGTTCAGAAAAAGGCAACAAAAATTATTAGGGGTATAGAACGGCTTCCGTATGAGGCGAGATTAATAACACTGGGACTTTTCAGCTTGGAAAAGAGGCGACTGAGAGGGGATATGATAGAGGTCTATAAAATCATGAGTGGAATAGAGAAAGTAAATAAGGAAATGTTATTTACTCCTTCTCATAATACAAGAACTAGGGGGCACCAAATGAAATTAATAGGTAGCAGGTTTAAAACAAACACGAGAAAGTATTTTTTCGCCCTATGTACTGTCAACCGCTGGAACTTCTTGCCATAGGGTGTTGTGAAGGCCAATACCATAACAGGGTTCTAAAGGGATCTAGATAGATTCATGGAAGATAGGTCCATCAATGGCTATTAGCCAGGATGGGCAGGAATGGTGTCCCTAGCCTCTGTTTGCCAGAAGCTGGGATTGGGTGACGGGGCATGGATCACCTGATGATAAACCATCTGTTCATTCCCTTTTGGGCACCTGCCATTGGCCACTGTCAGAGGACAGGATACTGGGCTTGATGGACCTTTGGTCTGACCCAGTATGGCCATTCTTATGAAAAAAAGGGAAAGGATGTCAGGGCGTTGCCAGCCTTTGGAGGGGCTGCAGTCTGGGATCTCTGACTGATGCCTTCCCACTGAACTGGGGATTGGTGCTAATGTATGTTTCCCCCTCTATTTTGCTCATCCATCAGGTCATTCGCAAACTGAAGCTGGATCATGTCATACAGATAACTCGCTGAACCTGCCTGGCCAAGACAATGTTGGTTCTCCAAGCTTTACAGGCTCTCTGTCCAACCACTCAGATTTCTTCCCTTCCTTCCAGGCCTACTGTCTGAATATCATGGCCAGCTGTAGCATCTAGATCTGAGCAATCTGCATCTCGTGGCATGGATGCAATAAAGTTAGATAAGCTGGGAAAGAGCTGTTCAGAGACAGTCCAGCAGGTTCTGGTTAATAGTGGGAAGGTATTTACTAGATCAGCTTATTGGGCAAGTGGATATGCTTTTCAGTTTGGTCATTGGCTCAGGAATTCAGTCAGTACTAGCCCAGATTCATGACATTTTCGATACCTGGTCTATTTTAAAAAAACAGGTGTCTGTCTCTTGGCTCATTAAGAGTCCATTTGGTAGTGTTGTCAGCATTTAATTCCTTAATCCAGGGGAAATCGGCATTTTCTACTCTGATGGTTATTAGGTTTCTGGAAATAATCTGTTCCCCTGTGGGACCTTAACACTGTGCTTGCTTCTCTAATGGGGCCTCCATTCAAGCTTCTAGCAACCTGCTTTCTGTTTCTCCTTTGCCAGAATATGGCCTTTCTTATTGCTATAACATCAGCAAGGAGCAAGGAACATCAGCAATGAACTGTATGCCCTAATGGCAAAACCTCCCTTCAGGCCACATCCAAAATTTTTGACCAAAGTGGTTACACCTTTTCACCTTAGCCAAACGATGTGCTTGCCTGTATTTTTTTCCTAAGATACTCTTGAATGCAGATGAACAGGACTTCATACCTTGGATATACAACAAACCTTGGTGTTCTATCCGGACAGGATTCAGTCATTTTGATTATCATCCTGGCTTTTTGTCTCCCATGTGGACCAGATGAGAAGTCAAGCAGATTTGGCACAAACAATTTCAAGATGGATTACTTCTTGTATCACAATGGTATATGGTATAGCAAATGCCACACCTCCACAAAAGTTCTTGGGTCATTCAATGAGCCGAAGCCACATCTGTGGTATTTCTCAGGAATATTCCCATATTGGACATAAGCAGATCTGCAACTTGGTCTTCCATGCATATCTTTGCCAAACTTTACACCATAATGATTGCTTCTAGGTCAGATGCAAGCTTGGGAAGAACAGTTCTGCAGGCACTGTTTAAGTAGACACTGAGCCCCACCTCCTTCGTTACTGCTTGCAAGTCACCAGAGTGGAATAAACATCTGCAACCACTTGAAGAAGAAAAAATGGTTACTTGCCAGTACTGTAACTGTTCTTCGAGACGTGGGTGCAGAGGTGTGTTCCACAACTGACCCTTCATCCCCTCTGCATCAGAGTCTTCAGTCACAGATTCCAGTGTGAAGGAACTGAGGGGTGTTGGGAAGGCGCCGCCATTAAATAGTCTCAGGAAGGATTGTGAGGGGGCAAGGGACGCTTGTGCTATGCAAAGGTCTCTGGCTTTGACATGCTGGGCATGCACACACCTGAGTGGAATACGCATCTGCACCCATATCTCAAAGAACTGAAGAACCATGGGGTTTTTTATTACTTTTTCAAGAGAAGCAGACTTAGGACAGCAGCCTCAGCAATTTTAATAGGAACATTTTGAATCAGAACATGTATATCTGTACATGTGTACTTTGGCCTGCTCTGTAGAAAAATTCTGTACACACAACATCTATATTCTATACAACTTGTGTTTAGGGGGAAAGCGGTAGACATGGTATATCTCAACTTTAGTAAAGCTTTTGATACTGTCTCACATGACCATCTCATAAACAAACTAGGGAAATGCAACCTAAATGGAGTTACTGTAAGGTGGGTGCATAACTGGTTGGAAAACCGTTCCCAAAGAGTAGTTATCAGTGGTTCACAGTCATGCTGGAAGGACATAACAAGTGGGGTCCCACAGGAATCAGTTCTGGGTCTGCTTCTGTTCAATATCTTCATCAGTGATTTAGATAATGGCATAGAGAGTACACTTATAAAGTTTTCAGACGATACCAAGCTGGGAGGGGATGCAAGTGCTTTGGAGGATAGGATTATAATTCAAAATGATCTGGACAAACTGGAGAAATGGTCTGAAGTAAACAGGATGAACTTCAAAAAGGACAAATGCAAAGTACTCCAGTTAGGAAGGAACAATCAGTTGCACACATACAAAACGGGAAATGACTGCCTAGGTAGGAGTACTGAGAAAGGGATCTGGGGATCATAGTGAACCACAAGCTAAATAGCAAACATCATTCTGCTGTGTATTAGCAGGAGTGTTGTAAGCAAGACACAAGAAGTAATTCTTCCACTCTATTCTGCTCTGATTAGGCCTCAACTGGAGTATTGTGTCCAGTTCTGGGTGCCACATTTCAGGAAAGATGTGGACAAATCGGAAAAAATCCAGAAAAGAGCAACAGAAATTATTAAAGGTCTAGAAAACATGACCTTTGAGGGAAGATTGAAAAATTGGGTTTGTTTAGTCTGGAGAAGAGAAGACTGAGAGGAGAAATTATAGTAGTTTTCAAGTACATAAAAGGTCGTTACAAGGAGGCGGGAGAAAAATTGTTGTTCTTAATCACTGAGGATAGGACAAGAAGCAATGGGTTTATGTTGCAGCAAGGGAGGTTTAGGTTAAACATTAGGGGAAACTTCCTGTCAAGGTGGTTAAGCAGTGGAATAAATTGCTTGGGGAGGTTCTGGAGTCTCCATCATTAGAGATTTTAAGAGCAGGTTAGACAAACACCTGTCAGGGATGGTCTAGATAATACTTAGTCCTACTTTGAGTGCAGGGGACTTTCGAGGTCCCTTCCAGCCATACGATTCTATGATTATTCTATATTATTAGTAAATTATTTTGTTTTATTGCACTCCCTCCTTGATCCAGTGGATGTTTAACTACTATTATTATTTTACCATCAAAATGAGTTTCATGTTTCATTATATCATTACAAAAGAATACTTTGATGGCAATCCCGCAAAGATTTAAGCTTGTGCATAATTTTACATGAATGAGTAGTCCCACCATTTACTTCAGTGGCGCCAGGATTTCTCCCATTGCGTTTAAATACATGCTTAAGTTTTTCTTCACAGGATAGGGGCCTATGTTTTGAAATAGTAGGCAGGAAATACAAGTTCCCTTGCATGACTAGAAAGACATGACACTGAAGCACCTGTTAACAGTACAACAGTAAGTCTCTTCTCTTTCTATTTTTGCGAAGTGTATGCAAAATATTGAATATAATTTTTAAATAAATAAATTTGAGATCAAGCTGTGCGAATGAACGATGACTGTAAGGACTGTTGTCGTCCCAAGGGCCCTAGGTTGAAATCCTGACCTCACTGAAGTCAATGGAAGGTTTCCTTTGATTTTATGCAGGAAGTATGTTATAGTGATTAGAACAGAAGATTGGAAGTCAGAATTTAAGATCTTCTCCTGGACTTCACACTGTCTAACAGTGGGACCTTGGGAAAGTCACTTACACCGACATTTTCAAATGTGGGTGCCCAAAGGCAGACAATCCATAATAAGGAAACTAAGTGATTGCCCTGATTTTCAGAAATGTTTTTATGTTCTTCGATGAAATGTCCCACATATGGCTGCAGAGGGTGTGGTTCCCCCCACCACACACACACTTCCCCACACCCTTTATGTGTAGGTATGATGGCTTTTCAAGAATATTTTTTTAACTGAAAGGTGGCCACAAATTACTCATGCCCCCTCACTCCTTCCCAATTTTCTTCAGTTACAAAACCTGGCTTAGCTGCTGACTAGATTTAAATGAAAAGCTTTACTGTTATAATCCAGAAGAACCTCCTTATTCATTGACCTTCTCATGTGCTAATCCCATGAAGTCCAGTCTCTGGGCATAATCCTGCTTCCATAGGGAATTGTATTATTGCTATAAATGGGAGAAAGATTTGGCCTTGATTTTGGAAAAAGGAGGAGGACAAGAAGAGAACAAGCAAAATGTTTTCTTCAGTTTAAAGACCAAATCACATGCTAGTGTAGGGAAGTGACAGTGTTCCAGGAGACAGAAGAGGCAAATCTAATATCAAAAACTCGTACATAAAATATTTCTAATACTTCATTTTGCATATAAAATGTAGTATCAAAAATCATGAATGTTCTGTGGGTCTGGAGTGTGATAAACAGATGGAGGATTACTCTAGCCCAGAACATATTTACTTTAATGAAAAGTGAATACAATTTCATTGTAGATAGTAGTTTTCTTCTTTCATACCCAAAGCTGTTTATAAACTGTTGTATTTAAAAAAAATACTTATTCAAAACACAGTAGTGTCATATTTCACAAGCAGTCCCATTTATTTCAATATACTTAAGGTATAAAGCATGAGAAAGGGTGGCAGAATGCATTCTCAGTCCTAACTCAGGTCAGCTGTTATTGACTTCAGTGGGACTTGGCCTGATAAGGTAACTCAAGATTCAACCCTATGTTACTACTACTTCAATGTAGCTGAGAGAAAATCTCCATACATCTGAGTAAGGGTGATGTGCAGATGAAAAATATTGGGTTTTATACACTAGAAATTGATTTGTACCTTGCTTTTCCTGAAAAATGTAAGGGACAAGTGCAGAACTAGTGGTTTATGATGTTAACTCACAAAGGAAGTGAAGCCTAGATTAACTGAAAGGGGAAGGGATTTTTTATTCAGGCTGTTTAAAATTTGTTTTGTCTTCTTCTTGTTAACACCTATTGAAATTCAAACACCTGACAAATGTTTGGAAGAAAAGTTTTTCTGTTAAAATTCAACACTCCAGCCCTTCATTTAAAGTTTGAGAGAGTTTTAACTCCCCATGTCTGGGTCATCTAGGGAACACTGCTCTTGGAAAATAAGAAAGATAAGGTTTGATATTCCTGATATTGCTGAGGTTACAAACAATCAAGGGGATAAATCACCTTTTACAAAATTATTTTTAACCACTTGTATAATACATCACAAAGATGGGGGGAAAGGAGGGAGGAGCGGGGAGTGGATGCAAGAATTCTCATTTTTCTTTACTTCCTCAGAACTCTTTTAAGCTTGAAACAGCATTGTCAGCCATGCTACAACACAACCTGGATTTTTTCTAATATGTGTTTTACAGCAGAAGCAGTAAAACAAATATAATATGCAATTAATCAGTAAAACAAAAATAGAAACATAGGAAATCCTGTACTGGGTAAGACCAGTGGTCCAGCTGTGAAAATGCCATTACCCCAGATGCTTCATAGAAAGGTACAAAAATCCTCATAATAGATTATTATGAAATAACATACCCTTAGGGGATGCTTCTTCCTAATCCCCAGCCAATTAATGGCTGGTTTATATCCTGAAGCATGTGTAGGGTTGCCAGGCATCCAGTTTTCAACTGGAACACCCAGTCGAAAAGGGACCATGGCAGTTCCAGTTGGCACTGCCGACCAGGCCATTAAAAGTCAGGTCGGCAGCGCAGCGGGGATCCAGGGCTCAGGCAGGCTCCCTACCTGCCCTGGCTCTGTGCTGCTCCCGGAAGCAGCTGCCAGGTCCCTGGGGTGGCCAGGGACTCGGAGGCTCAGTGCGCTGCTCCCATCCCGAATACCAGCTCCGCAGCTCCCATTGGCCAGGAACCACAACCAGTGGGAGCTGCCAGGGGTGGTACCTACAGGCACGAAGGCAGCACACACTGTGAAGAACTGCCTGGCTGCCCATGTGCCTAGAGGCCATAGGGACCTGGCAGCCACTTCCTCAGAGCTGCAGTATGAGCCGCCGGGACCCTGCATTCCCACCCCCACACTCCAACCCCTTGGCCAAGCCCAGAGTCCCCTCCTGCACATCAAACCCCTTATCCCCAGGCTCACCCCACCTGGATCCCGCATCCCCCCATGCACCCCAAGCTCATAGCCCAGCCCAGAGCCCCCTCCTGCACCTCAAAGCCCTCACCCCCAGCCCAGAATCCCCTCCTACACCCAAACCTCTCATCACTGGTCCCACCCCAGAGCCCTCACCCCCTCTTCACCCCAATCCCCTGCCTCAGCGTGGAGTTCCCTCCCACACCCAAACCCTCATACCCGGTCCCAGCCCAGAGTCCACACCCCCAACCAGAGGCCTCACTTCACCGGAGCCCCTGCCTGCTCTCCAAATCCCTCAGTTTTGGCCCCACACCAGAGCCTGCACCCCTAGCCCATACCCTCTCCTGGACCCCAAACTCCTGCCCCAGCCCAGTGAAAGTGAGTGGGGGGGGAAGAGTGAGCAATGGGGGGATGGAGTGAGCAGGGGGCAGAGCCTCAGAGAAGGGGTGAGGCATGGGCGGAGCCTCAGAGAAGGGGCGGGGAAGGGTTGTTTGATTTGTGTGATTGGAAAGTTAGCAACCCTAAGCATGTGTGTTTCTGTTCTATACCCATCCTCCCACCCACACAATGTAATGGATTGTCTCAATAATATTTTTCTTAATTTTGCTGTCAGAAACTTATTTTTGCATGTAGTGCAGCCAAGGTAACATTGCTGAAATCTTAGGGCTTAGTTCTCCACTCTGGAACTCAAACAGAATGGAGAAGTACGGCTGCAGGGAGCCTGTTGTGGTTGATCCAGAGCCACGAGATGCAGCTCTAACTTACTGCACTAGTATAAGTTCCTTCAGAGACCTCAGGACCTTAGGATCTCTGCCATGTCCCCTTTTCCACCCTCAAGACGTGCCCTCTCCCTTTGGTTTGGGGTTTGGGGAGGAGGCTGGCACAGGAGTCGGTGACACTGGCTGAGTATATGCCCTAAAAAAATCACTTTGTCTGATTTTCCTGAACACTGATGGCATTTAAATAATAAAACCCTTCTGAATACCTTTCCCAGAATTACACTTCTAACTATCAACCCAGTTAGCAGACCTATATCCATCCATTTTTAGAATGAGGCACTTCCTACATCTGAAGTCAAACAACATAACTACTCCTAGGTCCTGTCTTGGTTTGTGTTGAACTCAGAGTGCAATTTTGAAAATATTTATTTGTTTTCCTTGTGTGCACTGGGGTATTGTGTCCTTGTATAGTTGAGACAATAATTAAAACTGGAATATTGTAATCTTCAGTAATTTAAGAATGGCATGTTGTTTGAGTTTGTCCCCAAACAGGAAATATATTGAAGGTGGTTAAAAGGGTTGGGAGAGACTTCCCATTCAGTTACTCATACGTGCCTATGCCCTTCACAAATGTAATGCTATCTAGTGATATTGTGCTGGAAGTTTTTTTGCTTAGGCACTGTAGCTTCAAGTAGATTCTTGTCTGAGTAGGATATAGTAAGCTAGTAGAACTAAAAATGCTTCATTACTGGAACGCTGGATGAGATTGGAGCGCTAGCTGACAATGTTGAAAAAGGAGTGGCTAGCTACCCCCTCACAAAATGGTCTTTTTTTTAAATGTCATACTACCTGTAGTTTTGTTCATTCCGTTTTTTAAAGTCTTCATTGTACACACGTTGTTCTGTTCTGGCCTGATACATGGAACAGCTGCAGATTCATAATCCACTTGATCTTTGTGCTTACATATATCCATCCTCTTTTGAGTCACCAGCCTTGTATTAGGAACATACAGTTCATACTTGCTTTTTTGTGTTGAAGAACGAGGATGCATTGTGAAGTAGCACTGACTTGTTTTGCATCACGTAATGATGGTCTCTGAAACAAAGAAATAGGTAATTCCTTTTAAAAGGGAATCTTCATATGTTTATAATGAGTCCTCACCTTCCAACATGTATGGATATTTCTACTGCATGTCATTTGAAAAACCTCACTGCGCGAAAGTTCTAGAATAGGTTTTCTCAAACTTTGGCAAAGTGTGGACCAGGTCTTAGTAGTATCTTGTAAGCCACTTCTTCTGCTGTTCATGATCATGTAATACATCTGTGGCACCTGCAGGTACTGCTTAAATTAAAAAAAAACATTTAATATATTTTAAAGCAATTAGAAACACCCATTGACTTCAGTGGAGCCAGGATTTTACCCATATTATTCCATAGTAACTGTTGATTAACTATTGAAAAAAAATAATGTTGAGAATATATTTCAGAGTAGTTTGGTCAGAAGAACACAGCTTGGCCTTTTGGAATTTGAACATATGAATCCAGTTGATTAGGTGATGTCTCTTTGACATAAAAATGCTTATTGGAAATGTAAATATGACTTTCTTAGGATTACAACTCAGTGACAGGTGCTTTCCCCAGGCAAATTGAGAGTATTAATGAACAAAAATGCACTTAGATATTTTACGTGTGGAACAACTAGAGTTAATGCCAATATTGAAAATCAGACTTTTTAGGCTGCAAAAGCCTTTGTTTGTTATATACTTTTTGAAAAGGCGGGGGGGAGGAAAGCATGCATATGAGATACGTGCAGTACATGTTTACTCCAGGTTTAAAATGAGCAGGCCTTCTCCATCACTGTAGTATTCCAGCCTTATGGCAGTGTAACTCCATTGAAATCACTTTGCTGTATATTAGTGCCTTTCATCCTCAAGGATTTTTCTAAACTAAAATGCAAACCATACACCTTGATAATTTGTCTTAGCTGAAATGCAGCAACCTTTGGAGTGAAATGTTAACAACATAACTGCACTAAATAACAATTACAGATAAGAAGAGTAGAGCAACTTATCCAACAGAAACTGCATGGGAATTTATATCACTATAGTGTATTCATCAAAGTTGTAATGTGGCCAAGGGACCAAGATTAACACTTCTATTCCTGTGGAAAATTCCACCAGAACTTTAATGGCCACATGTTGTCAGGATCTTGATTGTACATCTTGCCCAACAGCAGTGTCCCCTAATACCACTGTTTTCAGCATTGACTCAGTGGATAGGCTCCACCTATTTAATCACTGTTACTGCTCTCTGTTCCACATATAAGTGTTTCTTAAATTCATAGATTACAAGGCCAGAAAGAACCATTGTGATCATCTAGTCTGACCTCCTGTATAACACAGGCCATAGAATGTTCCCAAAATAATTCCTAGAGATATATGTTAGACAAACATCCAATCTCGATTTTAAAATTGTCAGCAATGACGAATCCACCACGACCCTTGGTAAATTATTCCAATGGAATAATAATCTTCAATGTCAAAAATGTATGCCTTATTTCCAGTCTGAATTTGTCTAGTTGCACCTTCTACCCACTGGATTGTGTTATACCTTTCTCTGCTAGATTGAAAAGTCCATTATTAAATATGTGTGCCCCATGTAGGTGCTTACAGACTGTAATATAATCTCTTCTTTGTTAAAATTAATAGATTAAGCTCCTTAAATCTGTCACTATAAGGCATATTTTCTAATCCTTTAATTATTTTCATGGCTCTTCTCTGAACGTTCTCCAATTTATCAACATCTTTCTTGAAATGTGGGCACCAGAACTGGACACAGTTTTCCATCAGTAGTCACTCCAGTGCCAATACAGAGATAAAATAATCTCTTTTCTCCTATTTGAGATTCCTCTATTTATGTATCTCAGGATTGTATTAACTCTTTTGGCCACAGCATTCCACTGGGGGCACATGTTCACCTCATTATTCACCATGAGCCCCAAATCTTTTTCAAAGTCACTGCTTCCCAAGATAGAGTCCCCATTGTGTAAGTATGACCTACATTGTTTGCTCCTAGTTGTCTACATTTACATTTAGCTGCATTAAAAGTCATATTGTTTGCTTGCATCCAGTTTACTAAGTAATCCCGGTAACTCTGAATCAGTGACCTGTCTTCTTTGTTATTTGCCACTCCCCCAATTTTTGTGCTATCTGCAAACATTAATCAGTGATGATTTTGTTTTCTTCCAGGTCATTGATACAGATGTTAAACAGCACAGGGCCAAGAACCAATCTCTGCAGGATACCACTGGAAATTCATCCGCTTGATGACAATTTCCCGTTTACAGTTACATTTTGAGACCTATCACTTAGCCAGTTTTTAATCTGTTTAATGCATTCCATGTTAATTTTACATCTTTCTATAGTTATTTAATCAAAATGACATGCAGTACCAAATCAAACGCCTTAGAGAAGTCTAAGTATATTACATCAATGCTATAGCTTATGTCAGTCAAACATGTAATCACATCAAAAAAAGATATCAAGCTAGTTTGACAGGATCTATTTTCATAAACCTATCTTCAAAGTCTCCCCTCCAAGTAATGACAAATCTTATTTAGTTTGGGAGCGCTACCGGGATCACAGCACAAAAAGATAATGCTGCAGGCAATTGAAAAATATATTGACTTTCCACAGTGTTTAAAATATTTAAACATAATTTATATGAATAAAATATTTTTTTTTCAAAACAGATGTTTTTATAGTAAATAGCACTGATAACTACACAACAGGCAGGAATGAACTCATTTACAAATTGGCCCATGTGGCATCTCTACACACATTTCACCAGTTCACTCATATTCCTGGAGCCAGATTCATTGCAGTTATCCTGTTTATATTTGGCCCATTTCTTTTTTTTTTTGTGTGTGTGTGTGTTTTGGTTTAAGGCTTATGGATATTATCTACATGTAATGGATACAAATCAGCATCTGAATAGGAATCTTTTGTTCATGCCATCAAAAAGGGAAGAATCCGAAGGCCAATTACAGTGTCAGAGGAACAGAAAGATGGGCCCTGGTGTGGGCTCCCTCCCACAGCAGTACCGCTCATAGCAACACTCTCCCCATCCCAGCACTGCAACTCGAATCCTGGCCCAGTACCGAGGGGAATCCCAGCAGCTCCTGCATCCCACATGTCTGGGCCTGTCGCCCTGCTCTGGGTGTTGCAATTTGGCACTCACTGAAATTTGGCCCACATGCTCCCCCCTTTTCCATCATGACAGAGGGTTGGGCAAGAGAAACCAGAGTGGCACTGCAACAGGTTGGAATGCCCAGAGCAGGGCATCAGGCCCAGCCATGGAAGTCGCTGGAGCCACTGCTGTTGGACGAGTCACAGACACAGGAAAATGTCTTAGACAAACTGACAAACACTGTCCATGGCTTTGTTCACGCCATGACAAACCTGCAGCCTTAAAAGTGATACAAACTTTTGAGCCTCCTAGGACACTCTGAGATGCCTGGGCATCTTTGGAGTCGCACTGGCTCTGCCAGTGGTTAATTAATACTCATGTAAAAATGCCCTGTAAATGAAAACTACCTGGTGTTTCCCCATAAATAAGACAGAGATTTGTAGTGCAAGGTTTGACTATTTGTATAGTATACTACAACCTAGTTTTCAACAAAACTTCTGTGCAACTCAGTGCATGCATACTTATGGCCATTTTCTACATTTATTCTATAATTTTTACCCTCAATGAAGTGAATGGGAATTGTGATTAAAAATTAATGGCAGGATTGCCTTTTGAACATTTTTATACAGGGGAAAAGTGGAGACCTAGCCAGTGCTTAATTTGTAATGAAAGGGGTGCCAGGGCTCAAGCACTATTTTTTACATTCGTAAGTGATGCAGCAAGCCCAGAAGTGCTGGGGCTATGAACTGTGAAGCCTAGATATGCCAGGCTCAGCCATGGCAAGCTGTGGCACAAATTAAACACTGCACTTATAAAAATTCAGACCCAGTTTGAGAAACGGATCAAAGGCATTTGTTCTGTAATACTGTAACTCTTTGCTTCTCTTTGACTAAGCATTTGGCATCTGGTATACAGATGTTATGACATTCAGTCCAGTTTTCCTTTTCTAAGCTCAAAAGAACAGTTGATTAATATTACCAACCTCCTTAACCAATGTGAAGAGTGCCCTTTTATTCTTTTCCATTCTTGTGACAAGACTAACCTCAGCAGTGCAGGGGTTGGTGGTGTTTGCATGTGGAAATGCACTAATATGGATGTTTTTCTTTGTGTGTGCATCCTTGCAGTGTTGTTTACCAGGATGGATTTTATGGTGCAGACATTTATGTAAGTATTCATTGATGTGCATGCTGTCCTTGTACATTACCAAAGTCATTCTTTTTACAAGTTTGCTGCGTTGCTTGACTCTGTTTTGTCAATTTACCATCCCTCGCCTGTCAAAAAGAATTGAGAGGAATATCTCTCATATTGGAAGACCTTTCTGTTCATTACATCTACCATTGTTCAGTGGAGCTGAATTAACTCTTCAATCAAGTGCTGAATGAATGCAAAAATGAGAAAAGTGTTGGGGGTTTTTAACCCCTTAAAATTAAAGTTTCAGGTTTTTTTTAAAGTACAATATATTTATATTTAGAACTCAAGGCAAATTGAAGAGTGGTTTAGTACCTTAATTCTGAAAACACTATTGGGCATAGGCTCTTATTCAGGAAAGTTTCCCTATTCAGGGCAACATTTAAGCACGTGCTAAAGTCCCATTGATGGGAAGGGAATGTAAGTATATACTTAGTTCAAGATATTCTCAAGTTTCTCCCTGAATATGGATGAACTTAAGTATGTTGTTACATGCTTTCCTGAACTGATGGCTATAGTACCTCCTACTGTGAGTAGTAGTGCTGGCATCAGTGGGACTACTCATGGCTGGAAGTGGCTACCCATGATAGCAAGTGTGGGCTTGGTCCATAGTTATCAATTTTTAAAGCTGTTTGCTCCATCTATTGGTTTATTTAATTGTGTATATACATTTTTTAAATAATCATTTTATATATAACTTATTGTCTTCCCATACTGAGGATTTTAGTTAGGAAGTCTATGAAGAAGCTGCTTATTTCTAAATATGTGCCCTAATTGTTACTCTTTTGGAAAAAATTAAACTATCATTAGAACCCAGGCTCACAAATTTTTAAAATATATTGATATAAGAAAATCTCATAGACATGCCACTTATCTTTAGCTTCCCTTATTATTTTGATAGAACAATCAAATCCTAAAAATAGAGGTAATTAAATATCTTTTTATGGTTTTCTTACTCTAATTGTGCTTCAGTCAGCATTGGGATACAAAGAGATTGATTCCATTAAATTGGTATGAACATTAAAAATTCATTAGATATTATTAGAAAACATTAGTTATATTTATTACCAATGATCCTTCAGAGACATTTAGGATGAAACAGTTTAAATTTTCTGACAATAGATTTGTATAAAAAGAAAAAGAATCTGAGTTTATGGGGAGAAGTTAGGGGTTTATTCCTGTTGGGACAAGATTGGCTGGTTACAATCATTGGAAAAAATAACTGCAAATTAAACAATATATATTAAGTGTTTAGTTTGGGTTAGGATTCCCACCCTGCAGATTTTCAAAGTCCCTCTACTATTCACAGTGGATGCAGCTCACCCCTTTACTGAAGGCCTACACAAACTTCTGTGTACTGCTTTAATTTCACTTAAATCTAGAGTTGGAAGTTCAAGAGGGATTTTACTGATACACAGGACCTTTTGCACAGGGTTGAGTTTTACCAGTAGTGTGGACTTCAGTTTTAATTCTTCTTCTTGCCAAAAAGAAAACTGCACCCATTTTGCTCATCTCACCAGTCTGAAAGGCAAGAAGCCCTGCTGAACCTGAATTAACTTTACTGTGTATTTGGGAGTTACATATTAAGAATAACAGTTGGTAGTTTGGGAGCCTCCTGCTAATGAAAGAAAAATTTACGTCTTTTGGGCCCTCAGTGACACCAGCAATGCTTTTTTGTTTGTTTGATTGTTTTTTTTAAAATATGACCAACACCCATGACAGGCTTGAAAATGCTAAATAGAAACTGTGAATCTGATCAGCAAGGTACTTAAGAAAGTGCCTAGCTTTAAGCATGTGAGTAGTCTCAAAGAAATTGTTTGGCATTAGGCTCTGGTCCTGCAATTGACTTAAATGAGGCTCCACACAGATGCAGGGGTATGTCCATATCCTGTCATTTACAGGATCAGTGTCTTAGCTTCCAAATACATTTCTCAGTTTCTAGATATAGAATAATGCTTATCTTTCAGACGGATGGACTAAGTTAAAGTCATATAGTTTTCATATGTTGCAGACATATTTTTTTTCATTTTTACTTTGTACATTGTACCTAGAACTTTGTACTAAGCAGCTCATCATTTTCATTTTAACTCTTGCTCTTTTCTACTCCTAAAATGTATTGAGAGAGAGAGAGAGAGCGATTGCAAGCTAGATGTGTGAGAATCAGTGGAGAGAAAACATATGATTCAGAATGTATTAGTTCCCCGGAGAGCACCGAGTTATTGACTGGCTCCCAATCGATTACCATGAAGCTCCAGCTCAGTTAGCCATTTTAAATGGAAAGCTGAAATGTGTGAAGAAAGGAGGTGCTGAGAGGAAAATGACACCACAGTGGAAAGACTAGGCAACAGAAACAAATAGAAAAGAAACAAACTTTAAATACATACCACAAATAATAGTAAAGAGGAGAGAGAAAAGACCCCCTCAAAAAACACAAAAATAGCCAAGCTAAAAACAGCAAATAGTTATAAAGCAAAACTGGGGGGAAAATCCACACAAAGATAAAGAATATCAAAGTCAAGGTTGCCTGCAGTACAGAGTTGAGTAGCAAGTGTGGGGTGGGGTATCTTGGACTACTGACATATGCACAATTGATTTCTCCACTGGGTAGAGGATATGTAATCAAAGTGGAAAAGAGGGAGAAATCCAAAACATAATAATCAGTCAGGTAAAGATTGCATGGAATATTAAGGGCAACAAACAGCCAGAATGAGTTAATGCTAACCAGAAGGGTAGAGCAGAATAAGAGGACTGTTATAAATATAGTAGGGGAAAAGATACACTAAAGTGAAAATTCCACAGGCACACTACTGAATGACAAGGGGAATGTAATAATGCCTCAGAAGTAGCTGAGATATTGAACTCCCTTTTAAAATGTGCTTTTAACAAGGAAAATAAAGAAAGAAGGTTGCATAGTTAGGGAAAAAGGAAGGCCTTTTAAAATTAACTATTGATTCACTAACAAAAAACTTAATTAAAAGAGAGTTAAGATTGCCTGACGGTTTCCTGTACCCTTCTAGAATACATATGTTCCCAGCCGAAAATTTACAGCTTTGAGAATCAGGAAATGCACTCAGCAAAATAAAAACCAGACATTAGAAAACAAAGAAACATGCAGTTAAAATAATGCTTTAAACTCATCCACCCCCCCCCCCCTTAACTCTTCCCTCTGGATCATTGCCAGAAGGAATGCTTCAAGGACATCTGACTGCCATACCCTTCCCTAAGCTGTGTGGAGGTAGGGTGAAAAAGAGAAGAGTTGTGGTTTCCCCCCCTCCCCCCCAAAAAAAGGGGGTTTAAAACCCTCCCATTCCTGGTCTCAGAAGTCCCTTAGGGAGATGGCCCTAGCTCACCCTTTCACTCAGTGTTATTGCCCACAGTAAAATTTACCATACCCATTGCTAGGTTCCTGCATCAGTTGTGGTGCACTGAACAAAATCCACACAAATATAGAATTAGGAATATATATATGGAGTTGTGGGCACTGTACTGAGAAATTGGCATATATTTTTTGTTAGGATGGCATGGTAATATTATATTCCCAGTGCATATTGCCATCTCTCCAAGGACATGATTAAGGTAGTGTTGGGGTCTGATGCATATCTGCAGCTACTTTAAGAAAGAACGAGTAATTTGTGGAAGTGTAACAGTCATCCAGTCAGTGTTCTTTTGATTATAATAGATGGCATTATGTCTGGCATCCACAAAGCCAGATGTATAACAGCATTTTAATGTACAAAGCTTTCCTACACTAAAGACTTTTAGATAATTTTGGATTTACTTATGGGAGCCAAACATTTTGAAGTTTACGTGTGAAGTAATGATTTGTCACACTGGCAGTATTAAGTATGTTCTAGTTGTTAGAGTAGGACCTGAGTCATCTTTGTAACCATCAAAGATTTCAAGGTGTTTTATAATTGTAGGTAAGCATTATTTTCTTCAGTTTACAGATTGGTTAAATGATTTGTCCAAGGGCACACAATAAATAATAGTGGCAGATCCAGGAATAGAATCCAGACATCTCCACTTTCAGTTCGGTGCTCTATCCACTCAACCAAGTTATAGATGCCCACTTTTTAAAAAATGTCTTAGATCTATGGATGAAATGTCCTTTCATGTCCTATGTTTTGCATTGTAAATGTTGTATTAAAACAATTGAATGCTGCAATAATCATTTTAATGAGTGATATTTGATGGGAAGGGTCTCATAGTGAGTTTGAGCAGAGGACTGTGAATCAGGATTTCTGAGTTACATTCCATTTTCTGCCATTGGCTTTTTATAGCTTTGATCCTTGGCTAGGTGACATTAGGCATTAAGTTATACCCTATGCTAGAAAGAGCTGTACACAGACACAACACACAGCAGGAGGCAGGTAATGCCTGAGGCAGGGAGTATGGATGATGCTACACCATACGGGAGAGGGCAACATGTAGCCATCACATGGGGCAGTTCCATAGGTTGAGACAAGATGGAGAAGATATGGAGACATGCCCCTTCTTTACCTCTTCCTGCTCTAGCTTTGCACCCTGAGCATGATAAAGATTATGCTCAAGCCCTATACTGGGGAAATGGGGCAAAGGCAGCTCTTTGCACCTTCTTCCCAGTGGAGGCCGACATTCTTTAGCCCATAATGTCCACAATGAGTTTACTAATTGAAAATGATTATATATAGTTGTTACGAGAGGGTGTTGAGAAATGTAACTAATTAATATTTGAAAAACTTGGAGATCCTTGGATGAAAGTAGCTATTGAAGTGCAAATTATTGTTCCTATATCCTCAATATTTGTGCAAACTTTTATTGTTCTGATAATAGGAGTTCCATGCAAAGCACCACAGTAGAATCCCAAGTGTTGAGAATAAAATTAATCTTTCTATCCATGAGATCTAGTTTAGCAATCTGTATTATAAAAATACCTGTCACTATGCTCTCTGAGCCCTGAGTTAACAATTAAGTAGACCATAAGGTATTATCAGGAGAGAATAAAACTGTAGTTTATATGCGTGCGCTTGCTCTCTCGCTCTCTCGCAATATATATATATAATATGTGTATAGATGGCTATATATATTTGTGTACATAAGTGATTTTGTAACCCAAATGTATTTGATTTTCTATTTTTTCTTTTGATAAGTTCCTTGCTCATTTTAAACCACAACTAAGATTCCTTGGCAACTGACCAGTTACCGGTCCCTCACCTCTTTCTTGATTATGCTGTGCCTTGTAAAATATTGAAAGCAAACTTGTGAATGAATGGCTTTGGGGAATTTGTGTGACTTATGCATTTTTATTTATTTTATTTTTTTTTGCATTGAACTCGTTACATTTCTGTTTCCTTATAGAGTAGTGTATCAAGAGCCTGTGTATGGCAATAAGTTACCACAGGTATGAAGTACTGACTGATGAAAAAAAAACTCATCACATTGAATGTGGATTGCTGTGAAATCATACTAACAATCAATTTAATGGGGGATTTTACATATACAAAATGAAAGGAATAGCCCAGCAGCTGCATTTTATGGTTGGGGTTAATTAAACCACACAATTGCAAACATTTTAAAATTTCTGCCTCCCTCTTGAAATATGATGTATGTCCCATTTAAGGTCCAGTGTCAATGGGAGTTTTGGCAATGTCAGGACTGCATTATCACACATGCTGACTTTGTCTACATTTATGTTTTTAGGGAAATCTCAAGCTGTTTCAGAACCACTGATGTAGTTCCATTAGTGGTAGCAATTGTGGGAGAACTAATGTAGAAAGGGCATACGCATTTTTTACCGTAGTCAGAGAGTTCAAGACCAGAAGGGATCACCCCTTCATCCAGTCTGACCTCCTGGACCGACCAACAACACCATCTAGCACCCACACGCTAAACCCAACAAAGTACTACAGCCCACAGAAGTCTAAAATATTATGTTACACGGGCAGAGAATGGGAGGGACCAAGATGCACCAATGCCAAAGGACCCCACAATGGCAGGGAAATGATTAATTGAGAGAGACCCAGATAATCCTGGCAAGTGACCCACACCCACATTCTGCAAAGGAAGGTGAAAAACCCTTAAAGTCACTGTAATCCGACCTGGAAAATTCCTTCCTGACTCCACATATGGCAATCTAGACTCTGAATATGTGAGCACGAACCATCCAGCCAAGAATCTGAGAGAGACAGACACCTCATAGCCCTGGCCCTCCTAGTTTGATGGCCGATCTCCAACTGTGGCCATCCCTGTTGTTCCAGAGGAAGAACAAAAAAAAAAAAAATACAAACACCCAGAATAAATTGGAGGGAGAGGTGGGGAATCCCACGCTGACCTATGCAGGTGCCTGGCTGAAATCCTAAAGCTTGAGCTTTTAGGGATCCTAAGACATAAACCAGAAGTGAGCCCAATGGCTTTTGGGCCCTGCCTCCAATCATCACAAGCAACCCTGTCATACAGTAGCAATATAAAATTGTCCAGGTCTCTCCTAAAACTCATTAAGTTGTTTGCCCCTGCAGCGCCTTTTGAGAGGCTTTTCCAGACTCTCACCCCACTAATAGTGAGATGGTTAGAAACCTCCTTTTAATTTCCAGCCTGAATTTGTTCATGGTCAGTTTATATCTATTTGTTCTTGTGCCAACATCCTTTAGCTTAAATAGCTCTTTACCATCTCGGGTATTTACTCCCTTAATGTATTTTATAGTTTTCTTTTGCTAGACTAAACAAGCCAAGCTCTTTTAGTCTCCTCTTTTAAGATAGTTCCTCCATTCCACTGATCATCCTAGTTGCTCTTCTCAGCACTGTTTCAGTTTTAATTCCTCTTTCTTTAATATGGGTGTCCAGAATTGTACACAGCATTCCCAATGAGGTCTTACCAGTGCCTTGTTACACTGGCATTAAAACTTCTGTCTCTACTGGAACTGCCTTGTCTGATACATCCTAGGATCATATTTCCTTTTTCACTGTCGCATCACATTAGTGACTCATAGTCACCCGAAATCGACCCACACACCCAAGTCTCTCTCCTCCACTGTTTCTTCCAACTGATGAGCCCCCAGCTTTTAGCAGAAATTCTTATTATTAGACCCAAAATGCATGACCTTGAACGTGGCACTATTGAATTTCATCTCATTTCTCTCCCTCCAGTCTTCCTGATCATCCATATCTTTCTTTATTAAAATCTGATCCTCCTCTTTACTGATGGTGCCTCCCAAATTTTTGTCCATAAGCAAGTTTCATTAGCACATTCCTACTGTGCCAAGGCCATTAATAAATATATTCAGTAAGATTGGTCCCAAGACTGATCCTTGAGGAGCTCTGCTCATGAATTCCCTCCTGTTCGATAATTCACCTTCACCTACCAACCTTACAACCTAACAATTCTTGTGCTGATCCCCATCTTCCCTAATTTATCTAATAATTTCTCATGTGTCATATGCTTTACTGAAGTCCAAGTATATTAGGTCTACTGCACTTCCCTTATCTAAAAAAGATCAGTTTATTTTCTCAGAGAAGAAAATCAGGTTAGTCTGGCACGATCATCCCCTGTTGCATGACATCCCCTTTACCATGTACTTCCATTAATTTAATTATTCTTTCCTTCACAATTTGTTCTAAAGCCTTACAGATCTATTAGTCTGACTCAAACACTATGCAATTGCCAAGACCACTCTTCCCCCCGCCATTTCTAGAATATTTGTAAAATGTTAGCTATTTTCCAGTGGGACAGTACTACCCCCAAATAGATAGAGTTATTAAAAATTCTTGCTACTGGACTAGCAATTTCATGTGTCAGTTCTTTCAGTATTCTGGGATGGCAATTATCCGGTCCCCCTGATTTGAGTGCATTAAGCTCTTTAATTTTTTCCTTCTACTTCAGATGTGCTCATTTCCATGTCCAGAAACTCATTTCCATCAGCCATACTCCCTTCATGAATGTGTTCCATATTATCCTTACTAAAAACGAAGGCAAATTATTTAGTTAGTTTTGGCCCATACCTACATTGTCTTTAATTTCTTTCCGATCCACACTACATAGCTGTCCAACTTCACCGTCCTTATTCTGTTTTTATTTATTTGAATTTCCTTGGCCAGACCTAAGTCAGCTTGACTTCCAGCAGTTGCCACTTTATTCGGACATTTGCTGACCTCCACAATGTAGCTTTCTTTTCTGATCAATGTCTGTTTCCATTCCTTAGAGGAAAAAGAAAAGGAGTACTTGTGGCACCTTAGAGACTAACCAATTTAGCTAAGGTGCCACAAGTCCTCCTTTTCTTTTTGCGAATACAGACTAACACGGCTGTTACTCTGAAATCTGATTCCTTAGAGGCTCTCTGATTACTCTTAATAGCCTAAACAAATGGTGGCATGAATGCCTTTTCCTTGGTTACACTATGGCTTCCAGTGTTGCTACTGTTGTTGGAGCTTCACCACTTGCACTGAAACTATAGGTGATTTCCCCAAAGTATGTTAGCCTAGACACAGTAATAGTGTCACAAATAATAGGCAGATATATTTCTTTGTTTCTTTTAAGGTGGAAACTGTGTAAATGATTGTTTTTCAAAATAAATAAAATTTCCACACATATTAGTCCAAAAATTCCAGGTTTTTATAGCAGGTGGGAAATAAAATATTTCTATAACAGTCAGAATAATTGTGCATTTGCTACAAAAAAGCTAATTTGGCTGGATATTTTTCAAAGCATATCCTTTGAAACTATTCTTGTGCTTATGAGTTTGGATAAATAAAATAAATAATTGCTTATATTAATGGTAGTATGTACCCAAAATCCAGTGTTGTGGGATAAAATGTTCAACAGTAAAGTCTATAACAATATAGACTAAAGCATGAGAAGAGTGCATTTAATCTAATGTTCTAAAGAAATGTGTACATTATATGTTATTGAATATCCTGTGTCTGAGAAATAGACGAAGTTGAAAAGCTATAACCAGATTTAATGTTATAGCAAATATCTTAGATACATTTAGGTGGTTTTAACACCACATAATATCCTAAATTGCATTTTAATTATTTGGATGACAGATTCTGGTCCTGATTTAGCAAAGTGTTTAAGTGCGTGCTTGAATTTATTTATTTGGGACTATTGCCGTTCTTAAAGATAGGCATGTTCCAAAGTGTTTTGCTGAATTAGGACCTCTGCTTTTAAATCATCTGTTGATCTTCTTATAATAATTAAACAGTTAAAATTGTTTAAAATTTTGAAAAAGTTCTATATGCATTAACCTACAAACATGAGACCAAGAAAGGTTATTAGAGTGACCTAACAGAGACAGACAAGTTTTTGATCATTGTACAGTTTGCACACTTAAATTGAGGAAATACACAAATATCAGGGCATGTCTACACTTACCTCCGGAGCACTCAATCCAGCAGGGGTCGATTTATTATGTCTAGTGAAAACGTGATAAATAGACCGCCGAGCGCTCTCCTGTCGACTCCGGTACTCCACCAGAGTGAGAAGCATAGGCGGAGTCGACGGGGGAGCGTCAGCAGTCAACCTACCACAGTGAAGACGCCATGGTAAGTAGCTCTAAGTAGGTCCACTTCAGCTACATTATTTTTGTAGGTGAAGTTGTGTAACTTAGACAGACTTAGCTCTCCCACCACCAACCCCCAGTGTAGACCAGGCCTCAGATAGGTATTTCCCATTCAAAGTTCTTCCATATAAAAATACATCAAAATGCAGATGCCAATGATTTTAGTTCCCCAAGAGCATTTTGTAAGCCTTTCAATAACACGGACCAAAGTAATATTTGTATCATTTTAAACTCAGTCGCTGCAGGGCTTCTTCCAAATTTAATCCAGATTATTGAGTCAAAAGTAGTTTAACACAATTCCCAGGGAAGGTCAAGTTTGGTTCTTTGGCGGCACCTCCTTAACTAGCACAAAGCAGACTGTTAAACCACTCCTATACTTAAATCAAATTTAAGGCTGGTGACATCAGCCTACCACATCTGGATATGTTTGAGAGAACGACACTTCTGTAGTCACACATGGTGCTCAATCCTTCAAAATAATAATCAGTCCCAGTGAAATCAAGAAACCTGTTCATTTGAGTAGGGATTTGCAGGATTGTGCCAGTGGTGAGAAGCATAGGGACCATATAGAAGACTGACCTAATCAATAATATCATACTGCATAATGACTTACAGTCCAACAGACATTCTTACGCTCTGGATTCTGAAGACAAACGAGTACCATTCTAAATCTATTTTTATCTTTAAGTCTAGTGCTTGAGATTTGGGATGTTTTGAGGAGGCAAAAAACAGGGAAAGTCTCTTGTTTTGTTTGCTCTCTTTCTTCTGGTAGCCCACAGCTTGAGGAAAATTTGCAATTTTTGTCATGAGCTCTGCTAGCTTCACTACTTTGTGGCTCAATTTGTGCTTGGTGCCATTATCTTACATTTGATTGCCCATACACAAGGTACCTGCAGGCAATACTTGCCTGTTGATGCACATACTTTTTGAGACCTCAACTAGTTTTTAATACAATCCTATATGCCTATCTGCAGCTCAGTCTGTTGTGTTGGTAGCCAAGAAGAGTGCATAGGGACGCTGTCCTTCTTTCCTCCATTTTTCAGGTATACTTTTGTGTCAGTAAAAGAATATCAGTAAAAGAATATCAGATGCTCAGAAGTAAGGAGGCATTCCATGTCAGTGCTTCTTAGCTGGCACAGAGATGGGACTTCATGCAAAAGAGAGAGCACTTACAATATTATGCAAGCTATCTGTGTAAACCGATTGGTTGCGTGACATAAGTGCCTCCAGCAAGGCTGAATTTTATGAGAAGGCACCTTAACAGTTGGACATGAGAGTTTGAACTATGAAATGAAGAGGTGCCTTAAGTATAGGTGAAGGTCCAAGCCTAATGTGTCTATCTGGCTGTGTGTGTAGATGGGAAGCTTATGTGCTTACTGTTAAGGAGATGTGGCATCATCAGCCGAGCTGTGTGTGGGACTGACTTTCAAAAAAATGTTTCTCAAAATTTCTGTTATGATTGGAGGGATTAAATCAAGCAAAAGCCCTGAAGGGGGGAGGATAAGCTGGAATTTCCTATGGAGAAGCTCTAGAACAGTGGGCTAAATGAAGCTCCTATGGCCCGGTTAAGTTTGTCATAAACAGGTTATTTCTTGAAGAGTAGTCTACTTAATACACTTTTTGCAATACAATGTACAAAAAGCTATATGAAGTGCACTAAAAATAGGCTACTATTTTCTTGAGGGTTGGCAGACAGAAGCCCATTCCTCATACTTCTACATATATTTAGTGTGAACATATCCCTCAACAATAGGAGCACTCCATTTAAATACTCACTTTAACAACAGGGGGAAATGTCATTCAAAGCTGAGTGATCCAACTAGTTTTCTATTTCATCTCTTTTTTTAATTCTATGGGGACACACAATAGTTCCATGTCCCAGAGGATTATGGGATGGTGGATTCTAATTGGAACATAAATGGTGTTTGTGTTATCTGTGGAGACTGGGCTCTGTTTGTTAATTGGCATGCTGAGATCATTTTGAAATGGTTGATGTAACACCGTGGTCCATTGAACAGGAAGCTCTGCTATTTGCACAGTTTGATAATCAATGCATCACTGCACACAATTCCTTTCAAATGTGTGTGTTTGTTTGTCTGTTTGCTTAATTGAACAGCTGCAATTACTGTTACATACAGCTGAATGTTAATTCAAGAGAAAGAAAAGAAAGTCCTTCTTAGTTATGATTTTATTTACAAATTAGAAACCTATATAAAATTAGAGTTTTAATGTAGCAAAAATTTAATTGGTTTAATCAAACACATGCAAGGTATCATATTAGATCTACAAAATTATTGTTAGCTTTGTAGTTTATTTTCTTTTAACTGATTTGTCACTGCTTTATTAACCTGCACTACACCTCATTGGTAAGGGAAATTGCTACCTGTAAATGTAAAGAAAAATATTCTCAAAAATTTTTTGATGAATGTAGTCCATTGATTATCCTGATCTTTGGGTCAAATTAAATCTTAACAAGTAGGAACTGATTGGGTTTGTGATCAGCTCTGCTTAACAACCTCCTGAAATATTTCACATATAGTCCAATCCCTTAATTGGACTTATAGCATGAAAAGAACATTCCAAATAGTTGCTGGTAAATTTAAAAAAAAAATTCATTTAAACTGCTGTAGCAATGCAATTAGAATGTAAGTTTGTGTTTCAGGGTGGTTATGCTGCCTACCGGTATGCCCAGCCTGCCACTGCCACTGCAGCTGCCTACAGTGACAGGTAAGACCTAATTTACTGCTAATAAATACTTAGCATACAGGAAGTGGAAAATAAGTCTTGTAACTGTTTTGTTGCTCTGCAGATGACTATGGTATACAAAGTTAGGCTGTATTGTTACAAAGAGCTATAAATAGAGAGTAGTGATTCATTAAGAATCAGGCATAAGATACACACACTTTCCTGGGTTGCAGAGCAGCCACTTTACTATGAGATAACAATAGTCTGTGACCCTTTTACAGTGTAGATAAATAAATGTATAGCTCCATAACGGTCTGCTGCTTAAGATCATAATTGGTCTTAACAATACTTTTTCAGTTAATTTAGAACCTATTCCTCTAAGGTGTTGAGTACCTTCCATTTTCTCTGACTCCTGTTGAAATCAATGGGAGTTCAGGCCATCAAAGACAAATGATGATTCTCCCAGTTAGCTGGATTCCAAACATTTCATTTATTCGAGTGTTTATATGAAGACAAGTTGATCTACTTGTCTCCCTTTTTTTTTTTAAACTGTTAAAATCATGGTATCAAAATGGGGTTCATATACTGCTGAAAAAGTGGAGAATTTCTTAAAATCAATGTAGCCCAATCCAGCAGACACACACTCTTAATTTTACGTAGTGTAAGTAGTTTCACTAAAGTCGATGGGATTGCTCAGAGGATGAAATCTTGACCCCACTGAAGTAGGTGGCAAAACTTCCATTGACTTCGATAAGGCCAGGATTTTGCCACACTGTAAAATTAAGCATGTGCATAAAAATAGATCTCAGCCTAATTTTGTAATGAAAAAGAAGAATTTACTTCTTCACTGGAAATTCATTCTTCAGAAGTTTTATCTGTAGGAAAATCTGCAGTATCCATTGATACTTTTCAAATGGTTTAAGAGTTTACAGCACACAATAGAAGTGGGTATCTATTTTGTAAAAGATTGCTATGTGTGTATTTTGCTTCACAGGGTCAGAAAGAGCTAAGGACCCATTTCTGTACTTATAACAAGAAACTCTTATTGAAATCAGTGAGAAATTTTCTTGCAACTTGAGTATAAATTTAGACGTGTATTAGGTGCTAAAATGGTCATTATTATTGGATTTTTATGTTTCTGTTCCCAAAGAAAACAAGAGAATGCGAAAAAGGAAGGATTTCTTAGAAAGAAGTGTTGTTCATGGATTTTGTTTTCTGAGAAAAGTGGAACACAATGTGAATGTTAAAATGCTATGCATGCATAATTGCCTTTAAAAATGCTTATTCTGGTAATAAGATATATTAAAAAAAAATTTGGTGAATAAAAACAATTTGCATGTGTGGCTGAGGCATGCTGTGTGAGACAGGTAAGCAAGTTTCTTTATATGAATTCTGGGTCAGTAATGTCAATCACATATTGCTGTTTGCACCTTGTTCGTGATGTAGTCTTTCTATGCAGGTTAACCTACCATATGGAGTGCTACGCAGTAGTTTTCATTTCATTTCCACAAAGGTGTGTTGTTAGCATGTTGCAACTACAGTATTTTTTGTGAGTTTCAAATGCAAAACTAGTTTCTGATCCTAAAAAGTTTTTAAAACCAAAAAGGCAAAATCATAAATAATCTCATATTGCTAGTCCTTTTTTTTTTTCCCAGATATTGTTCAGATCTCTCTTTGTCAGTTAAAAGGGTTTGCTTGTTGCTATAATGAAAGGTTGTAGATTTACGTAGTACTTAGGGGAAGTGAACAATATCAAGATGAAGCCTAAATGCTTTAATTACCAACTAATGAACCTACTTATAAAACAAACAGAAAAATCAGGTACCATAAGGTAAAATATAAGATTTTTACCTATTCTTCTATATTGACAATATAGTTGGGGAGTGAGAGAGTGAGTCAACCTTTCTAATAAAAATAATCATGACATTGGGGAAAAAAAACTTAATAAAGGAAAAGATATAGTATGATTAAATTCTGTAAAAGAAGATTGAGATGGTATCTATAGTAATGCAATAGTTACAACCCTTAATTATTTATTATGAAAAATATCTCTAGTATACTGAATTTTCAAATATACTCTTTGTGTATAATTAGAATTGAAATAACTTGAGCCTGCTGCATAATTACAGGTATCTGAAATTGATTAATTTCTTTTGATTTTTTTTATTTGGCTTCTGAGTTAAATGTGTTTACCCCCAGTTGACTAAAGATGTTTGGATTAATTACAAAGATATAATTTTACTTACTTTTTTCTATCCGGGAATCCTAAAACTAGTTTTAAAAAAGAAATCATGCAAAAACTTTGTTGCATATATGAAACTATATGCAAACACGGATACCTCAAATTACAGTCAATTACAAATTTGTTTGTTCATTTTATTAACTTTTCACTGAATTTTCATTAAAGAATGTGAGTTTTTATGTCAGAATTAGGGGCTTTTTTAGATTCCTGACTCCCTTAAGCATTTTGCAAATTATTATTTGGCAAAATTTGAGTTAATCTCTAATACTGAATGCAAATGCTGAAATACAGGACAACTATTAGCATCCTTTCTTCTAAATGTAGTCATCACTTGCTGTCTTGTGCTACATATGAGTATTACATATTTGGTCACACAATGTTCGTTTTTGTAGTGGATATGAG
Organism: Lepidochelys olivacea; assembly: GCF_965140295.1. Lineage (NCBI taxonomy): Eukaryota > Metazoa > Chordata > Testudines > Cheloniidae > Lepidochelys > Lepidochelys olivacea. The sequence continues at coordinate 27,549,379 of NC_140420.1, read as the reverse complement.
TCCCCATTCTCAGCAAGATATATTTATTGTATATGTTAATACAGTGCCCAGGCAAACACACTGAATGCCACCAAGCATATACTGTGATGCAGTGCTCTAGCATGAAAAGACTACTTGAAAAAAAAAGTACTGTTTGGGTCACAGATCATATACATGATGAGTGACAAGGTCCCTATCTTGAAACACTGTCTTAAGTGAGGAGATGGAAAGAGTAACTGTTTGGACTGGATGCATATTTTGTTAATAGAAAAACAGAAGGTGAACAGAAAGATTTGGGATTCCAGAATCAATACCTCAAGTCATCGGATAATGATTGGTGCTGTAGAACTGTTGTGAGGAAACATCCTTGTTTGTCACACCTGGAAAGATTGCTGGATATAGGCAATGAACAACAAATATGGAGGAAGAGACTAAGGTGGCAAGGAAAGATGATGAACCTTATAAAAAATTAAGTAGTTTTTAACAGAAGAAAACATACATATGTAATGACAGTCAAATTCAATCAAAACTGAAATAGGCCTTACAGATCTCTCCACTCACTTATCAAACCTGTAAAAAGATAAAAGTCTGCTTTATTTATGAAGCAACATAGTAAGAAATCATTTTACAACTTCAGAAGGGAAGCAGAGCTACATGTTTTCTCTATGCAGTCTTTCACTTTATTAAATTAAACTTAAAGCTTTGAGCCTTTTGAAGAATTTGATCAAAACCTTCACATTTTTAACAGTCTAGTTTAAAATGTTTCTCAGAAATTTCTTTCCCTTCCAACTGATAAGGGGGTAGGGGGGGAAATGTAGTATTTAGGTCGATATATGTTTTGTACCACTCTTGAACTTTGACCTCTAAGCTCTTAAACCTGAGAGGCTGGTTAAAGGAAAACAATTTGTAAAGGTATACAAAATAAATTAAAACAAATATGTTAATTTTAAGTACAGATTTTACTTGATTTTTAGATTACATTTTAAAAAGTACTTAAAATATAGATGCTAGTAAAGGCTTAAATCTAAGTCTCACTTAAAGAAAACTGGCAAAGCTATCAAATTTTATTTTCATGAGGTAGAACCAGTCAAAGCATGGCAGTGGGGCGTATCGTCATTTTGTCATTGCATGTTCACTTGATGTTGCTAGTATGTCTGTAATGCTGTATCGGATTTGACAGATCCATCACATTAGCTCAGTGAATGGCTTGCTTGAATTAAGCCCAAGGGCAGATTTATTCACATTGATTGGCTATTGGTTTTGTGTTTATGACTTGATTGTTGCATCTCTGATCAGAATAAGAAAAATGTTCCTTTCTTGCATATTAACTTTAACAGCAAATATGTGTTTAAATATATATGGTGGTGTATGAAAGCTTTAAAAACAAGTAAGCCTTGTCTGGAAGGCAAAATTATTTTCACTTGTACTGCTTGCTAACAATATAATACTTATTTAATTATAATTATGTGTGTGTTTATGAATGTGTATCTGGGTATTCATATATACACACACTTCATCCTGACCCCTCCCCCCCCCACACACACACATGAAGTGAGGTAGTTTGCTCTGAGATTTCAAAGTATGTATATATTGTCTAATTGAAATCTCACTCAATTAAGTGGAAGAACTCCTATTGACTTCATTGGGGTTTGGATCAGACCCATAGACACTGGAAGCTGGATTTTCTTTCTATGTGTTATACGATTTGGAAAAATAAGAGATGATAGAAAGGTGTATAATAAAACATTTTACAGACAAAATGCACTTTGTAGTGTAAAAAGACCTTTTTGTTTGGTTGGTTTTTGTGGTATATGTTCTTTGGACACATACAGAATTTTGAATAATAGCTGGAAATAGGAAACTTATACAGAGGTTGTATTTTAAGATAGTCTTATCAATTCAGTGCAAAATCCCAGTTATTCCAATCTTTTTATCTTTAAAATGACTGATTTATTTATTTTTGTCAAACTGGTAACATATATAGATACAGAAGTTAATAACTCTATCCAGCTGTTCTCTTTGATTAAGGAATTGACAATAGTACTTGATATTTTTAATCAATAATCCCAATAATAAAATACTTAGACATATAACGTTAACTGAAGACGTTATCAAAGGCTCAAAAATCAAACCCAGGTTAAAAATTGAAAAAATACAACTGGTCGGCTTAGGTAGATTTAGGCAAATTGTTAAATATTTTAGGATTTAAATATCTTTACATTTGTGAATACATAATGAAGAAAGACAGTGTCATCATTTCATTAAAATAATGTTCCTTTTTATTGGGAATTTCACCAATTGATATATAAAAATTAAGGATTTAATGGCATATAAAATATAATAGGACCTTGAGCCAAAGTTTAATTTACCATTAAAGAATTTTATAGAAAGATTGATATTTTAAATAGTTGTAGTCAATATATTTAATAGGCACACTTTTTCATCAGATGCAGGAGAAAGAATATTAATCCGTAGAAAGTGTATGTACTGTTACGAATTATAGCTGATAGGACACGCACACAACTGCTGCAAATTACACCTGGTAGGACACGCACACAACTGCTACAAATTACACCTGATAGATCACGCACAGTTCGAATCTAGGCTGAGGCACATAAACAAAGTCCACAACTGCCGAGTTCCTAAAAAACACCAAGTTTATTACGCTCGAGCGTGGTGCCCCCGTGCTAGCCAGGAGGGGACCCCGAATACAGATTATACAAAGGTTATATACCTTTTAGCAAAGCATGTTGCCCTCGTGCATCGGAAACCTTAGCCAATAAACAAACCCTTTTCTTATCTACCACCTATCCCTGCTTGGTGCATTCCTCGTGCTAAACTAGTATGTTAATGACACAGCATGGTCCTAAAGCCATGCATCAGTAACTTTTATTATCAGGGTGGGAGGCCTCACATCAAAGGCCAGGAGATAGAGAGTTTAGGGACTGACAAAGAACAGATACCGGGAGTCCAGACAGGCTGGAGACAAGGAGGAGGATTTTCACAGGAATGCAGTATCTAAGGAACACTCCTCCTGGTGCATGATGTGCTTGCTTTTAGACAATGGTGGGCCCCAAACCAAAATGGAGTCACATGTGCTAACTTTTCCTTAACAGTACAAATTAATAAGGTTGGATAAATGAGTTAAAAAACCCAAACAAACCCAAGACATAGCATGAGTTTCACTTATCCTTCTAGTCCCAACTGGAATCTCCAAACCATTTTTTGAAGTTTGCCTATCTATACATGTTCACAAAGACAGAACAAGGAGTAATGGTCTCAAGTTGCAGTGGGGGAGGTTTAGGTTGGATATTAGGAAAAACTTTTTCACTAGGAGGGTGGTGAAGTGTGACTGAAATGTGTTACCTAGGCAGGTGGTGGAATCTCCTTCATTTGAAGTTTTTAAGGTCAGGCTTGACAAAGCCCTGGCTGGGATGATTTAGTTGGGGATTGGTTCTGCTTTGAGCAAGGGGTTGGACTAGATGACCTCCTGAGGTCCCTTCCAACCCTGATATTCTATGATTCTATAATATGCAATAATTAGAAGGATCCCAGGAAGTGGTAGGTGAAGATCAGTTATCCTATACTGATTAACGTAGTTCGAGCATCTGTACAAATGTGCTCACACTTTGAGATTGAGTTGAGTTATATTGGCAGCTTGACAGGAATCCAAAGGCTGCATTCAAGTTTGCATAACATAGTCATAATGATATATAACACTTATGCAGTGCTTGTCATCTTTAAAGCACTTTTGAAACATTTAGGGCCTAATACAGTGGGAGTTGGATCGGGCCCTTACTCATTCTGATAGCCATCTGTGGTAGCTAAATCTGGTTGGCTTACTTTCCCAGCAATGAAAAAAAAAATCAAGTAATTTATATTGCCACTAGAGAGCAAGAGCAGACTTGGACTTTTACACATTAGACTCCTAGGTCTGTATTTTCGCATCTATAGCTACATATTCCATATTTGGCACTCAGATTATACCTTGGGAACTGTTGGTTTAGATGTGAAATGTAGCTGTTACAGAACAATTTGGTGAAAGAATTAGGAGGAATGTGGCCAATGAGTGCAAGAAAAAAAAATAGGATTTATTTGGAAGAAAAGATTCAAGTGATAGAGCTAAAAATATGGATATGGAGAGTGAGAGAAATTAAATCTAGGGAGTTATCTGCAGAACAAATGATAGGAGTTTACAGAAGTAAGACAACATTAATGAATTGCAAAATTATTCTGTAATAATTGGAACAGTGTGCAATCATTAAATTTTGCAGCTTTTCCCAAGTAGATAAATAATACTCTATATCATCATTTAGAAGCCATTCTCATTTAGCAGCCACCCCTTTCCCATGTAAACCACAAGGGAAAACAATTAAATTTCATACAGACTGGAGAGAACTAGTAAAATTACAAAGCTATATTTTACAGAGCTAATACTGATTTACAACTATGTTGCTCAAGTTTTACACGAGGTATACTGAAATCAGTGGAGTTACACTGGTGCAAAGCAGGAGTAATGTTATGGTGAATCAGGTCCCCTTTGCCTGAAGCAGTGGTGTTCACCTGTTACAGGTATTGCACTTCAGAGGTTACATCACCTGTATTGGCTACTAATCCCATGCTTCACCATCTTTGGGGGTGGGGGGGGGAGGAAGCTATTCTTCAGTAGCTATTCAATTTCTATTCTATGTTTTAAATTTAAAGATTAAGATTTAAAATATAGCCTGGCACTTAGCTTGGGGCGGGGGGGGAAGAAAGAGAAGAAATAAAAACTGAGAGAGAAGGTAGAGGAAAACTACAGCCAGTATTTCCATACATGATTACCTGAAGTTGGGTGCATAGGTCCGTATTTAGGCACCTAAATAGGTGTCCTGATTTGTAAAAGTGCTGAGCACCCGGTAGGTTCTACTGACTTCAGTGAGAGCTGCCAGGTGCTTGACACGTCTGGAAATCAGGCCACCTATTTAGGTGCCAGATATGGATTTAGGCACCCATTTTTAAAAAATCTTGGCCTATATCAGAAAATATTTTGAGTTGTAACTTTTGTGTCGTCTTGCTTCAGTTATTTCGGGTAGACACTTAGTGGTATATAGATGTGATCATGAATATATTCCCTCGGTACATTTTAGTGTTTTTTCCCCTTTTTTAGCAAAGAGAAAAAAGTACTAAACTTTATATTTTAAGAAACAGTTACATATTTACCAAACACTTTGTAATGTCTTCCTCTGAATTGTTACAGAATGTTGGAGGAATATGTAATTTTGTTTTTTAGATCTGTAATATTCACCAGACTGGGCAAATGTGGATTCAGGGAGTTATAAAACATAGACTCCCAACCCAACAGACCAAAACTGTTATTTGGTCTCTGCTTGTGCCACTGACATGCTGGACCATAACAGCGATTTTGGTCATGTCAAAGCCTAATTACACAGTTTTTAATTTTCAGATCATTGACTCAATAGACCACAAAAAAGTAGATTAAAACATGCCAAACAAGTGTTGTGAACCTAAGTACCTTAACCCTGACAGTTGTAAAAGCTGGGAAGGAATTTAGTATATTCGATAACGGGGAGAGAGAATAATGGAATGAGGAGCTAGGAGCACAGTATAGGCTGGAAATCAATGGCAATCCAGAGCAATTTGTGGGGAGGTGAAAACGTACTAAATGAGCATACTTAAAATGATATTATCCAGAGAAAGTGAACTTAAGAAAGTAGGAATTAACAATCTTATATTTATCTGTTGTAGCCGCTGTCATCTCAAAGGATCCCAAAGAACTTTATTACCTGTATATTCACAGATAAATCTCTTCGCATAACTGAAATGCTGCCAGCTGTAGTTTTGGTAAACAGGCAGATAATCCGAGTACTGGACAACTTAGCAAAGGATGCCAAGGAATCTTTCACATACATACAGAATGTCATAGGACCTTCATTTTAAAGGTCTCATGCAAAGGTCCATCAACCTGTAGAACTTCATGAAATTCATTTGATCTGTCTTAGATGAGGGGTTGATTTGACCCGACAAAGAATTTAATATACAATATTTTGACCATTAATTTATCTCCTCAAACTGTAATGTAAAGTGATAAGTCAACCTGATGGCTATTATGGTGTGAACAAAGCTAATATCATAAAATAGGAAGTAAAAGTATATTTTCAAACGAGTCAGAAGATAAAATAATTTGCAAGGAAGGCTTAATACTTTATTAACAAGTGTTAAAGAGTTTGATATCACTTACCTCTGTACTAAAGAAGACTGGTAAAACCATATCATATATGAATCGGTGAGTAAATAAGGAAATGTCATGATATTATTGAGGGATAGTGATATTGCACTAAAGAATTAATATGAAATATGAGTGAATTATCATATATATATAACGATGACATAAAATCCATTACAAATTTCAAAAATCAATTCTAGTCTATATTTTACATTAAAATGTTCACAGTGCTCAATAGACAAAGGGTCTGGTTCTCATTTACACTAAGGCCACTTTACACTGTTTTAGCAGTGCTCCAAAGAGCCCTTAAAATGGGTGCAAATATATACTCACTTTAAGGCCCCTTTATGCTGATAAACCAATATAAAATAGCCTTGGTGTAAAGAGAATCAGGCTCAACATTTTCAAATGTGGATGCTTAAATTTAGATACATAAGTGGCCTGATGTTCGCAGATGCTGGAGCAGCCACAACTCGTATTGACTTCAGTGGGAGTTGCAGACACTCAGCACTTCTGAAAATCAGGTCACTCATTTAGTTGTTCACATACGGACTGAGGTGCCCTATTTTAAGCACCCAAGTTTGAAAATATTTACCATAGTCAAAATACAAAAGAATTAGTGTATAATCCTGCTCCTATTGAAGACAGACCAAGTTGCTGGTGTTTATTCTTAAAGCTCTACTCCTTAGTCCTTTAATACCATTAACATAATTTTGGATATACTTCTGCACATGCACAGAAATCCCACTGATATATTAAGTAAAATATTACTTTGACTGTGGGTCAAAAATGTGTAAGTGTCAAAAACTAAAGCATGTTTACAGAAACTTTGGTGAGAGAATAGTTATAGAAATTTCAGCAATTGTTAATTTAAGCTAATTCTGTCCAAATTCTGGCAAAATCTTTCAAATTTAAACTGGGATGGCCAGTTTCCCATATGGCTGCACCATATTCTCACTGCTCTTGAGAATTCACATTTCAGCAACTTGGCAAAAGAGAATTTTTCCCCCTCTTGCCACAATTTTTTTGTTGAAAGTGAAAGGTGCTTTTAGTAGTGAAAATCTCTCCTTTCTGGGCCAGTGGTGGCATTAGTCACCTGTAACTCATGCAATTACAGGGACTTGTGAGGCAGTAAGAGGCCGCCGGAAAGTCAGATCCAGCATGCTGGGAGTCAGCTGCTCAATCCTGCTCAGTGCTGCCCAGGGCTCAAAATGCTGGGCTCTACACAGTGTGACCTCACCCGCTTCCACGGGACAAACACCGCCACTAATAGGGCTGAAATTGAAGCACTCCTGCCTGGTTCACATTCACAAAATTGTGGGACAGGGCATCACCTGAAGGGACATCGCTTCGCTCCACTGAGTCTCCTCTACTCTCCCTGGTGCTTGGCTCCTGCTGGAACCATAATGCTGTTGACTAGATTCCCTCTGCAGCTGTTCAGTACCAGCCACTGAGAGGACCTAGACAAAAGTAATACAGAGGCATTAATTTGATTGCTTCACTTGGCAAGAAGAGGGGCTCTTCTTTCAACATGAGGCAATACTCCCCACATACTACATTATTACAGTACTGGATTTTGGTGCAGAAATCCAAAGACAGGGCCTCCACCCCTTCTAGCCTCACTTCAAAATCTACAAAAGGACATCCCCCAGGAGAAGAGGAATGGCAGCAAATTTGGGTGACATTCCTTTACTTCCAGACTCGAAAGTGGGAGATCCAGGTGCAGAATATCATGACAGTTTTCACATTTGAATATTTGTGGAACAAAAACAGTCCCTTCCTATGTCCCCCTACCCCATCTTAGTCACATTTGTCAGTTAGGTTTGACAGTGAACTGCTTGGGTAAAAATTGTCTGGTACGAACAAGATTAGTATGGTAGTAAAGATTTTCCCAGTGTAATTCAATTCACCCAACTTTTTTGGCAGTTTTGTTGAAGCTGGATACTACTGGATGAATACAAGCGAGGAAAAGATCTATTTTGTTTATAATATACTTTGACTTCATTTAAGAGAGTATTTGATTTCTGGGTATAACTGTAAAGTTGTTGTCTCCATGTATTGTGATTTAAATGCTACAAGTATGATAATGGACTTTGATCTTATAGTTACTGGAAATATAAAACAAGATAATAGCAAAATCAGCCTTCTTACAACACATATTAAACTAAATGTCAGCATGTTGCAGTCCTTTAATAGCCTTGATACTGAAATTCAGGAGAAGGAAGAGGCGGGGAGTCTTTATAAAAAGATTTTACCTTTCTCTGTAAATTATTGTTAAGAATGCTATTCAGCCAGCCAACCATCAGTCTGGTTGGAATTCTCCCTAACAAACAAACAAACAAAACCCTGAAAGATTTAGAGCATGTAGAAAACCTAAAGTGTTTAAAATAATTTTATTTAGAAATGTATAAATTTCACATCACAGTTACGGGCTGTCATTGCCACTGATACGGAGGGCCATATCCTCAGCTGGAGTAAATTGGTGTCATTCCATTAAAGTCATTAGCTTCAAAGGAGCTGCATCAATGTACAACAGCTGAGAAACTGGTCCATAAAACCTAAATGCTGCCCTTTTGTATTAGTAAATCCCTTGCTGCTTTTACCAGAGATGGGCTGCTAATGGCAGATAGGCTAATACTTCCCACTGTAATTTCTGCTCAATACTGTATTTGTTTCAGTTCTAATCTGCTATGTATTGTTGATATGCACTGTTTCCAACAGTTGCCATGTTACATTCAGAGGTGGCTGCACTTCACTGGCAAGGAAAGTGATTCCTGTACAGTTTATAAAGTCAGTGACTAAAGTTCAAGAGCTCCTGTGAGATTGAGCCCCATTTGTTACACAGTTCTAATGGTTTATGTTTATACATTTTTCTTTTATGCTTGGTATTTCATAGGGCTATTGTAATTTTGTGTGTGTGTGCCCACAGTCCTTGAAGCCTTTAAACCCTTCCTGTCTTCTACAGAGGCTTCTGACTATTTTCCAGAATCTCACTCTCACCAGACAGAATTTACCCTGGTAGAACAGGAAGGATTGCAAGGTTCTAGGAGTGTTGGGTTAATTTTTCGTGCACGTTAAAGATTTCTTTTTAATGTAATGCTACATACTAAATCTAACAGATTCCATTACAAACCCTACAAAGTAACATCAAGGGCCAAATTGTGGCCTGGCCTAGGCATATAAGAGAAGGCAGGGTACATACAACCCTTCGTGGCCACACAGAGTTTTAAGCAGGGTTGTATGTGCCCTAGCTGCCTCTCTGCTACAGACTTGCAGAGAGAGCGAGAGAGGGATTGCACACACATAACCCCCTAACAGAGAGATGGGCAAAGATTTGTGTAGCTGAACTGTCACCGGGGTAGTAATCTACTATTAGGAAGGGCCAGTAGCAAATTACCACTAAAAAAGCAATGGAGGAACAGACAAGGAAAGGTGCCTGAAATAGAATTCTTTCTCTGGGGTGGTGAAGCTAATCCAACTCTTACACAGGGCAGATTGCATAGGCAAAATCTAGCCTGAAAATGGGGTGGATTAAGGTCAAATAGCACCTCGATCCACCAAATCATGAAGGTACCTGAAACTCTTGCTCCCAACCTGCTAGCCTCCTGCATCCCAGACAGTGCCTTCTATGCAGATCTCTTCCTTCCCCCAAATGAGCTGTTGCCTGTCGCTTCTGAACCCTCAGTCTTCCTCCTAAAAGGAGCCCAAATGCTGTTTACACCAACAAAGGGCTAGCTGGCAGCGGTTTTAGCTTTGCACTACATCATCACCTACTCTGCAGTAATCTTCTGCTGTCTGATCCCCATTTTACCTTAATCTGCCACTTGATTTGGGAGATATGCTGAAGTTGTACTTGTGCATAATTATATGTAACTAAGCAGCAGAGCATGGTGAATGGTGTAAAAATGTTTCCAGAAACCTTCATTCACATTTTTAAATGAAGGGACACTTCCACTTCCTTCCTGCAGCACATTGTGGGATTCTAAAGCTCCAGGATTGTATCAAAAAAATCAGAATGGAATTTCTGTGGCTATGCTCACACTCTTTGGTGTTTGGAGTCTGCGCAATGTCTAGTGAACAAAATTCCTGGCATGAATGTTTGAGAGGACAGAGAATTTTAAGAGACCATTGGTAAATTTGGTGGAAAACAGATTTTAAATTCATAAGTGTACTTGTCCTGGAAACCTGATTCTAATACCTAACTTCATCTTTATTCAAAAATCAGAAAGATACCATGTGGAATATGTGTCCACTCAAAGCTAATCAACACCATTTGAATCTCAATTATTGCACACTCAAAAGAAAAAAATCTGAAGACAAAAACTTATTTATACATCTAGGAAAATTGCAGCATGGTCGTAGACAATTTGTGAGTAGAAAGAGAGGCAAAAAATCAAATAAATTATCAATTACAAATGGTTGACCTGGCTCTACTAAATATCACATTTTTAAAAAACACTCTAATTATAGTATTAACATACATGTAGCTTCTGAATTTAGCACTATGTGCTGTAAACAAATTTGAATATATTTTGTAAATATAATTTCAAGACACTTACCAAGTTACTAACCAGGCACTGTGGAGGGCTAATTAATATTGAAAATGGGTATAGCTCAGCTTTTTGGGGAGCGTAGTCTGAGGAAAATGTGTGTATGGAACATCTCAGTCCCCTTAATCAACTACCTTTTTGGTACTGTGAGAATAGGAATAGTTGGGCTGTGGAATAGGAATTTCTGTAGCATATTCTTTGAGATCTAATTGATGTGAACAAATCATAGTTGCCCATAGAATCCACAGTGAAGTGTAGTCCGAGTACACACACTCATATCATGTCAATCATCATCATAACTCCCATAACCGCATTGGTCTTTGGGGCACCATCATTGATGAGCAATCAATGTCAATAGTTAGCACAAAGAGAAGAATAAATTTGGATGTAAAATCCCAGCTAGCTTCCTGAAAAAGGTATGATGGAGGGAGGAAAAAGTCAGAACGAGATAGAAAAACACAGGAAAAAATTGAAAATGAGAAAATCAGAAGCAGGTGTTTTTTCCATTTTGTAACTTGGAGATGGATTTTTATTAAGTTTAAATACGTATTCTGAAAATGACACTTTTTTCACCGTTCACCTTCTGGGTTTTAGATATTAACAGGATGCATATTGTTTGATGCTTTAGGGTCTGTGAGTTTTGTAAAGTAAAATGTATGAACCAGATTTTATCCCCTAGATCTACGTAGAGCGTGCCCTCTGCCCTGCAGGCAGCTGCTTCCCGTTGAAGCTCCGCTGCTCAAAACTGGTGGGTATAGCTCAGATGTGGACATTGCAGCTCGGGCTCTCAAGCCTATCAGACATGTTCGGTCTGAGCTCTGGAGACTCGCCCAAGACTCTGCTACAGCTGCAATGTCCACACTGCTGTTTTTAGAGCTCTAGCTCAAGGTGAGCTAGCTGAAGTCTTGTCTTTTTGGGGTGGGAAGCTCGCTCCCAGATGCAGTATAGAGATATTGTGAGAGCCCTGTGTCAGTACTACTGGAATGAGAGAAATAAAATCTATAGAACGCTTCATTTATATGAGAGGTTATGACATTTTGCGGTCATTGATTGCTTTGCCTTTCATCTGCTATTTAGTCTCTTTAATCTTACCAAAACTGCACTAGCCAACTCAAAATACAATACGCAAGGAAATGCATATAATCCACTGAAGATACTGCAGTATTTGCACAGTGGCCCGTTGACCAGCCTCGGGAATTCAGGAACCTCAAGTATACTTCACGCCTGAAAACATCCAAATTTAATAGTAACATTATTTGCTGAAGACCGTGTTTTATAAAAACTTAGTCCAGTTTCAGTTAGGAAATATATTCTTCACTTCTGCTTTCAACTTCGTATTAAACTGTTATATATTATAGCTAGGTCCTGCCTGTGATGGGTTGGCCCCCTCTTAAGGTGCCACCTGATGTACAGAGATACCACTGAGCCCTCTGATGTGCAGCCTTTTGCTCGTCAGTTTGCATCTGTTTTAAATAGTTGTCAGGTTAAGTTTAGAATTGGTCTACTTTTAGGTACCTGGTGAAGTGAATTCTGTAAATGGTTTGTCATCCTTTCTGGTATTTAGCACTATATCTACAATAAATGTAAGTAGCGAGAGGCTCTAATTACAGAGTTCAGATTTTCAGACCTACTTTTCGGTTTATACTTTTAACCAGCACCCATATTTCCTCCCTGCCTCACCCCATCAAAAGAAAAAAAGGTTCTTGGGGCAGTTAGATTTGGGGTCCTAGTTTGGCTCATCCTTACATGTAACTCATTGGATTATTAATGATGACCAACAACGATTCCTAAGGCAGTGTAAGCCCCAACATAGCTATTGGAGGGGCATGTATTAATCTCTCCAAATGAAAAAGGGAATTGAGCAGAGGGATAGGTGGAATCCTTCCCCCTCCCCCTCCTGTGGACCACCGTTGATGCCATTCTGTGACAAATATGGCAGCCACAATTTACTGTCTCCTACTGTCCCCATGCAAAGATGTGAGGGTTGGCTGGTGGATTTGCTAGCCAAGACCTCTCCCCTCCATTTCTCCCTTAGATGGAACTCTCACAGAGCAGACCTTAGTGGCACTCAAAGAGGAGATACCCCCTTTCAGGGGCTCCCCACAACTTACCCACATTAGTGGTTCTTTGTCATCTCAGATACTTATACAGAGAGTAAGTTTTAGACTCTAATGATTGTCAGAAACAGTTTTTATTGCATCCAGACACAATTGACCTGATTCTCAGTTACACTAATGTCCCTTTACATCAGTCTGGCAGCATAAATGAGGCAAGGAAGGAAAAGTCCTGAGCCTACTCATTATGCAGAGGTTCACCCTTGTGGGTATAGAACTGATGCAAGAGCTCTACATCAGTTCTGCGCCCAGCCCCCAGTGGAGAGTACATGTCAGGCCAGCCTGCTGCTGCTCTTTTTCCCAGCACCCTTTAGGGGGTTATAGGAAGCAGAACATAAGCTGTTTTAATTTACTTTGGGGCATGAAGAGCCCCAAAATAAGGTGAGCAAAAAAGTAGCTTAAAGCCACCTTTGCTTCCCTCTCCCTGTTTCTGCCACAAACACAGGAATGGAGTAACTGAAAATCAGGCCCTGTACATTTAAATTACCCACTTTACTTTAAAATATCTTTATTACTTATGTTATTCTTTCAGTTTTTCTTTCTGTCTTAGTTGATCTCCTGTAGCCCTTTCTAGGGCTCTTAAATGTTGTTTAAATAAAATAAGATATTTTAGGACTTCAGTATAAATTTTCTGTTTGTCTTGAAATACAAAACATTTAGAGATACAGATGGAAGCCTATTTTTAATTGATAGTAGACAAACATTAAGGAGAAAATTTTGCATCCAGTGGCAGAATTTGGCCTTAATAATGGAGCAGAACTTCTTGTATAATCAAGTTTTAATTTTGGAGCATACTCTAGTATTCCTTGGATTGTCTAACAATATATTAAGGTCATTTTCAAATTGAATATATTTTATGTAATTAAAGCTTTTGAAGTATGGAGCAATTCTAATTAAAATGTAGTGCACTTCAGTGCAAAGTCACGTGGTGAACATTTAAAAACTAAAATCCATCATAGAGTCCTATAATTTCTTACCATATTCATGTTATGAGTTCTTTAAACCCAGTTCACTTTGTTTATTTAGCTGTTAAAACTGATGTTTTATTATAAACCTATACTACTTAAAAATCTATACTACTAGACAGGGATTAGTCTTGTAAGTGAAGTTGTGGAAGCCCAAATCATAATTAAAGTTGGATATTATACTGAAGGGAGGAATCCTGCATTTGCAGAGGAATGGATTAGATTAATAGGCCTTTTCTATCTCTAATTTCAATTATTATGCTGTATTCTAAATAGATATTGTGTATGTGCACTTCGTTGCCTGATTCTTACTTGCCTTATTCAGGTAAGAAGTCAAGTTGAAATCTGTAGGATTGCTCCCATAAGTCAGGTGAACAGAATTTTGCCCATAGTGAATAAGCAGACTTCCTGCAGAAGGCACATGTGACACATCTTGCCATGTCAAAAGGGCCAAGTCTGATTATCAACTCTTCTTTTAGGTATATGTATCTTGTGAAATATAAAGTAGTAAAGCCATTAGGAAAGTATAGACAGTGACTACAAAAGACATTAAGATCATCAAATTACTAAGCAAATGACTGGAATCATTAGCAACAACATCTAATTATTCATAATAAATTGAATTTGGCTGTTGAGTGCTCTAGCGGCTACATTTACTTCCCCATAAAGAAAATAATGTGAGTACTTTAATTCTCACATCAACTGGTTTTACATTGACCAATACCTTAGTTTGAAAAATGATTTATGGATTTCTAAAATAAAATATAAAAAAGCAAAGTGCAAGGAGAAATTGTGCCTTCCAGTGAACACAGTGGGCATGTAACAGGGGCTGTACATGGCAGATATTTAAAGGTTCTCTCTCTCTTTTTTTTTCTTTTTCTTTTAAACTCATTGTAGCCACAGTTCCATTCAGGGACTTTGAAGACTTTTTAAAAAATGTACTTGCTGAAAGCTGGGAAAAATTGGGAAGTATTAGTACAATCTGTAGACACTTTAAGCAACACATCATTTGTAGTAATTGGTTAAATAAAGTGAGAAACAGGAATGATTGTTTTTAGGTTGTTCCAGAAAGCAGTTAAAGCAGTAAATTATTCCTACAGATACATCCGTGCTTTGTCTTATTCTTGAGACAGAGTGACATAAAAGCAGTTGGGCATAATGGAGTCTGTGATTCCTCTCCTGAGGAAGGGACTTTCTCAGCCAGCCACAAAATCTTAAACCAGCACTATGTGGCTGCTTTCTAGAAGAAAATATCATTTTTTAGAATAGGGAACAACTTTATAGCTGCATAGGAAAGGAGATAAAGGAGTTCCTATGGACCAACAGCTATGAAGTCTACTTTATCTTGGATGGCGTCTTTGTTAGGCAGACATTTAAATCCTTCTGCGTGGATCAATATTACCATATAAGACATGTTGGAAGTAGATATGGTAAAAACTTGCATTATATATGAAACACAGTATAGCTATATGTTCACAATATTTCTAACTCCTTTAGGCTTAGATGTCAACTCATTATTGCAGTACACAGGATAAATATCACTAGATTGTTAAATTACTGTAAATAAAGAATAAATAACAAAATTACCACCCCATACAGGTAATTCAGGACAATAGAAATTAGAGGTGGAAATGTGCCATTTGATCATTATTCCACCCATCTGAAAGTACAGGATATAATATCCCTAATGGAAGGCATGGCCAATATTAAACTGATACTTCACTTGATTTTAACCAAAAAGTATGACTATTTGTATAAATTATAGGGTTCTGTGCACCTTATCAAAAGGTGAACATTTTAATTACAGTGTTCACAGGACTTTAAACAAGAGTTTCAATTTTTTTTTAACGTATTAGGGATTAAGTAATAGAGAGAAGGTTTTCTTCTTTTAGCGTTCACTCCTGTGCATGCTCCTGTGGTGTTATGCCCCTCGACATCCACAGATTTCCATAGGAGCTGAGGGTATGTAGCACGTAACAGGAAGTGTGCTGACCTTGCAGGATTAATCCCATACTGCAGAGTTAATACCAGTTGGATCTAGCTCCTCAGCTGTTAATTTGTGCATAAAAGTTGTGAGATATTCCAGCTTGTGCAACTGTGCAGGATTTTGTGGTACAGAAGCTGGATGGAGTTTGAATGAATCAGGATCTAAGTGCAAAAATTTGGGGTCAAATTCTTGGTTATGCTTGCACAACTCCAAGTGAAGTTAGACAGCACTGTGTACATCACTAAAAGGGCATAAACTGATAATATTGCAAGTCCTTAATTAGATCATTCATGGAATATACAGTGGCCCAAATCCAGATCACCTTGCTGACTGTGAGCCTTCAAGTGTGACGATAACATAAGTAAAGGGAGCAGGTTTTGTGTCAGAATGAAGTTTTCTGTATTTTGAACATTTTAAAGTGTATTTTGCATTTTTAATAATATATTATCTGGTAGAAAAAAGAATTTTGCAAGAGAAGGCTTATATCAAATCAATAATTTCTTGAATTAACAATATTCAGTATTCTGCAGCAAACATATGCCAATGCTCAAATGACAGTATATAAGAATATACTATGTCATAAATTCTCTTTTGGAAATGGCAGAAAATGCATTTTCTGTTTCAGCATCATATTAGAACTTTAAAAGCCAAAAATATTTTACTTTCAATATTCTCCTTTAAGTTCTACTACGTCAATTACATTTTTTTCTGTAAAATATAGGATTTTTTACATTTTGCATTTAATGCCCTTTAGTGTATACATTAATATAAATATAGTTTGATTTTTTTAAACTTTATAAATATATTTTAGCATGACATATTTGTAACGCTAAACGTAAAGCTTCCAGTGCAAGCGTTTGTACATAGTCCATATTCAGATGTCACCATTATTTCATTTAAAAGATCCCAGCATGTCTACCTCATGATCCTTATAAACTATATAGTACTGAAATACGTCAACACTTTTTTTTGCTACGTTCATTAAAATTAAGCACCCTTACCCTACCCCATCTGTAAACATCAAGTCAATTGGCAGCTAGCACATTTCCCAGTCAGCAAGCAGTATTGTGAATTTTATCTTCTCTTGCAGAAATCAATTCGTCTTCGTTGCAGCAGATGAAATTTCTTGTAACACCTCTGCAGGTAACAATCATTGATACTTCTTGATGCATCCATCCAGGTCTCAATATCCTTTTTCACATGCTGCAGTTAATCATTAGAGAAAGCTTAGTAAAGTCCATAATATAAATCTTTGGAATAGTTTCACTTAGTTATAGCTTGAAACCTTTTGGCTTTGCCATATAAAAGACATTAGGTTATTTTGCTGACTTTGATGTTTTATTTCCAGTTTCAATATTGTGTGATCCAGAAAAGTAAGAATATATTGAAGCTTCATACATTTACTGTACAGTATGACCAAATTGTTACCAAAAATTCCCCAAACAGAAATAAAGATAGGATTAAAGGCATAGACACCTGTAAGTGCTATCGATTTATCACTTTTCTGAATGACTCTTTGGGGGCAAATGGTGCCCACAAAGATAGTACAGACCCCAAAGCACATCAAAGTCTGTATTTGCGGATAGGATAGTGAGAAAGAAGATCTGTATATCATCAGAGCATCACCCTAAGCAAAGGCCCTCTGTTTCTTTGCTAATATAACATTGTGTTATAAGGACCCGGGTACAGAGGAATAAGCATTGTTTTTATAAGATATTTGCAAAAAGTAATCTTATAAATATACAGATTATACCAAGGGAAATCCTCTCTGTTACATAATGTAGTTTGAAACAGTCTGAATCTTTATACAGATAAGGATGGAATTATTTTGCTACCTGAGGTGAAGCTCTGCGCAGAAGCCAAAATAAATAGTAATAACATTGAGCCATATTCTGCCATTGATTTTTAAGCAAAAATCTTATTGATTTAATGGGAATTCTGCATGCAAAATGATTGAAGGTTATGCAGTCTAAAACAAAATGTTGGAATTAAAACACTGATTTATAGGATACCCTATTAACATCAGTAGCAGCAAGTGAAAGGTGAAGACTGTACACTTTAAAACATTCTGATCTATATTCAAATACGTCAAGAACCTTCAATTTGTGTCAATGAAAATTATATATAGTAAGATCAACATATACTGACGTTTATAATGTTGTATGCAATTTACATGTTTCTTAAAGGTGATCTGAAAAGTTCTTCTTTTAACACAAACTGTTTAGAATCCTAAATTAGTAGCAGTGTGTATTTAACTTTATAAATTGAAAATTGCATCATATTTGAAAAGACAGTATTAGAAACTCATTTGCTTGGTCAGACCCTGAGTTCAGGATTCAGCTACATCTAAATGCACAGCATTAGCCTTCCTCTCTCCTGCTCTGCTCCAGGTTGTAATGAGCTTATCAGTTCTAGCAGGTTTCGTTAAGAAGAAAGTTCTTTTAATAAACTTTGTTTTCAAAGACATATACTTACGATTTTAACTATAGTCCTGGATCTTTCGCTGTCCATTGGCCCTGCAGGCAATTTTCCTGTCCTGCAAGATGAATTCCATGGAATAAGAATGAGTTTCTGTAATAAAAGGACTTCCTTCCTTCCTGCAGGACTGGCGGAATTGTAAATGTCCAGGACTGTACAAACATGCATTACGTCACTGCTTTGGAATCTTATGGTATGGGCCAAACTCTGCCAGTGACTTCAGTGTATTGCACAGGTGTAACTGAGGACAGAAATTGGGTCTTTGTATCTATTTACAAAAGCTTTTAGTTTCACCTTAGATTGCCTGCATTGTATGGTTTTAGAAATAAGTTTTTGGTTAGATACAATTTTAAGAATGATAGCTAAATCAATAAACAGCTGACTGTAGATGCTTTTTTTGTTATGTGATCTGAGTGAATGAGCTTTAACTAGCTAATGAGAGGCCTGATCTTGCATTCCTTGAACAAATAAATCTTACATTAGAGTCCAAAGGAGTTCTGGGTGTGCAAGGAATTCACACTCAGGTCCACATTCACAGGTTTTATAATGTAAATTGCTAAAAGTTAGTTGATTTAATTCACTAGTTTTCATGACAAGTTCATCAGTGTTGTTGATTTTTAAATCTCAGAATTGAAATACAATAGGCAAAGCTGCACTTTAAATAATAAGGTTATGCCTCCTGCGCTTGATTTAGGTCAGACCTTCAAAATCAGTAAATCTAGTGTTCAGTGAATTAATGAAGTAATTTTTGAATTATTTTATTAAGACACATAAATTCTTTCCATCGTATTCTAAACTGTCCTGTAGTGCTGTTTGTTCTTGTTAAACTGCAACCTGAGTAACTTTATACACATGATTAGTCCAACTGAACTTAATGACATTACTCATGTTTTTGTAGGATTGGGTTATACTGAATGTACTGATAGTATATAAAACCCTGTTCAAAATATGGAATTTGTGTGTATGTCTTTATCTCATCCCCCTGCAAATGGTGTGTGTGTGCGAGAATAATAATATAACTAATCAGGAAAACAACTGTTAAAGTTTCATCAGATTGAAGGGAGGGTTTGGGTGATCTCCCTGCTATGGTGAAGGCTGCTTAATCATTCCTGCCAGAGATAACTTAACCCTGAAGTACATAAGATTTCTTCTGAAGAGTGATTATTTTACTTGTAGAATGAACCAGATTGCACTATATCAAGTATTTATAATAAATGAGCTTGGAGAAGGCTCTCCAAGAATGTGTGTTGTATAGGAGCTTTTGTAAAATTCTCACACCTAGTACCTTCAACAGATGTTGGCTTGCCAAGTGGTTTTTCTGTCTTCCTTGGTTATGGTTAAAATGAGACACTAAGAATGAATGTAGAGTGTAGTGAGCTCATATCAAACATAGATATCTCTGGCAGGAGGATCCTTCCCTAGGACTTTTTAAATATCTGACACTTGATGGAATCCAGTGCTTTCAAAGGCCAAAAAAATTGCTCTTCAGAACAAATGTTATATGCTTCAGGGCTAGGTCATCTTTGGCAGGAATCATTAAACAACATGTGGAGAGTAAATTAGATCAGAGGAAGGGAAGCTGTCTTGACCCTCCATTCAGCTGATTATGACATTTTAACAAGAATCTCCAAAGAACCCTCTCCAGCACATTTCTGGAAATGGGCATACAAGGGCAGAATTCATCCTGAGATGCAGAGGCATTTGGCATCTCACAGCATCAAACTCCATGGGAGGGTAGAACGTGGCTCTGAATGTGTTGTGGCTCAAAATTTGTAGTTGTAAATACATGTTGATTGCAAAACAGTATTTTTGTAGTAATGTTGGTATATTTGAATTATTTCCCCAAAGCAGAATTTAAATCTTTACTTCAGATTTTATAATATCAAAATGCAGGTTCCCTGAAGAAAGGTGCTTGCTGGGACACACTCTGACTATTCTAGATTTAGACCTCTTTTCCTGTAATTTTTAACTTCTTGTGACTCTGCCATACAAGAACAACAAAATCCAGTGTGCTTGCATAGTTGATACTGTTTCCCTCAGGAGCATGTATGCACTCTGTTTATGGTTTAGGTGCGAGAGAGACCTGGGCAAAGTTTATTATATGAACCTGCTTTCTAACTGAAATGTGGTACAAGTGGATATAACATCTTTTTTTCAACTCACGACTTTATTCATTTCCTGTCTTCAATCATAGTTATCCCCCCTCCCCAAGGAAATAAAAATGAATGAATGAATGTATGTAACATACCAGTTTATGTCTTAGCTTTAGAAATATACGGCCTTAGATAAAATTATGAGCCAAGTACTTTGGTGAAACAAAGTCTCCCCAAAAAGATGACAAAAATTCTGATTGCTTTAATTTCTAACATTGCAAAACTATGCTATTTTTATCTCTTGGCTTATAGATGAAGAGTCAGGCACCCAACAATGTTGTAAATGGTTTGAGTGGAATGTATAGTTTTTTAAATCATCTTGATTGCCAGGTTTGCAAAGTTCCCAAATACTGCCATTGATCTGTGCAGTTTTCTGGCACCAGTGCAAGTTTTATGCATGGAGCACTAGCAAGATATGGTAGACAGTTATTTCAAAGTGAATATTTTCATCAGTACATAAATGTGGCTGAGATGCCTGTATGCTGAACCTTCAACATGATACATAGCTAATCATATCTGGACAAATTCTTCCCTCAGACAACTCACTGCCTTACTCTGAGATAAAGGGGAGAGATACTGGCCAGATATGGAAGTTTAAAAGGAATTACGAAGAATTACATATACAAATAATCTAAATAATTTTCAAAAGTGAAAGAATACAGTTTGAGATAGTGGCTTCAGCTTTATTTAGATCACAGTGTAAAGACATATAAGTTTACTTTTGAGAATTCCTTTGTGCTGCCCAAGGAGTTGACTTCATTTCATGCAGCCATTTGGCAGAGCATTTTGAACTAGATACCTTTCTTATTATATTTTCCTCTCCCACTAAACTTGTAAAAGCATAGATGAAGGATAGCTGGAGTACCTGAATGTCTTCTGCTAGTACCATATTTAATTTTAATGTCTGTGTTGCTTTTCCCTGTGAAAAATGACAAATCTTGAGGTTCGTGCTTTGCAAAGGGTAGGAAATGCTGTACTAATGCAAACAATTAAATTTCCTCAGTAAATTCAAGTATCCCTTATGTTGGCACTTTAAACATCCTTTTACTGCTGCTGTAAATAGCTGTGTATGGCTTATATGGAACTTTATTTGTTACAGCTCCTGGTAGTTGTTGTTATAAGATTTGCAACCATGGGATCAGTTCATAAAATCAGTAAACACTTGGATTATCCTCTGTTTTTCTGTAGTGAAGTCTGATTAATCCTTCTATCTCACTCAGTGAAAACACTGGCAGCCCTTGTTGGCATCTTTGTCATTATCTCTTTGACAGCTTGCCTTCCTTGTGCTTACAGTTCTAGGTCAGTTCACATGGCTAGTCAAATGTGACAACATGACAAGATTAAGTAAAGCTGGGGTTCTGTGATTTGTAAATGGAGGATTTGCAATCTGAAGCTCTTTTGATAACAAAAAAGTGAATAATCTATGTTTCTACTGATCTCAACAGGTGTGTCTGTGTGTGTCAATGCATTCTTTGCACTATGGTCTTAGAGAAATGCAACTATGACTTAATATATCCAGAAACCAATTCTGTGATACGATGAAAATATGGGACTTGGAGATGCCATTTCTGGGGTCTGTGTATACATTATGGTTTACACACACGTGTGCAGTAGACAAAGAACAAATGGCAAAATCTGTATGTTGTTACACTCATTACACTTCAAAAACTGAATTTAAAAGAGCAGTATTGTAGCCTGCAAAGTTTAAGAGTAAATAAAAATGCAGACTTCAGAAAAAGTTGTTGTCAAGTACACAGTACAGTATGCTAGAAAACAACCTGTTGAATACTTACAATATAATAATGATAATTAATAAATTAATAATCCAAAAATGCTTTGCAGACTAAAGTAAGAATCATTCATTTCCCATTGATGGCAGCCACTTTTCAGGTGGAACATGGTATTTACTATGCCCCAATATCTCCACGCAACAATTTTTATTAGGAGAATTAGTATCAGCATAACGAGAAAATAACTATCCTGGTAGAAACTATCAGGAGGAATGTAGGTAGGCAGGATGTAATTATCAAGTTAGAATTTGACTTAGACGTTAGGTTAACACCCTTGATTTTACATCTGAAATAAAATCCTTGAGCAGCACCCAGACGCTAGCACCATGCTGAGGCACTAATTCACTTATGACTAAGAGGGGAGAGCATCACCTATGGTATCACCAATACCACATCTTGTAGCATCTGGGTATTTCTGCAATCAAAATATTGACCAATCCTATTTAGCTGACCAGATCGTCCAAGGTGGCATCCCAGTGTCAGGTGTCTGCAGGTATATAACAAGCTACAGAAAGGGTTGAGGGGGATTTTCACTTTTAAGTTCCTTCAGTGCTGGACAGTAATGGGAATAGGTGATGACACCCCTCACCAGGCAAGAGAAAAACTGGTGCTGTCAATCAAAAATTCTTTTTACTAACAAGACTAATAACAAACAAATGCCTCCACTCCATGGGTTTCCCACAATTGGGATGAAAGGCATCAGTAAATAAAAACCCACACAAAATAGAACCCCCACAGGTGCTAAGGAAATGACAAACTCATGTAAAACAGGCCACAAAGGCTTGGTTCTCTGTTACTTGATGAATTTTAGAAAGATCATTACGGGTAAAAGTAATGCCATTGTAAATTCCCCCTGACGGACAAGAAAGCAATGGAGGAGGAAATAAAGAACACACACAGGGCTGTTCCTAAGTAAAGGCAAGAGTCATAACTATTCCCACACAAATATCCCAGCAAAGGCTTTATGTCCTATGGAAAATATCTTTCTGTGGAATCCTCCACTAAGTCTGCAATCAAAGGAACTTTTATTAAAAAATATATATTGCTTGTACTATACAGGAAAATTTATATACCTGTTATGTATTAATGAATTAGTACCGACAAGTGCTGGGCATTTTAGAGCCAAGAAGAAAGAAAAGGTTGAGGCCTGAAGGATCTCACGTTCTAAATTAGGACTCTGTCTAGAGCGTCCAGAATCACTCCCAAAAGCCTGTAAGGCAGCTAGCTATCCAGCCTTTACCATATTGAAATGCAAACTCCATAGCTCAAAATCAGACCTTGTGTCAGCAGGTTAATTATTGAGGACCTTGGTGTTTCACCTTCTTATGTTAAGTCTGAATTTGGTTCCCTATCTCTCTTTATGTTCCTGGGAAATCAGAAATACTGAAGATCACTATTCAACATTTCAAGTTATGAATGTTGCTCTGCTAGATGGAGGAAATTTTTTATGAAGATCTCCTCCTGGAAATCCCATCTTATTGTCCCATCCAGGGGTTGGGTGCTGGCCCCTTCCCTCCGGCTCTCTGAAAGAACAGCTTTACTAGAGCCATGCTACCAGGGATTGTCCCAGCCACAGCTGCCCCAGAACCTTCAGTGAATGTGGAGGGTGCCACAGAAAATTTTTAATATCATTAGAGATGACCTCAGCTGTATTAGCTTTTCTGGCTAATACTTTATAGCAGAGGTTCTCAAATTTCATAGCACCGCGAACCCCTTCTGACAACAAAAATTACTACATGACCGCAGGAAGGGGGGAAGTGAAGCCTGAGCCCGGCCTCCCGAGGTGACGAGGGGGCCAAAGCCAAACCTCATCACCCTGAGCCGGGGGTGGGGGCGGAGGAGACAAAGCCCAAGGGCTTCAGCACCAGACAGGCCTGTAACCTGAGCTCCGCCACCCAGGGTTGAAGCCCAAGGCAGTGGGGATCAGACTTTGGCCCCAGGCACCCACTAGTCTAAGCCAGCCCTGGCGACCCCATTAAAATGGGGTCGCAACCCACTTTGGGGTCCCAACCCAAAGTTTGAGAACTGCTGCTATATAGGACTAGTATACATTCCCAAGACTGCCAAGTTTCCAGCCCTCCACAATGCAAACCTGTAAACTACTCTCTGTGGTGCAGGGCAGAAATCCGTATCCAGAGGGTCCCCTTACACACTTTTCTTAAGGGGTGATCTGGGCCTTTGATATAATAAAGGTGGAAGATTGTAGAATTCTTTAAACGTTCAAGACCAAAGAAAATGACTGAAAGTAAATTTAAAAAAATCTTAAGTGTGTCATCCTGTGTGGAGGGATTACTCTAGAATATGCACTAAAAATGTGTGAATAAATATACGTAAACAGAGTACAACTGCTGCATAGTGCAGATCCACCAGCTGAGAGGTGAACAAAGAATCTGGCTGTGCTTTGTGTGCCAGGCGCAACTACAAAAGGACTCTTTTCCTTTTTGCTATTTAAAAGTATAATTAACAAGCATGACTTAACATGGGATGTAACAGGATATTCTACTGCAAGTATGTTACTTGTGAACCTTACCATACCATGAAATAAGGAGGTGAAACATGAGTAGCTGCTTTATATTATCACTCAGTATCTTTGTTTTCTTAAAAAATGTCAGGTGTTGGGCGGGAAATAAAGGCCTGACACCAGCCCCATGGTGACTTCTTAAAGTCTGTCATGGTGATCCAAGGGAACAGTAGATTGGCTGATGTGACTGATCATTGCAACCATTTATAGGGAGAGAGGCAGGTCACCATTGCAACTTCCTTTTCTCTGGCCACTGAAACTTGCCTGCCTCTACTCTAATAATATCACTATTATAACTCTGACTCCTTCTGCCCCATAAAAACATAAGAATGACCATACTGGGTCAGACCAAAGGTCCATCTAGCCCAGTATCCTATCTTCCAACAGTGGCCAATGCCACGTGCCCCAGAGGGAATGAACAGAACAGGTAATCATCAAGTGATCCATCCCCTGTTGCTCATTCCCAGCTTCTGGCAAACAGAGGTTACGGATACCATTTCTGCCCATCCTGGCTAATAGCCATTGATAGACCTATGCTCTATGAACTTACGTAGTTCTTTTTTGAACCCTGTTATAGTCTTGGCTTTCGCAACATCCTCTGGCAAGGAGTTCCACAGGTTGACTGTACATTGTCTGAAAAAATACTTACTTTTGTTTGTTTTAAACTTGCTGCCTATTAAAAGCTTCCCTGCTGACTGTCAAGATCAGATAGTCAATGAAGAGATCAGGATTCTGCTTTACATGGCACCAATTGGTTGGGATGTTTCCCTGGCATCACTTTTTGTAGTCCTGCTCCCCCTTCCACTGGTGAGCACCAGGGTTATGGTGAAGCTCTAGAGACAGAAGTCACTGCTTATTTTGTTGTACCTTCTGCTGCCTAGGCAACCCTGTCTATTCAGTTGATAAGGGTAACATTATCTATTTCTAAAATTACATTAGGTTAGTGCTTTATTGTCAAATAGCAATCAACACACAGAATTTAAGCAATTTAAAGTTACACTGGGTCCAAGCTCTAGTAGCTGCAAGACCAAGGGAACAATGATTGTAAGGTCAGATAGTCCATTAACCGTTACAGCTAATAAAAATGCTTTATATAGTGGAAACAGTAGAATTATTAGTTTTCCAATGATACAAGTAATCGGTTTCTAGCCCTGGCAAATTACAAGAGATTGGACTATAAAATTACATCTTTCTGATTGCAGTCTTTCCCATCTGAATCTTTACTTTATTTTAGCCAACACACGTTTAAAAACTGCTAAAGCTCAAAACTTGTACTTTATACTATTTGGGTTAATAGCCATTTTCAAAACAGTTACAAAATATTCTAGTAATTTCTAATATATGGGTTACTAAACAAATGTCCAAATTGAAAAAAAAAATGGGAGAACAAAAATAGTAATCAGAAGGAGATGACTTTAAATTTCATTGTCTCATGACTGTTGAAATGGATCTTTAATGGCTCACAGCGTGGCAGATTATTACTAGAGCCAGTGAAAATTTGGATTCAGTTTGCTCAATGCAGAGCAATTTACATCACCCCAACAATGACCTGCCAAGGAAAGAAGTCTTTGGGACAGACCAGTAGAAATATTTTCATGATCAATACTTTTTTTCCTAAATATTTGTTTTGGATCAGTGATGAGAGAAAATCAGATTCCTGAATTTAGTTTTATTTAATACATTCCTTTTACACTGCTCAGATTGTTCTAGCAAGGAAAAGTGTGTTAATTGGGTTGCACTATAGATTATGAATTTCCCCCTGATACTTTTGTTATTAAACCTAATAGTGTATATTATTAAACAGTTTTCAAATGATACTAAGTCCCCATTTAGGATCAGAGCCCCATTCCCGGAGTTAGGCGCATAGGGAAAATATGGTCTCTGCACCAAAGAGTTTACAATCTAAAAAGATTATAAAAAAACTAGGAGTGGAGTAAGGGATACATTCCTCAGTTTTTAGTGACTTCAGACATATCTACACAAAATGTAAAAAATGACACCTTGAAGCTATCGTAGCCAATTGTTTATATTTGTGAACAATGTTCATATGCAAGTATCATTTAGTCATTTTAAATTAAAAAAAAACCAAACTCTCTCTCCAGCAGTTAACAACAGATCCACTTTTTCAACAGTATTTGAGCAATTTTAAAACATGGTGAGTTCTTACCACACAAGGTAATCGATCCTGAAGTCAGTTTTTACTCCATTATTACTCAGGCTGTACTCTGACAAATTCCCATTGAATTAAATGAGTCTTTTGCTGTAAGGAGTGATATGTAAGGATTTCAGGATCCAGCCCCATGTGAATATTTACAGCGATGTTCTAAACTAGGATGGTGAGCTTTATTTTAAAATTTCCTATAATTCTACCATTGTTATGCAGATCCAGCAGTAGTTGCAATGTTGTGTGCCGCCAGCACTTTGTCAGCTATGTTTTTTTACCACCATGTTATCTACGTGTGAAAAATGTTGGCACATCCCTTACATTGATGTTCCCACTACTTGTGCACCAATGGGAAATTATAATAAAATGTCCATCGTAAACATAGCCCTTGAGACAACAATTTCTAATTCGTTATGACGGGTACCTATAGTTGGTATTGACACAGTGATTTAACAATTTGTAATATATACTGTTCTATTAAACTATTCGAAATAGGTTTTCCTTTTTAAAAAAAAATTAAATGTATGCCCTAGTGTATCATTTACCTACAGTGATTGTTTCTAGTGTAAATTATAAAAGAGCATTAAAATAATACTAATTTTAATGAAAAATAAGCATGCTGACAAAATTGTGGCTGATTGAATGAATAAAAGACTGGATCACTTAGTGACTGCCCTGCTTACTGGTTTCCAATTTGACAATATGCCTTAAATCCTTGGCCCCATTTTCAGAATGGAATCTGAATCTATTCTGCTAACCTTGTGAGCTTCTAAATTTTCGTGTCATGCAAGGGCATGTTTACAAATTAGCATTTAAAAAGAAGACTACTTGCTTGAAGTTTAAGCTGACACTGTTCCTTTTCCTCTGTGGAAATGAAATTTATTAATCATAATAAAACCATCATATTCTGAAGGTAGAGGTCACCCTGAGGAGAGAAAACTCTATTCATCACAAAGGAATTTCAATGCATTTTCCCCAGATAATATCTGAGCATGGGTTTTCTCTCCTTTGGAAATGTATTCCTCCATGGTAGTGATGTTGTTTCTTTATAAAGACTTTTATCCAGTAGTTTGCAAAATTGAGAAATTATCTTTTTTATTTTAAAGGAAAGCGTGTTCTGTTTTATGCTAGATTTGGAAAAACTCCTTATTCCCAAATGCTTTGTATATATTTTTAAACTAAAGAAGTGGGAGGGTTTGTTTTGTTTGTAACGTGCACTCTTCTGATGAAGTGGGATTTCATGTTCCTATAAATCCTTTTGGCGCCTAAAACTGTCAGTTGAGGTGTTTGTTATTTTCACATAGTAGTAGTGTGGAAGGTTAGAAAAGATTGTCCTTATTTTAATATCTGAAATAAGAACAAGCTTTATAATGGAGAAAGTTATCTGAATAGGAATGCAAAGTAAATTTTCCTAGGATACAATCATTTATATTTAATGGGAAGCAATTATCTTATCAAGTTGACATTTCATTGTAGGATGAGGAACATCTCTCAATTGTACACAATAGGGTCAATAATCATGCTAAAATAAATGCTTTCTACTTAATGTAAACCAGTGATAAGTGATTTGTTTCCAAAAGAAAATCTTAACCATGGTGGTGCATGCTTTATACTCATCCTTTCCCACTAGATATTGAAAATGCTTTGTGTTGTGTTGGCTTATCCATATTTTCCTGTGTGTGCTCCAGATCTCTGTATAGTATCGACACTATTAACATTATTTCAACAGTGATATAAGCATGTTATCTGCCAAAGTAGTTTAGATAAATGCACTGTTACTGTAATGAGGGCTGGGAGTTCTGTATTATCCTTCCCTACCTTTGACTGGGCCTCCCCACAAATCTGCATCCACATCAGTCAGTTGATCTCCCTTGGCTGCAGCCTGCCTCAGGCTGTAATAAACTTGAGGCATTGTGATGTGTGGGTGGTGATGCTCTTAGATGAACTGTGATGTGGTGCCAGAGTTCAACTTTATAAGCAGAGAATGGGGCAAGACAGTAAAACTGGAACTGAAGTTTGATGGGTTTGTATGTATCATTCAGCACCCCTGGAAGAGCAGGGCCCAGCGCAACTAATAGGTCACACAAGCCTAAGGCCTCACCTTCCATAATGGCCTCTATAGATTTAAACTTGTATCCCTTGCTCTGAATGGCAGTGATAATATCAGCTCAGATAACCATTAAATCAGCAGAAAAGACAAAGATAACTCAAAATAAAGCAGAACCGTGGATGATAATAGCGTATATAATTCTCCCTCTAACATGGTTATGAAATTTAAGGATGTATGTATTATTGGGAACCAGTCTAGTTTTTACAAAGCATTATTTCTTCCTTGTTTGGTCTTTATTGGAACCTATGATACCTTTATATATGGCTACAGTAAATCAAAATTATAAAGAAAACCAAAATAGATTTTAAAATTTTGATAATTTTATTTCCAAATGACTCTGGT